>NC_045448.1:52710219-53034676 GCF_002776525.5 Piliocolobus tephrosceles | reverse complement strand
GGTACATCCTCTCTCTCTGGCTTCCTCCCTTGCCATGTCCCTGGACACTCTAGCTTCCCTTTGCCTTCTGCCATGACTGTAAGCAGCTCAATGTTTAATTGGTCTGCGACTCTGAAAACTAGAAGGTTTATGATTGGGTATTTCTCACCCGATGCCCAATATTGAACTTCCTAGTTGTCAGAGTCATTAACCAATTAAACCTTTTTTCTTTATGAATTACCCAGTTTTGAGTATTCCTATATAGCAGCACAAAATGGACTAAGACAGGTATGTATATCATGATAGCTTCAAAAAGAGTGTAATTTATATTCTTTAAGTATTTGAAACTTTCAGCTTTACAGTTTATGAGTGTATCTGTAATTATAAGGATTTAATCATAGTAAGCATTGTTTTTGAAACTTTGTAATAAGTTTAACCCCTTTAGACAAATTATAAGTAATCATTATTAATATTTTCCTTGGAGTTTTCCTGTAGCCATGTTTGCTCTTTCCAAATTTGATGTCCTAAAGATAAAAGAACATAATAGCTAAGGATACATGCTCTGCTGTTTTAACCCACTGCCTGGGTTTTAAGGTTTTAATCTTGGTTTAAATACTGTACTTACTGGCTGTGTAATCCCAATCAAGTATGTAAGTTCTCTGTGCCTCAGTTTTCTTATCTGTAAAGTGTGATTAATAATATTATCTCTTATTAGAGCTATTGAAAAAATTGGATAAGGTAACATAGGCAAAAGTACTTGATACATAATACAGTACTTGGTAACCGTTTATTGCAATTATCAGTTTCTGAGAATTATTTTATAAAATCCCTGAGTAAAATCAATTGTATTAAAGCTCCACAGCAGATCAGTTCTGTGGCAGTAGAGGTAAGGCTTTAAGATGGAATGTCAACTTTAAACCATGTTCTTGGAGTGAGTAAGTAGGGTTTGGGGAAAGGTCACTTTCTCTAAACAATGATGGGGTAAAATTTCCAAAAGAATGAGTGCTGGATGGATAAAAGACTAATATTTTTCTACATTGAAATATCAAAATTAGTGTCTAAATAATTGCTACCTCTTTAAACATTTGTTTATATTTTGTGATGTTTTGAAAATTGTACAGGTGTCTAGTCCATTCTTACATGTTCTGTTCTTGAAATGATTATTTTGTATGATATTGTGTTGTTCTCCATTTTGACTTAGTTTTTGTCTCATACATGTAAAATCAATCTTCCACATACCAGACCATCTGTTCATTCCAGCCTTCCAAGCTAACCCAGTGCGGCTATAATTGGTATTTTGAAATAGCCTTGAGTATGTGGACTTACACAACCACAGTCTAGTATATTACCATGCATTAATAAAAATAGCCTCGTATTTCTATGGAAGAGAAAGAAAAACACCCAGAGTAATCTTGAGTATACTGAATTTCCACTTTGTCACCTACATGTGGTATTTCTGTTATTTAGAAATATTTTTTCTGTTAAACTGGACATAATAGATTGTGTGTATGTGTGTGCATGCCTGAGAGACAGAGAGGCAGAGACAGAGAAGGAGAGAGGCTTAAATTTCTCAGGACATTGCAGGTATTGTCTTCTGCACCAAGATACATCAAAAACAGTCAGGTCCATTAAACCAACATGGATACTCACTGATAACTCTTTCATTCATTTGATGATATGGTATGGATATATGTTTGCTCGATTGGGCTTTTACTTTGCATTGAAATTGAAGCAACATAGCATCAGTTTCCTTAGTATTGTGTTTGACTTGCCTATGAAATTATTTTCTCATAAATGCACTTAGATTTTTTGAAAATATCTGTAAAGTTATAATTGTTTCAGCAACAATTTTCTGAGTGTATAATATATATTTGTATACCAACATTTTGAAAACAGTATGGCTGATTTACATTTCCCTGAAAATCTTGAGTACCAGGAAATATTACTTTAATCCTTCTCAATGATTTTGGGAATAGATCTTCAGTTATTATATGTGTACATTCCAAGAAAGAAAGCAAAAGGGCACATGTTTCTCAGAAGCACGTTCGTTTTGACAGATTTTATTTTCTAGTGATGATTGTAACAGTATCGCCCATCCACATACTCTTCTGAAATGTTTTCTTGACTTTAACCCAACAAAAAGTAGAGCTGAACTTTCCATCCCATTGAATCTAGTAAGCCCTGTGATTGCTTTGACCAACAGAGTATGGCAGAAGTCAGAGCCAACTTATCTACCAGACAAAGCTAGCACAGTGCCTAGGGCTTGTGATACTGTTAGGGGCCCATGAAAATATTTTCATTTTTTAAATCAGAAAAAAAAGATTTTTTTAAGAAAATGTTTGAATGTATACTTATATTTTCATCTTTATATCAACACTGTCATAAAATATTATATATTTCAATTTTATGTGTGTATTTATTTATTATGCCTTAGGAAAATGTTCATGTTCACTTAAGTAGCAAAAGATCTTAAGAAAAGGTGTATTACCTGAATTATAAAAGATCCCAGAAAATTCATTTCTATTTCAAAGAGCTAAAATGTTGAAGTGATTAAGTATTTAAGTATTTTTGAACTGAAACACCACCAGTCTGTTTTCTGCTTGGTCTGGCAACTTTCAAGTTCAGCTTAGAGAAAATAATAGGCTTTGCTTAAGAATCCCCTGTGTTGTTTCAAATATCTGTTCTGCAGGAAGAAAATCGACTGCTTCTTATCATATTCTAATGGTCAATGGCCCTCACGATATTGGTAGTATATTTAGGAGACAAAGATAAAGATTTAGACAAGACAGTAGAAGGTAATTTTATGTTCATTTTTATAGTTAAGTGAGAAAATAAGCCAAAGTGTAAATGACATAATTATAGAAGTATTTACCTTAATCGAGATCTCCTTAAAAAATAAGTGACCATACAACTTTCAAAATTGCTGTGTGTGTTGTGAAAATTGGTCAATATAATGAGCGTGTATTTTAAAATCCAAGAGAAACAGGGCAACATGAACAAAGCTATAAATTTAAAGCACTTGGTTACATGTTCTTTTAGAATTCTAGAAAGAATACATGCCTCTTCCCCACTCCAGGACACACACAGGCACACACATGTGCACGCTCACACAAAACTAGTGATGAAGACCCACATCCGGAAGGTTAGAATAGGAAAGATGTGGACTCCTATAAGGACTCAGGCAAAATGGAGGGGAAGGTTGGTCAGGACAGAGTGATGAAGAGGCATTTATGTGGAAATGAACTATCATCTAGTTTCACAGAAAAATAAAATGCGTTTCTTTTCCACATTAGAACTGAAGATAATGTAGAACATATGCCTTTTCACTCTACTTGAAAATGATACCAACTCTGTTAAAGAAAAAACTGAGCTATGAATTTTTCATTATCTTTGAAAGTAGTTGTACATTTTTGTGGCAGATGAATTTTGTTACAGTGTCTCCAGTCTCTGGTATAGCAAATCCCTCACACAATAAATCTTTTATGACTGGAGAAAACTGTATGTTTTTTGCCTAAATAAACTTTTTCCCATGAGATGTTCTTCAGAAAGTATAGCAACTTTAGAAACGTTCAGTTGTGGAATCTATTTTAAGTTTTTGGCACAATGAGACCAATTCTTTAATTCTCAAAAGGTAATGTAGGCGTTCACACTTCCTGGAAGAGCTAGCTCTCTTTAGGGGAGGAAGCTACTTCCTGTTTTGTCTGTGAGCAGAAGTACTTTCGCCGAAGTCACTTCTTTTTTTTTTTTTTTTTTTTTTTTTTGGAGATGGAGTCTCGCTCTGTTGCCCAGGCTGGAGTGCAGTGGCGCCATCTTGACTCACTGCAAGCTCCGGCTCACGGGTTCACGCCATTCTCCTGCCTCAGCCTCCTGAGTAGCTGGGACTACAGGCGCCCACCCCCTCGCCCGGCTTTTAGTAGGGACGGGGTTTCACTGTGTTAGCCAGGATAGTCTGGATCTCCTGACCTCGTGATCCGCCCGCCTCAGCTTCCTGTAATACCAGTCCTGCTGGGATTACAAGCGTGAACCACCGTGCCTGGCCTGCTGAAGGCACTTCTACCCCCGGCTTTCCAGTCAGTATTCACAAGGCTGGGGGCAGATTGTCTTAGGTTGCCATCCTTGTGGATCTTTATTGCTGTTGCTGTAGAAGATTTTTTTGCTATAGGAGAGCAGTCTTCTACTGCATTCTGATAAAAGCAGAAGTAAAGGATTTGGGAAAACTTTCCCCCTTTGAGCCGAAGCATCCTGTAGATGAAGTAACAGGCTAACAGCAATGCAATTTGAGGCTCCCTTTTTGATAAAATCGAAAGGAACCAAGACACAAATATCAGAGGGTCTAAAGCAGTGCTGGTAGGAGAAACCACGTCTTTACAATTTCAACTGATTATTATTTTCATAAGACTTTATTTCACAATGTCATAACCTTGGTGCTATTGACATCTTGTGCAAGATGATTCTTTGATGTCACGACCATTCTGTGGATTGTAGAATGTTTAGAAGCATCTCTGGCTTATGCTCGATAGATACCAGTAGCACCCCCCACCCAGTTGTGACAACTAAAATATCTTCAGGCAGTTGCCAAATGCCCCCTGAGGACAGCATCTCCCCACAGCTAATTTTAATTTATACATAAAGTCTGGCGTATTATTATGTATTGAATGGATACACTAGCAAGCGAAGGTGATTAAATTGTCTGTTCCCATTGCCTGGTATACAGATGATTACTAAGCAAATAATCATTCTCCCTTCCAGGCGTAATATCTTGTAAGTAAATTTGTTTACACAAGATAAGTTCCAATGTTTGCCATGGGAGAGTAGTTCATCTAAAATAGATGTTTTCGAATGAAAAAAACATAACTAAGTTCCAGTTGAAATAGGCTATTTGAGGCCGGGCTTGGTTGTTCACGCCTGTAATCCCAGCTCTTTGGGAGGCCAAGGCGGGTGGATCACGAGGTCAGGAGATCCAGACCATCCTGGCTAACACGGTGAAACCCCGTCTCTACCGAAAATACAAAAAGTAACCGGGCGAGGTGGCAGGCGCCTGTAGTCCCAGCTACTCGGGAGGCTGAGGCAGGAGAATGGCGTGAACCCTAGAGGCGGAGCTTGCAGTGAGCCGTGATCGCTCTACTGCACTCCAGCCTGGGCGAGAGCGAGACTCCATCTCAAAAAAAAAAAAAAAAAAGAAAAGAAAAGAAATAGGCTATTTGGTATAAAATTTGTCTCTGCTCCCTACTAATAACTCATTAAAACAGTAAGGGAATTTTTTTTTTTTTTTTAATATATATTTTCGGCCCGACCACGGTGACTCATGCCTGTAATCCCAGCGCTTTGGGAGGCCAAGGTGGGTGGATCACCTGAGGTCAGGAGTTCAAGACCAGCCTGGCCAACATGGTGAAATGCCGTCTCTACTAAAGATACAAAATTAGCCAGGCATGGTGGCCGGCGCCTGTAATCCCAGCTACTCGGGAGGCTAAGGCAGGAGAATTGCTTGAACCAGGGAGGCGGAGGTTGCAGTGAGCCAAGACTGCGCCATTGCGCTCAAGTCTGGGCAGAAAGAGCAAAACTCCATCTTTAAAAAAAAAAGAAAGAAAGAAAGAAACATTTTCAGAAATGGGAAAGGAGATGATAAAATTTGGGGAACTGGAAACCAAAAGAACATATGGTAAATACTTTGGCCCATCTGAAAATCTAAATTCTAAGCTGGTCATTGTAAAAGCTGGGAAGCACCATGATTTGCACACACACACATCACATCCATGGCACTAGATCCACTGGAAGTCAGAAGATAGTGGTAATAATGAAAAGATTGGTCAAAAATCTGTTTAATAAGTCTTGTAGACTTCAGATCTTCCCTCCAAGCAGTAGGACAACTTTCTGTGATGCTGCAGAAACCTCAAGATTTATCCTCTAGAAAGGGTAAAACACAAAGATTTGGTACTGGCTGAGTACAAGCGGCAACACCAAGTAGTGTTGAAGGCTGTTTATGGAACACGGGGAGATTAAGCAAAAAAACTGTCCACACAAAGAACTGTCCAACAAAGAATGTGGAAATTATAGCCCTTTCACCCATATATATAACTCTGAGCTTTTATCTTCTCAGTGGGAACACAAGAGGCAATGTGGTGTTCTGGATGCTGGAGCCAGTCTGCTGGGTTGTGTGCTAGGAGTTAGCTGTGTGACCCTGGACAAGTTACTCAATTTCTCTTTATCTCACTATCCTCATTTGTAACACTGGGATAAAAATAGTACCTTTCTAATAAATTTCTTGGGGCCGGGCGCGGTGGCTCAAGCCTGTAATCCCAGCACTTTGGGAGGCGGAGACGGGCGGATCACGAGGTCAGGAGATCAAGACCATCCTGGCTAACACGGTGAAACCCCGTCTCTACTAAAAAATACAAAAAACTAGCCGGGCGAAGTGGCGGGCGCCTGTAGTCCCAGCTACTCCGGAGGCTGAGGCAGGAGAATGGCGTAAACCCGGGAGGCGGAGCTTGCAGTGAGCTGAGATCGGGCCACTGCACTCCAGCCCGGGCGACAGAGCAAGACTCCGCCTCAAAAAAAAAAAAAAAAAAAAAAAAAAAATTTCTTGGGGTTAAATAAAATATTACCTTATAAGTACTTGGAACTCTGGCATGTAATAAATACCAGGTAAGTGTTTATTGCTATTATTATGCCCTGGGATCAGCTTAGCCCAAGAGAAAGGACCTAAAGATGTATAGTCACGTTTTTGTGGCGTACAAGTTCAATCACCTCTCAAAAGACTTACAATTAACAAACTTCATGGGCTACTCCTGGTTTTCAGTTAACTTTCAATTCCCGTATGTAAATATCAGTAGTTAGCCAAGAAACACCAAACATTGAGAGAGGTCTTTAATATTGAGGTCAGACATCAAAGCAAACAAAATAATAATATTCAGTTTGAAGGAAATGCAGATATTTCATTTATAAAACTTGGAAAATTATTAATATTATCAGAAAGATAAGAGAAAATACATTCATGAAGCCAGAACAGGTTGCTATGCTGCTATTAAAGAGTATTAACAAGAGCTGTAGGGAATAGAAATATGATTTTAAGATATAAAAACCTCAATAGAAAGTGTAAAAAGTAAGTTTTGGGTCTCCCAGAAAATACTGGTTAAAAGCAAAGAAGAGAAAGAGAATTAGAGAATCAGACCAGAAGTACTCACATCTACATAAACTGTGGTGTCATGTAACACTTTAACATGCCTAACCTATGGTAACTGATAGCAATACTTAGTATAAAGTAGAATAAAGGTATCTTAGTGATAAAAGATCTTTAAGAATTAACTTCCATGAATGTTTTTCAGGAAGCTATTGAGCTAAAGTAGGAGTGTATCTAAGAAAGAAAAAAAAAAAAAAAAAAAAAAAAAAGCCTCTAATACCAGAGAGATGAAAGTGAGTTCCAAGTTGTTGATGAAAGAAGGTCTAAGTAAACAGCTTTATGTCACAGCTAGAGAGCCATCAACCCATATTGGTCAGAGCATTTGAAGACTAGTATGGTTCAAAGAAGGTTCATTGAATCACAGATTGACTTGGTGAAATATTTCAGAAACATCTGGCATCTTTAAAATTGAAGTGTTCATAGAGCAATCTCATGAAAGTTGATCATTCTCCCATAAAATAAATTAACCATTTTCTCCATTCATATATTTGAAAGACAGTGAAATTATCACAATAGAATTCATCTGCTAGAAATCTATACTGTTTCTTTCAAAAGTAATGAAAAATTCATGCTTGCTGTCGTTTTTTAAAGTATTCTGTGATTTCTTTTTCCCTAGAATGGTGGATTAGCATTTTATTTTGATCCCTAAGGTTTCTCATCATCAGTTCACAGTAGTTATTTGTTATTCCTGAGCAGTGTTCTATATCCACACAGTCTCATCTTTGTGAAAAGAGCACTCTATTCTCTTTTCATTAATAAATCCTTTTTTCTTCCTGTCCTTGGGAAGCAAGCACTGAGAGATAGTTAAGAAAATGTTCCCAGGCCTAAAATTGACTGCCTTGGGATTAAGACCACAACCCCTGAGACAGAGATGGTTAATCTTTTAAAGAATGTGCAGCTCACAACACAATAGGTGTTATATAAAGAGTAGACAGAAGGGAATTTCTTTTTTTAGTTGTAGATAGATAACATGTAATTGTACAGGGTACAAAATAATGTCAACATTTATGAATGGAATGTGGAATAATTAAATCATACTAGTTAACATAACCATCACCTCAAATACTTAACTTTTTTGTCATGAGAACATTTGAAATTTATTCTTTCTTCAATTTTGAAATGTATAATACTTTATTCTTAACTATATTCATCACATTGTGCAATATAACTCAGAACAAGAAAACACACATTTGTCTTGTCTAATCTCTTTTGTACCACTGGGCCATCACTTCCCTGTTCTCTACATCCCCAGCCTCTGTTACCACCACTCTATTCTTTGATTCTAGAACTTCAATGGTTTTAGATTTTACATATAAGTTAGAACATGCAGTATTTGACAAACTGTACCTGACTTATTTTACTTAGTGTAATGTTCTCCAATTCCAGAGGGATGGGAATTTCTAAGAATACAACCCTATACCTCTCTCCACACAGAGCTGTATCTTTTTTAGTATCTCTTCACTTGCCTTCAAAAATTGAAATATGTTCAAATCTACTATATTGCCACCAGTAATCTTTGAAATTCTTCCAAAGTCCTCTTGACTGTAACAGACATGACTGGGAATGTGGTGCCACAGGAAGGGAAACAGACTATGAGTTGAACACTTGTCTTTTACTTCCACTTCTGCCAAATTGTTCTAGAACCCTGGACAAAGCATTTAAACTTCTTGTACTGCTTTATTCGACAAGTAGATAATAAAGACAACACAATTTGACTACTTTTATGGTTGAAAAATGAGGTTTAAAATAGCATGTGTATGTATAAGTGTATGCATAAGTGTTTAATATAATATAATGGGTTATACATATGAAATATTAACTCCTCTAATTTAATCCACGTTTTAACCCTCTGAAAAAGCTGGTTCTGAATAATTATCATGTTGATGGTAGAAGGAATTGAGTTTAAATCTTAGTTCTTTTGATTTGTTTTTGCTAGTATTTAAAAGGTAGTGGTGTGATTTCAGATTATACAGAAATGAAGAAAATAAGGGCAAGGACCGTAACTTGAAGGGTCAACTCAGAAATTATTAGATATTTTGAGATTGTAATCATTTTGCTTTTAAATTTAACTGAAAAGAAGGTAAATAATAGTCTTGGCAAAGCTAAAATCTGATATCTGAATCTCTCATTTTCTAACTTTGAGGCAACTGAATGGGCTAACTTTGAGGTAAAAATGTTGATCTCATTGTCAAGGGTCCAAAAGCTAAGTTATTGTAGGTTGAGAAGAAAGGAGACATTGCCTCATTTTATGGAGATTTTTGCCTAATTTGTGAAGATAAAGGAAAAACAGTGATGAAGAACAAGGAATTGGTTCAAAGGCCATACAGTCCAATTGAAGTAGACATGGATTATGATATGCTGCAGTTTTCAAAAGTATGTTATCTTGTCCCTTGAGCACAAGAATCTGTAGTTCCTTACGCTGTCACGCTGTGATGAGAAGTTTCCATCTCTGCTTCTACCACTTTTTTTTTTCCTATGAATAAGTAAATCCTCCTCATGGTTCATGCTCTCACTCTCAAACACTAAACTCTGCACTCCTTAGCCTCTGGCTTTGCTTTCTTATGGCTTCAACTTTCTTATGCCTGGTACTTTATTTTATTTTTCCTTCTTCCTCCCTCCCTCCCTCCCTTTTTCCCTCCCTCCTTTCTTTCCTTCCTTCCTTTCTCCCTTCCTTTCCTTCCCTTCACTTCCCATTATTTCCCTTCCTTCCCTCCTTCTATGGACATCATTTAGTGGGTACTTCAGCTTCCATGTCACCATTCTGTAACCATTTCTTCATAAGTCATGTCAAGTTCTTTACAAGATTGAATTGATGGGTCTGTTAATATCTAACATAGAGAAGCTTCCCATGGAAACAATTCCAATGTGAGATTTCCCATAGGCCTTTGCAAACTTAATTACTGCCATTGACTAAGGTGTCCATATTTTGTCTAATTAAAACCTGAACAGCATGGTAAAACTGTGTTTTTTAAAAATTTTCAGAATGTAATTGTGGCATGCAAATTATTAAAAGAATTCTTTCTTATATAATATATAAATGCAGAGCCTGTACGTGTTTTTATTATTGATTATAGTCAACTAGTAAACTCCAGCATGAGGCATGTTCCAGTTATAAAATAAAAAACGACTACTTTTTTGCATTTTTCATAAAAATACTGTTTAAATAATAAAAGTACCATCTTATCAGCACTCATATTGCACGTTTGACTTTAAAATATGTTTTGAAATTTTTGTCATTTACCTTCTACAGTAATTTTGGTGTTATTATTCTCATTTTTCAGATGAAGCATTGGAAGCACAAGAACATTCTATTATTTTCTTTTGAAACTATCCAACTTTAGTTTATAGGTTTATCTTCTAACTTCTTACTTTTCCAATCAGACCAAAGTACGTTTTATACTCAATGTTATCTGTATGTCAAATGAAATCAGGTTTTAAAGTAAGCCACATTTTCTATATGAATTGTAAAGAAGAATAAGTAATAGAATCAAAGTGACTGAAGATGAAGTAAACACATTTTATCTTCAAAATCTTTTTAAAAAACTTATCTAATGAGAAATATTGCTTATTTTCTATGAGGTGAACTTTCTGATTCAAAATCATACTGATTCTGGTTCAAAGTATGTCAGTATACACCAAAAATCATGTGTAAGCTTTTATTGCAGGCAGAGATGATTAATTCTTTGGGGTCTATTTTAATCATTCCCTTTTTGAAGTGCAGTGACAGTCAATATATTACTTTAAAGTCTCTGCTTTACATAAAGTTGTAGTGTGAAGCTAAATTTAAACAATGGCAAAATATCACAAAATGTGAATGAAAAGGGGCTATTTCTTTCACAGGCAGATTATAGTTTCAAATGGTTGTATTAATTCAACCACAGAATACATGGGATTATTTTTTTGATTTCATATTGAGACCTTGCCATGAGCAAAATAATAAATTTTTTACTCTACAGAAGAAGCTTGTTAGCTACACTTTCTTCATAGAGCTTGTATAATTACCCTTCAGATTACTGCTCAGATGCACTAAATAGGAAAGCGAGAGTTTTCTTCTAATTGGCTGCTATCAGAGCTGCCACAGAAATGGTAGATATGGTCCAGTTATCAAAATTTTAACAAAGATGGAAGTTTTGTTTGCTTTTAATTTATTTCCAAGGACCTCCACACCTTGAATTTGGAGTTGATCTTTAGTCATGTATGAGAAGAATATTCCATTCACATGCCAACAATAATCAGCACCCATTGCACATCCTGGTGTCTCTGCTGAAATGATTGAATCCTGTAGTAACTGCAATTGCTGATACTATCTGCTGGAAGAGTGCAGTGTAGACAGTAATCGGTTATTGTGAGTAAGAAGATCTATTCCAGATCATTTCACACCATATATCCTCAGAACACCTTCTCTTCCACTCCTTTTAATCCTCTGCTAGTGATTTAACTTTTTAGACCAATTTATGATTTGACTTTTCCTTTCTCCAGCTCTGATTCCTTCATGAAATGAATTGAAAGTACTCTGTGTAACTGAAGGCAAACTTTTAATCAATTGGATTTCAAGGGTGAGGGCTGAGTCTTTGCCATGCAATGACTGGACAGTAAATCACCTACCAGAATCTGCTAAACTTCACATAGAGGAGGGAGGAGAGAACAAGAGAGAAAATATATGTGACAGCACAACCTTTAGGTCTTACAGACTTCATAGTTGTTTTATGTGACTGCTTATTCCACTATGGGCTTCATTATTCCACTGTGAGCCCAGTGGGACTCATGCCACATATGCTTACCATAGCTGGTTGGGGTTAGAGGCCCTGCTCAGTGTGAAACCATATTATAAGACAAAGAGAAATGGTCCAAGTGGACATGATACCTAAAACTCTAATTTTATCAGGACTTCATTCTGAGGTAAGTAGATCCACCAAAGAATAATAAACAGATCTAGTCATTATGAAGTTCACAAAGTTAACAAGGGGTTACCTGATTTTCTCCTAAAATATCATGATTTAGCAGAAGAAATGCATTTGAAATTTGATAATTCTACTCTTCCAGACACTTACCTCGCCCTCACCTTTTTCTGTGCCTCTACTTCTATCTATCTCTCTGCCACTCCATTCCCTCTGGTTGTCTTTACTGAGCATAATCTTTTTATAAGCCTCTTTTGACTTTACATATTTGTGTGGATTGATGATAATGTGAGAAATAGCGCAGTAAATATCCAGATTAATCAGAAAGTAGTCACCTAGGGCAGCATTTTTCATTTAAACAACAACTAGAAAACAAGTGGCCTTTTTAAATGCCCATAGTTGATTAATGAAATGCAAGATTTATTGTGAAATGCTTGTAGGGCCCACCAGAGGATCTCCCCTCAACTTCCCATAGAGAGCAAGAAAGTGCTTTTTGTATTTCACTAAAGTGATTAAGTTTTATGTAGGGACTAACTTTCCTGTCTGTATATTTATGAGGCTTAGGAGAGTCTATTCTCTTGATGTAACAATGACATTACTTTACATTTACATAGCCCTTTATGCTTTTTGAAGTACTTGAAGATGTACCATTTCACCTTATCCTGACAGCCACCCTCAAAGACTAGTGAGGAGGCTTCATTCTCTTTCCCTCATAAATGAGACAATAGAGGGCAAAGAAATTGACTATTATCTTAGTTTGTCTTTGTTAAAACTAGGATTAGAACCTGTTGTATCATTCCTATCAGTGTGTCTATCTGTTCTTTGATTAGATGGAGCTATCTAAACTGAAGAAACAATGTTGCCATTCGCTATGAATAAAATGTAGACATCATTTACATAAAAACAATTGGTCTATATTGTATGTAATGTATAATTACATACTTTGTAAGTTACTCAAATAGGAACAATAATGATTACTATTGAAAAGTGAAAAGTTTGTTTTAAATAGAAATTTTGCTATGTAAATAAGATCAGAAAAATATAATTTCCAACAAATTTAGTGGACTTAAATTATTTGAAGGATGGAACCCCATGACACAGGAAAATACACAAACTATAAAACCCTTGAAGTCAACCTAGGAAATACCATTCTGGACATAGGCTGCAGTAAAGGTTTCATGAAAGAGATGCCAAAAGCAATTGCAACAAAAACAAACATTGACAAATGGGATCTAATTAAACTAAAAAACTTCTGCACAGCAAAAGAAACTATCATCAGAGCGAACAGGCAGCCTACAGAGTGGGAGAAAAATTTTGCAATCTGCTGCATTCTTATAACCAAAGCAAGTGCCGACAGCCAATCAGATTCAAAGAGTGAGAAAGAGACTCCATGTCTTTTTGGGAAGATAGATCACCAAAGTCACAGTGCAAAGGGAGGGAAGAAAGACTGTGGCCAATTTTGCAATTTATCTCATTACTTATATGATTATTTTTGGTTTTCAGCAGATTATTATTTGATTTGGTGAAGTAATTGATACTGCTACTTGAGATTCCTCCATGCAGTTAGCTGGTATGCTATGCTGAAAATACATGTGTTTATATACAAATTTTAACTAAATGGAAGACATTTGAAATTTCTGGTAGTCAGAACAATTGAATTTTACATTAGAATGATTCTATAATTTTAGACTGCAATTTAGAATAAAATGGTTAATTTTAAATAACAAAGCTCAAGCAACATACTGACTCAGTGTGTATCAAAACAATTAATAATTCCAGGCCGAATGGATCCTGAAAATATTTCTCAGGAAACCACTTTTTATACATTTATTAGAAATGGATAGATATTCTAGTAGATCTGTCAGCTCATCTCATGTATTCCCTTGAAACATCCTCTTAACTGGAATTTTCGAAGTGTTTGCATGTAGACAGATGGAGCAGGGGGAAGAGAGAGAGAGAGAGAGAGTGAAAGTATGTATTCATATTTATCTTTGTGTATGTTGAACTAAGCAGGGCACAAGGCAGACATTTTTAACATTTTATTTTTCTTCTTAAACTTTATGTTTTTCAAACTTTCACTTGTTTCCTGTGCAAAGTATGAAAAATTTCAAAATACAAAAACCTGAAGATTGACAGTATTAAAATAGAATCATTTAAAATTAAAAAAAAAAGAAGTCTTCAAAATATGGAAGCATCAAATCTGAAATCTGGATTGTTTTTTCATGATTTTAAAACTCGATATTTTTAGCTGGGCATAGTGGCACATGCCTGTAGTCCCAACTACTTGGGAGGCTGATACAGGAGGATCACTTGGACACAGGAGTTCATAGCTACAGTAAGCCATGTTTGTGCCACTGCATTCCAGTCTGGGCAACAAAGCAAAACCCCAAACCCCGACTCTAAAGCAAAACATAAAAAAACAAAAACAAAACCCTTGATATAAAAAATTATATTTTAATTACTTTAGGTTTCCAAAACGATAAATAGAAAAGAAGCAGTAGCTGCTTTGAATCCAAATACGTGAATTTTAAATGATTGTCATAAAATTATCTGACCCAAAGTTATAGAAACACAATTATGCAAAGTTTCAATACGTGAACATTAACAGTAGTTTGACTTAATGGAAACTTGTAATATCAACTTTTGTGACAAAATACAATTTTTTATGTAGAGCCAAAGATAGCTCATCCACCTGATTATCCTGTTTCATGGGAATTCCTTCAAATAACTTAAATCCACTACATCCTTGAATTTTCACTGATACTAGTCTATGGTAAGTCATTACTGCCTTGGAGAATCAATTTCTCATATTTTATTATTTCATTATTTTTTATTTTTGATACATAGTATTTGTAGATGTTAATGGGGTACATGTGAAATTTTTTATAAGCATAGAATGTGTAATGGTCAGTTCAGGTTATTTAAGTATTCATCACCCAAGTATTTATCATTTCTATGTGTTGAGTATATTTGAAATCCTCACTTCTGGCTGTTTAGAAAAATACAATACATTGTTGTTAACTATAGCCACCCAATTCTGCTATCAAACATTAGAATTTACTTCTTCTATCTAATTCAATGTTTGTCCAGTTAAGCAACCTCTCTTCATTACTCCCTCCTACCACGCATACACCCTTCCGTGTGAGCAACTTTTTAGTTCACACATATGAGTAAGAACATGTGATATTTGTCTTTCTGTGCTTGGCTTATTTTACTTAATATAAAATGACTCCAGTTCCATCCATTTTGGTACAAAAAACATGATCTCATTCCTGTTTTTGAATGAATGGTATTCCATTGTTTGTATATGCCACGTATTTTTCTCTCTCTCTTCTTAAAATTTTATTTCTGTAGCTTTCAGGGTGTGAGTGGTTTTTGGTTACATGGATGAACTGTATAAGAGTGAAGTCTGGAATTTTAGTGTACCAGTCACCTGAGTAGTGTACAATGTGCCCAATAGGTTGATAGTTTTTCCTCCCTCACTCTCCTCCCACCCTCCCCCATTCTGAGACTCCAGTGTCCGTTATACCACTCTGTATGCCTTTGCATACTCATAGCTTAGCTCCCACTTGTAAGCAATATCACGTGGTATTTGGTTTTTGATTATTGAGTTATTTCAGTTAGAATAATTGTCTCCAATTTCGTCCAAGTAGATGCAAAATATATTATTTCATTCTTTTTTTATGGCTGAGTAGCAGTCCATGCTATATATACACCACATTTCTTTATCCACTCATCGGTTGATGGGCACTTAGCTTGATTCCGTATCTTTGCAATTGTGAATTGTGCTGAGATAAACATGTGTGCAGGTGTCTTTTTGATGTAGTAACATCTTTTCCTTCAGGTAGATACCCAGCGGTGGTAGATCTACTTTCATTTCTGGGGGAAATCTCCACACTGTTTTCCACAGAGGTTGTACTCATTTACATTCCTACCAGCGATGTAAAAGCTTTTGCTTTCACTACATCCATACCAGTATCTATTGTTTTTTGACTTTTTAATAATGGCTATTATGTCTGGAGGATGGTGGTATCTCATTGTGGTTTCAATTTGCATTTCCCTGATGATTACTGATTTTAAGAATTTTTTCATTTTTTTTTTTTGGCCATTTGAATATCTTCTTTTGAGGAATATCTATTCATGTCATTTGCCCACCTTTTAATGGCATTATTTGTTTTGTCCTTGTTGATTTGAGTTCCTTGTAGAATTTAGATATTAGTCTTGTTGGACGCATAATTTGCAAATATTTTCCCTCAATCTGTAGGTTGTCTGTTCACTTTGATGTTTGTTTATTTTGCTGTGCAGAAGCTTTTTAGTTTAGTTGGTCCTATTATTTTTGTTATTATTGCATTAGCTTTTGGGGTCTTGGTCATAAATCCCTTGCCTGGGCCATGTCCAGAGAAGCTCTTCCTAGGTTTTCTTCTAGAATTTTTATGATTTCAGGTCTTAGATTTAAGTCTTTAATCCATCCTGAGTTAATTTTTTGTAAATGGTGAGAAATAAGGATCCAGTTTCATTCTTCTACGTGTGGCTATCAAATTTTCCTAGCACTGTTTACTGAATATGGTGTCCTTACCTAATTTACGTTTTGTATGATTTGTTGAAGACTATTTGTTTCTATCCTCTTTACTTTCTTTCATTTGTATTTTATGCTTTTCCTTGTAGAATTTTTTTTACCACCTTGATTAAATTTATTCCAAGGTGGTTTTTTGTGGCTACTATAAATGAGATTGTCTGTATAATTTTTTGACTATTTTATTATTGGTATATACAAATGCTACTGATTTTCACATGTTAATTTTGTGTCCTGTGACTTTATGGAATCTGTTTATTAGTTCTAAGAGGTTTCTTTATTCAACTGTTGATGGACACTCAGGTTAATGCCATATGTTGGCTATTGTCAACAGTGCTGCAATAAACATGGGAGTGTATCCCTTTGATATATTGGTTTCTTTTCCTTTAGGTAAATAAACAGTAGTGAGATTACTGGAACATATGGCACTTTTACTTTTTTTTTGAGATATCTCCATAATGTTTTTCATAAAGGCTGCATTAATTTGTATTCTCACCAGTAGTGTACAAGAGTTCCCTTTTCTCCACATCCTCATCAATATCCGTTGTATGTTTGTCTTTTTAAAAATTGTCATTCTAACATGTAAGTTGATATCTTATTGCAGGTTACATTTCCCTGATGATTAGTAATGTTGAGCATTTTTTCATAAACCTATTGGCTATTTGTATGTCTTCTTTTGAGAAACTTGGATTTTTTTCTGTTTTTACTGTTAGGTTGTGTGAATTTCTTATATATTCTGGATACTAGTTTACAATGAGATGAATTTTCAAATATTTTCCCACACTCAAGAGGTTGTCTCCTCATTCTCTTGATTGTTTCTTCTGCTGTGCAGAAATTTTTATCGTTTAATATACTCTCATTTGTCTATTTTGTTGTTGTTGTTTGTGCTTCTGAGGTCTTAGCTATAAAATCTTTGCATAGACAATATGTCCAAGAGTTTTCACTACGTTTCCTTCCAGTACATATATTGTTTCAAGTCTTACATTTAAGTCTTTAATTTATCTTGAGTAGATTTTTATACATGATGGGAGATAGAAGTCCAGTTTTAATCTTCCACATATGGTTATCCAGTTTTCCCAGCACCATTTATTGAAGAGCATATCCTTTCCTCAGCGTATGTTCTTGGCAGCTTTGTTAAAGATTAGTTGGCCGTAAATATGTGAATTTACTTCTAGATTTTCTATTCTATTTCATTAGTCTATGTGCCTGCTTTTGTACCAATACCATACTGTTTTGGTTACTGTAGCCATATAATATATTTTGAAATGTGATGTTCCCAACTTTGGTCTTTTTGCTCAGAATTGCTTTGGCTATTTAGGTACTTTGAGACTTTTAGAAGTTTTTTGCTCTTTCTGTGAAAAAAAAATGGTATTAGTATTTTATAGGGATCGCATTGAATCTGTAGATTGCTTTGGGTAGTATGGTCATTTTAGTGCTATTAATTCTTCTGATCCATGAGCATAAGATGGTTTTCCATTTATTTCTATCCTCTTTACTTTCTTTCATTAGTATTTTGTGCTTTTTCTTGTAGAAATTTTTTACCATCTTGGTTACATTTATTCCTAGGTGGGTTTTTTATAGCTATTATAAATGAGATTGCCTTTACGATTTTTTTTTTTTTTTTTTTTTTTGAGATGGAGCCTTGGTCTGTCATCCAGGCTGGAGTAGAGCGACCTGATCTCGGCTTGCTGCAAGCTCCGCCTCCCGGGCTCACGCCATTCCCCTGCCTCAGCCTCCCAAGTACTGGGACTATAGGCACCTGCCACCACGCCTGGCTAATTTATAGTGCTTTTAGTAGAGACGGGTTTTCACCGTGTTAGCCAGGATGGTCTTGATCTCCTGACCTCGTGATCCACCTGCCTTGGCCCCCGAAAATGCTGGGATTACAGGCGTGAGCCACCGCGCCCAGCCGCGCCTTTATAATTATTTTGACTATTTTATTATTGGTGTATACAAATGATACTGACTTTCACATGTTAATTTTGTGTCCTGTGAGTTTATGGGATCTGTTTACTAGTTCTAAGAGGTTTTGGTAGAGTGCTCTGCTTTATCTAAATGTAAGATCATGCCATCTGCAAAGAGGGATAATTTGCCTTCTTTTTTCTCATTTTGGATACTTTTTCATTTTAGTCTCTGACCTGATTGTTCTGGCTAAGACTTCCAATAGTTTATTGAATAGGTGTGGTGAAATTGGGCATTGTTATCCTGTTCAAGTTATTAAAGGAAATGCGTTCAAGTTTTCCTTGTTCATTCTGATGTTAGCTATGGGATGGTCACATGTAACCTTTATTATTTTGTGGCATGTTTCTTCTATGCCTAGTTTGTTGAGAAGTTTTATCATAAATAGATGTTGAATATTATTAAATGTTTTATCTGCATCTATTGAGATCATCATATGGTTTTTGCCCTTCATTCTATTGATGTGTTTTATCACATTTATTGATTTGTGTATGTTGAACCATCCTTGCATCACTGGTATAAATCTGAGTTCATTGTGGTATATTATCTTTTTGATATGCTGTTGAATTCAGATTGCTAGTATTTTGTTGGAAATATTTGTGTCTACATCCGTCAAGGGTATTGGCCTATAGTTTTCTTGGTCATTTCCTTGTCTGGTTTTGGTATCAGAGTTATAGTGGCCTTATAGAACAGGTTAGAAAATATTCTCTCCTCTTCAATTTTTAAAAAATAATTGGAAGAATAGTGAAACTAGTCCCCCCTTTTGTTTTCTTTTAGAGCAGTTAATCTGTCCAGTTTTGAGTTTTTCTTTCTTGGAGGACTTTATTAATGATTCAATCTTTCTTACTTCTGGTTATTAGTCTGTTTATTCCTGATCATTATTGGTAGGTTGTATGTTTCCAAGACTTTGTTTTGTATATTCTTTATTCCTTTCTTGTTTTCTTATTTTTTGTCATTGTGATTTGGTGGTATACTATAATAGTACCATTTGAGTCCTTTCCTTTCCTGATTTGTGTGTTTGCTCTGTGTGTGAGTTTTATACTCATGTCGGTTTTCATGCTGCTGGATGTTGTCCTTTTGCTCCCAGATTTAGGATTCCCTTTAGCATTTCTTGTAGAGCTGCTCTGGTGGGTTTAAATTTCCTCAACTTTTGATTGTCTAGGAAATACTTTATTTTTTCTTCATTTACAAAGGGTACTTTTACTGGATATAGTATCTGGATGCAGTATGTTTGGCTGGTAAGTTTTTTCTTTCAGCACTTTTAATATATCATTTCATCCTTTCCTTCCTTGTAAGGTTTCTGCTGAGAAATTTGCTAATAGTCTGATGGAAGTTCCCTTATAGGTGACTAGATGCTTTTCTCTTGCTGTTTTTAGAATTCCCTCTTTGTCTTTAACTTTAGATAATTTGTCCATAATGTACTATGAAGCAGACCTTTGTGCATTTTATCTGTTTGGCAGTCTCTTAGCTTCCTGTAAATAGATGTCTAAATTTCTTGCTAGACTTCAGATGTTTTTATCTATTATTTCATTAAACAGATTTTGTAGTCCTTTTGTTTTTTCTTCACTGTTTGGAACAGCAATAATTCATATATTTGGTCACTTTATGTTTTCCCATGTCACATAGAATTTGCTTATTTCTTTTTAATCCTTTTTTTCTTCATTTTAGTTTGACTGGGTTATTTCAAAAGACCTGTATTTGACTTCTGAGATTCTCTTCTGCTTGATGTAGTCTACTGTTGAAGCTCTCACTTATATGTTTTTCACTTCTAGATTTCTGTTTAGTTATTCTTTTGATATCTATCTTTTTTTGTAAATTTCTCATTCCTGTCATGGTATTTTTTAAATCTCTGTATTATTTTTTCATAATTCTCTTGTATATTACTGAGCATCTTTGATATCAGTATTTTGAATTTCTTTTTATTTGAAATCTGTTTCTGAAGAATTATTTTATCCCTTTGGACAAGTCTTTTGTTTGTTTGTTTTTTGCTTTTTCATCTTTCTTGTGTCCTTATGTTGATATATGCACATCTAGTATAACAGTCACCTCTTTCAATGTTTCGAATTTGCTTTCATAAGAGAGAACTTTTTCCTGAAGATGTATCTGTGGTGTTTGTTGTGTAGGGCACTTTGACTTTTGATTTTGGGTGAGTACAGTAGTGGAGTTAACATAAAATTTCTTATACTATAAACAGTGTCAGTGGCATCTGTAATTTCTTTGGTGGTTCAGGGTTTTGTTATTAATGAAGACTGTGGTAAAGTTTTGTTGGGATCTAGGACCAGGTGTGCCAGTCTTAGAGCCCCAGTGGTGTCAGTGGTGAGTTTAGCATACCTGTCCTTGGACTCCAGGTTAGCATACACTGGCACCAATGTTAGCAGGATCAGGCAGGCCAATTATTGAGCCTCCAGGTAGCTTGCTCAGGTGCTAGCAATGACAGCAGTGGGCTTGGTGGATGGGTGGGTTGTCAAGCCCCTGGGTAGCAGGCGTGGCATCAGTGATGGCAATAGCAGTGATGGAACAACTCTTTGGGATACGAGAGGTTTGCACTGGTTTTGGTGGTGGTTATGTTGTGAGTGGGTCAGTCCCTAGACCCACAGGTGACGCTTACAGTGGGTTCCATCTGTGGGAGTAGTGACAGGTTGAATGTGTCTGACCTCAGACCCCAGAAGGAGTGTTCTGGTGCCACCATGGTGGACTGGGCTGGGCAATCCTCAGACCCCTGGATACTGTGCTTTGGTATTAAGGGGTGTGGAGCAAGCTGGATGGTCCGCTTAGACCTGCAAGGAGTACATGCTGAGGCTGGCTATGGTAGGCAAGGATGAGTATTTTCCAGGCCACTGACATAATATTCAGGTGGGAGCAGCAGCACCTGTATGGTCCTGCTACTGGAAAAAGTGGGGTGGCTTTCCCTGGGAAAAGCCATAGGCAGAGAGCTGAGAGGATGTGGGCTTTGCTTGCACCTTAGCCCACACAGTCAACAGTGGCAGCCATTGTGGGCAGAGAAATTTGTTTTTAGGATGTGGCTGTCCCTCTGCTGAGTAGTGGGGGTTGTTGCCTCCGGCTTTCACCTCTGCACCAGCAGCAGAACAGGACAGTTTGGTGTGACCTGGGATCTCAAAATGACAGCATGTTGTAAACCCCTTCTCTACTAAAAATGCAAAAAAAATTAGTTGGGTGTGGTGGCATGCGCCTGTAATCCCAGCTGCTTGGGAGGCTGAGGCAGGGGAATTACTTGAACCAGCGATGTGGAGATTGTAGCAAGACATGAACCAACAGAGCGAGACTCGGTCTCATTCTAAAAAAAAAAAAAAAGGCACCATGTTATCGCTGCCTATGTCTTGGGGATCTATGGGACTCAGCATGAGCTTTCAGGTCCACCAGGGTCTAGGGCTCACCCATTGCTAAGATTATGTGAGTCTGTAGCAGGAATGTGTATCACTGGAGGGGTCTCTCACTTTTCCTTTCCTTGCAATGGGGAGCCTTTCCAGATCCCCCACCAGTCCCTAAGGAACAGGCTGCTTCACTTTCCTCTCCTTCCTTGCTTTATGTGCTTCCTGCCACTTCTCTGTTGAATTCCAGCGTTCTCTCTTAAATAATCTATTCAAGTTGTGATTATCTATTTACTATTATGGTTCCTCTCCATTGAAAAGGGGAGCATCAGATGCAACTAGTCAGCTATTTTGAAGCTCCTCCCTCCTCCATACTTTAAAAAGATAAATACTTTTCAGTGTATGCTATTGATTAACTCAATAATATTGCTCGGAAACCTTTAATAGCTCCCTGTAACTTGGACACTCACACACACTCTCTGTCTCTCACAGATGCATGTGCACACACACATACACACACGCATGCAAACAAACCAAAATCCCTCTTAGCTTGACGTGGCAGGCTTTTAACAATTTTGCTCCACCTGTTTTTCTGGTTTTAGCCTCTGCATCCCTTTTATGGGTACCTGCTTTGAATTGAATGCTTGTGAATTTCAAAATTCATATGTTGAAACCTACATTCCCAGTGTGATGGTCTTTGGAGATGGGACTTTCAGGAGGTAATTATGTCACGATGGTGTAGTCCGCATAGTGGGATTTGTTCCTTATAAGAAGAAACAGAGCAGTTGCTTCTTCTCTTTTTGTTTTCCACCAGGTGAGGACACAAATATATATATCTGATGCCACATATATCATATATATATATAATATATATATATTATATATTATATATATTATATATTATATATATTATATATATAATATATATTATATATATATTATATATATCTATATAGCAGATAGCATATATCTGTTAGAAATAAATTTCTATCATTTAAGCCACCTAGTCTATGGCATTCTGTCATAGCAGCCAGAACTAACTAAAATGATACCCAACGCTACAGTTCAGGAAATTTGACATTGATGTTACTTAAACATAACATGAGCTCTCTGATTATTGACCATTGGTCGTGTCCTTGAATTTTTTTCTTAAAATCTAGCTTAAATATGATGTTCTCCATGACTTTCTTTCTAATCAACACAGAGGGCCTCTCTTCTCCCACCCTGATTCCAGGGAGGAAACATTTATGGCATATATTGCATACTACCCTACCTTGGTAATATGTATAATCTCTCCTATACAACTGTAGATTATTTGAGGAGTGCTAATACATCTTTTTAACCTTTCTGCTCCTAACAATATAGCAACTTGCACAACATAGTAACTTGTACATGGTAGGTCTTCAATAAATTATTTATTAGTTGGGGTGACTCTCTTTGCTATAGAGATGGCATTCATGTATTTGAGCGGCCAATTACAAAATGACTATAGCGGAGGGACTATTATTGTTGCCATTTTCCATATAATAAAACCAAACCATTAATGTCTGTAATAAACTCATTCAGAAATGCTGAGTCATTTGTTTGTAATTAGCAAGGAAACAGGCTAGAGTCACCTTACACATTACTGGATAAATCCTGAAGGGGCTATCAACTTGAAGCAAGGTTTTTAATATCAGTAAAAAGAGATGCCTGCTTTTATCAGATAAGTCATTTCCCTCTGGTTATCTGAATCTTCATCTTTGCCTACTTTTATTCATGCATTTTTGGGTCCTGAGCTTGGGAATATTAATATTAACTCTAACTGCCTTATTCCCATTTTTGGTTCTGAACACTGACATATTTTCCCTTTGAACTTCTCTGTTGCCATTGCCATCTCTAATTTGGTCAGAAATAAGACCAGAGTGAACCATGGCAATCATAGGGTGACCAAGACAGACTTAACGTTTTCCTCAGCTTGAATAAACTTAAATGTCTTTGTTCCTAATATAGGACTCCTCTCTTTTCTTAGAGTATTTACTATAGAAAACTTGTAAGAAATTGTAAATATTTTCTCTGTTCCTTTGAAATGTAAATTTTCTCAAATCAAGAATGTCTTTCTCAAGGACCTGAGACCTATCCCTTTGAAATGTAACCATAAAGAAAGATAGGGCCCCTGCATCCCAGTGTATGTGGGAGGATAGCCGGCTAACCCCTGTAAGTGACAATCTGTAAATACCTTAAACAATAATTAGCCAATCAGCATCCATAAAGCTTGGCTGGTACCGGCTTCCTTTCAATTTGCTTTAGCATAGATTGTAAATATCTATCTTAGACTTCAGTTTGTTGCCTACACCACCGAGAACTCAACAAATACTCTGTTTACATAAAGGAAATCTCTGCAAAGTGGAGTGAGTGGTTTCTTATAAACTCTCCTCTATTAAGTTTCTAGTAGGTGACTCAATGTACAGGTGTTTACAGACAATTAATTATCACCATGATATTTTACTATGCTGATTTACAGGAGAGAATGGGGAAAAGGCCAAAAGCTAAATTATTTCCCAACTATCACGCCCGTGTGTTTGCTCTGTGTTAGCTGGTAATTCAAATTCAACAGTTAATAGAAGGAGGAAGATCAAAGATGGGAATACACAATGACTGATACCTAGCATTGCCTAGCCATGTTTGCTTTGGTGTCAAATCCAGTCAGAAATTTTTTTTAAAAAATTAAAGAGATCAATACAGATGCTCTATTATTATGCTAATAAATAACTATTTACTTAGAGGAATGCCCTAAAGTGAGTCCTAATAAGTCAAAAACAAAGCACAAGAGCCAATTTTTATCATAAGTTAAGTCATGCTAAATATTCATGAGGGTTCTGTTTGAGAGAGCGCTTCCATCGATAATGTTAAAGATAATACATAAGTTATAAGAAAACTACTTATCATGTGTAAAGATCACAGAGGGTTGGGCCTTGGGATAAGCAAGCTTTTAAAAACTTAGGGGGAACAAAGTGAGTCAACAAATACTTTCAACTCAACTTCTAGTGTTAGACCTTACCCTTATACTTCTAAAGACATAACTCAGATGCCATCCTTCACTCCTGATCGTTATGGAGAACAGACTACAGACACACCCTTAGGACTACAGATGCTTTAGTAGAGGTCAAACCAAGGTATTTTCAAGATAACAGTTTCATTACAGGAGGTGGCATGTAGGAGAAGGGACAGGCAAAGCGTGGAGCAGATAGTGGTAAAAGTTACTCTGCTGAGGCTATATGGACTTCAAATGCTATCAGGTAGCAGGGTGGTTTTGAATTTATACTATCAATCCTCTCAATTATAATCTGAGAATACAATCAGATTAATACCTATGTTGACAGTGAGAGGGCAAACAGGCCATTTCTTCAAAAAAAGCAATGCTTATATCAAAACAGAATTTAGGCTAAAGTATGAAATAAGAAAAAAAAAAAACCAAAATTCCAAACAATGAACAAGAGAAAATACGTTTTAGATTTATGGAATGAAAATAACAACAAAAATAGATATGTTCTTGGATTTCATTAGGATTAAATGTTGTAAAACTGTAAATCATATTCAAATTCACTGATTTCAAACGAATTTTAATAAATGGGGATTTTTGTTATGTCAGATTTTTTAAATAATATGATAGAATAATTTAATTGTAACATGATAACATTATATTATTCATTATTGTTAAGAATGAAGAGGATATGGAAATCTCCTATAGAATCATCAACTTTTTGGGACTCAATTTCATAACAAGTATTAATAGGTTCAAAATCCTGCCTATTTTTTCTTCTAGTAATTACATTTCTAAAAATTTGTTCTAAGAAAAGACTTACAGATGCTCCTAAAGATTCAATGTAAGATTGGCCTTATACTAATATGGATAACAAAAACTTGAAACAAAGCTTCTATAGCCGAGTGGCTAATCTCATGAAAATTCATCTAATAGAATAGTAGACATAAAGAGTTACATTTTACAATTTAGAATTAGAGAATATAAAGAAAAAACAAGTTGTAAGACAATGTTTAAAGTCTGATTTATCGATATAATTTCTCTATGTGTGAGCATACATATATATATATATACACTCTCTCTCACCTTATATATATATATTACCATATTTCTCACCATATGTATATGGTGAGAGAGAGAGACCAAGTTTCAAGAATGTTATGAGTGGCAATTGCTGTGTTGTGGATTTTGATATTATTATGTAGGAATGAGTACAGAAAGCCATGCATTGTGGAAAACAATGTGTATCACCGACTGATGCTTTCAGCTGCAGATAACAGTAGTTTAAATTCAAATAAATGTGGCTTAAAGAAACAATTGCTTTTAGAAAAAAATCTGTATGTTGGCAGTTGCTTCGAGCTTTGACTCAGCTATTGAACAATGCTATCAGGGTTGCTGATTCTATTTTTCTGCTTTGTCACGCTTAGCTTAGACTGTTAGTTTTTATCCTTGTGCTTGTCTCATCACAGTTGCAAGATGGCTACCAGATCTTTAGCTATTACATCTGCATTTAAGGTAGATTTTAAAAAGACTATATAATAAAGCCCACCATGTGTGATATCTCTTAGGAGAAAATCAACAGCTTTTCCAGAATTATTCTCTTAAAGTAATTGACTTTTTATCTCATTAAGCAGAACTGGATCATGTGGTTACCTCTAGATTCAAAGCTACGTGACAAAGTCAGGAACTTGATTTCCATAAATATTTTACACCAATAATTCTTATACTTGACTGCACATTGAGGCCAACACTTATCAAACAGCATTTTAAAATACGAAAATTGTGTGTCTGCTTTGTGGCTAAGTAAGAAACGGAAAAGAGTCATTGACAAAACTGTAAATTCTTTCAGTATGTCCAGATGAAAAATGAGCCCTTATTTCTCACCTTATCCAATCCTTTTTCGTATCAGTTGCCAGCAAAGCATTTAATTGCTTAACTCAAGTACTAGTTCCTTCATTAAAAACATAAAGGAGAATATTCATTTCAGATTTTATTATGCTGATCTGGGAAAAGGAAAAAAGATGTTTGTGTAGGAAAATCCTGTGAAAGAACTTAATAGGAACCAAAAAGAGTACCAGTTTTCTTCCATGGAAAATACAGTATTGTCCAGGAACACTCTTCCAGGTTATCTGATTCTATAGGTCTTTGTGCCTTTCATTATCTTTGAGCTGTTTTACAACTTTAGCTGATAGGGATGCAAATAATTCTTATTCATAGACATACAAATACATTTTGTTTGGTGGAAATACAATGGACAATTCTCTTCCCCCACTGTGTAATATGTCAGTTTTCCATCTATGGTAAGTTTATTTTAGCATTTCTTATCTGCAGTATATGTGACTTTGAATTTTTCTTTGAACCAGTTTTGACATTGTTCTCATTGACCCTTTAATAACTTAAACAGAGTCTTTGACATGAGTTAATTTTATAGTTGTGTGAGAGTCATGATTATAGCCTAAGTTACTTTTTAATAGTTGAAAGATGAAGTAGAGGTTAATAGGAAAATTAAGATTTTGACTTGATTGTATGCCTGAATTGGTCCCACTGGGAGTGAGCTTTATTACTGTGACTAAAAGAATAATTGATTTTATGAGTTGTGAGTAGGAGATGTTTCATTGACGGTTTCAAATCTGGGACTTAAGTAGATAAAAAACAATAACAAAAACTTACCAACAAACCTTCAGAAAAAGAAGTAGCTACAGAAAAATAATCATATCAAAGTTATCCCAAGCAAATTTATATTTTGTGCTTTAGTCATGAATTACAATGAACATTAGCCTCTATTTCTTTCACTCTTTCAACCCAGTCTTCCTATTCTAGTTTAATAACAATGATAGAATAATACTTGAGAATTCTTAAAGTGACTCAAACTTGGGCCATTTGATAATTGTTTTAAGAATTTTTCTTTCAAAAAACAAAGGAAAATAAATGAAAGTCTTCCCTTAATTTTGCTAAATTTAGAAGAAAACGTTCTGGTTCTTTCAATTTTATTCAAGGACCTCGGAAGGAACTTAATGTCTCTTTTTTCTCAAAACTAATAATTCACCTGTTTTTTAAACTTTGTTATATTTTATCAAGTATTTGATAAGTGAAAAAATAGAAAATGCATGTATTCATTCACTTTGAATTATTAGTGGCTAAAGGTATTGTCCCTTCTAGGAAAGAAACTTTTAATTACTTCAGGTACCATGGCAGTTTAGTGTCAACTCTTTCGGGGGGTCAACATGGACATGTCATTACATCAAATTATACCCCATAAACTGCATGTTTTGCTAAGCAGTACCACTGTCTTATCTTTACTTACAATATTAACTTTCTTATCTGTATGAGGTACTTTGAAATAAATGATTTTTACAACAGGAACATTCAGTATGGGTCTAGTAATGTGAATAAGCTTTGGACAAAAATAACCAAATACTAAACACTATTGACCTTTCTGGATTTAGCCAGTCAGCATGAAATTTAATTTATACCAGTATTTCTGAAGAGTGGTGAAGTGTAAAACATTCTCTCTATAGGAACTCACCTACTCTATGGATTTTTCACCGTGTAAAACAGGTAATGATAGAATATTTAAACTGTAATGAAAGAAAAAGCCATTATCAAACAATAACTGCAAAGAAAAGGTAGATTTCCATTTAAAATGCTTATAAACTGCAGATTAAGTTTGGAACTAGCTGAGCCAAGGATCCATCTTGCCCTTAATGAAATCTGAGCCAGATCCATTGCATGCTGGGAGTATCACCGTTGGAGACAGCTCTGTGGCAAATGAGTTACTTGATTCACCCAAGTGAATTTAACAGCCATTTTCTTGAACAGTTGGAATCCTTTTGCTGGACTGGATAAGCTTTTAAAAACAAAAACAATCTGATAATAGCTCTGTTTACCTACCCTGCCAAAAGTACTAATGGCAAACCTATGTTTAATGAGGCGAAGGGTAGACAGAATGTATTGTAGAACCATGTCTGGCGACATCTCAAGAGAAGGATATAAGTTCTGTTTGAGCAGCCATTTCTACGGAGTCATATTGGTATAAGTATCTCAGAAGGTTGGTGAGAGAAGGGGAGAACAAAATGAATTGAGTAGAGCTCTCTCTTCTAGGGCATCCTCTTTATTTCATTTAATTTTTAAATATCTGTGTTCTGTAAAATATTTCTTTATTTGAAGGGTTCCATCACTGAAAATACTATAGAAGAACATTCCTGTAAAGCAGTGGCTCTCAATAGAAGATATCTTACCCTCAGGAGACATTGACAATATCAAGAGAGTTTTTTTTTTGGTGTTCGTAACTCAGGGGTGATACTGGAATCTAGGTGGTCGAGGTCAGGGATCTGTGAAACATTCTATAATACACAAGACAAGGGCAGCCTCCACACAATGAAGAATTATTTGACTTAAAATGTCAATAATGCCGTGGTTGAGAAACCCACCTATAAAACAGAACTCTGATTTCTATAACAGCTTTAAATTATCTTCAGAAGAGCTGGGAAATATTGATTTTATAATATCATGATTGTTATTTTTCTTTATGTTCTAGAAGAATCCCAGGATATTTTTTTTTTTTTTTCTTTGAGAAACAGCTTGCTTGGTGCAGTGATGAGAGAAGATATGGAATTATATGTGGGATAAAATTTTGATTTTTTATACTTATTAGTGCTGTAGACTTGGGATGTACCTTATTCTTTCCCATTTCTTTCTTTAAAAAATGGAAATGATAGTAGCAACCAATGAACTATTGTGAAAAATAAATAGAAATGTATTTGTTTCACTATTTATTTGTTTATATAAACAAGAAACAAATATAAAAATCTCACACATGGGCAGTTACATGTATAGTAAAGTTTTTAAATAACTCTCCTAAGGTTATGGAAGTTTAAATTTAGTTGATTGGCTCTGATCAAGACAATCTTAATGTTCTCCTCACTTGACTGAACTTGAAATAGGCTCCTTTCTAACTCTAGCTCTAACTCTAGTACCGCAGTTTTCTTAGAACATTTACTTCAGAAAACTTGTAATTGCATATTCTTTTTAAGCCTCTTTGAAATGCATATAGATATTCTCCCTGCCTCTTGTTAGTTTTACAACCAGGAATGTCTTTCTCAAGGACCAGGGAATCATCCCTTTGAAGGAAGATAACACCTCTATCTCTCAGTTCCTGTGAGGAAGATAGGAGCCTAAGTTCAATGGGTACCTATTAGCAAACACAGATGGCCTCATAATAGAGAAAAACATGGGCAAACTCAGGAATAACACAATGCGTTCAACACATTTTATTGATTAATGTTTCATACTAATGTTCTCCAATATTTTTCCTCTAGTTCATCCCAGTGCTTAGAAAGCCTCCTGTCTTCTGTTTCAGAGGAATTAGCTTCATTCGCTTTGCCCTATTGCAGTAGTCTTGAATAGTCTTTTTCCCCTATTTGAGTTTGTTCCATGCAATTTTTCTTTGATGTCTGCTGCTTTGGCTCAGCCCCTACATTAAATCAGGGTGAGCTAAAGGTTTATTCTACAGAGACTGAAAACAGGATGTGAAGTGGAAGATGTCACTGGACTTAAATAGCCTATCTATAAAGGCAGGGAAGTGGAGAGCTGACTTGTTTCATCAGTATTATCAGGTCCAATCTGCTAAGAGTCACTGCCAACTAACAGGGAGATTTCTGAAATTCCTGACCCTACCATGCAAATGTCAGCCATCCTATGGCCCAAATTACCCCGTAGACAGAGCAGACAACAAACCACTTCATGGGTTTGAATTTCTCAGCTAGACCCAGAACTGTTTACAGGACAGCTTTACAGCATTGCCCAAGTTATTTCATTTCTCTTGAAATGACAGGATCCAATATGCTATATGATTTAATTTCTTAGATCCCAAATGTTGCATTTCACTCAGCTACTTCCCTAAAAATAATGTAAAAGGGAAAATGAAAAATCCAGGAACAGAATAACAATTAGTTTATTCAGAAATTGAAATAGAATGCTACATTGTATTGGGCAGAGTCTTTAGTGCTCATGTCTTTTGATTCTTTCAGTTCATATTCAGAGGTCGGCAAACCATTTACTTTCTGCAGGCAAAATCTGTAGGCCACTTATTTATGTAAATTAAATTTTATTGGCTCATAGCCACACCCTTTGGTTTAAGTATTGTCTGTGGAGATTTTCTCACTAAAAAGACAGAGATAAGCAGTTGTGACAAAAACTCAATAGTACAAAAAATCTAAAATGTATATTATTTGCCTCTTTATAAAAAAAAGTCTTCCAACTCCTGTATTAAGAGTCAGAAGCCTGTAGAGTTTCTGTTATTTAACTAGGGTTACAGAGCAGGGCTAATTATAAAACTTCTTTGGCCTGTAATGACCAGCTTATAAGTTTTTATGTTATTTATAAACTCATTTCTATAATTATAAAAAGGTAGATAAGAGTTCAGGTCTCTTAGGGAGGCAATTAAATGGCATTCTTGTAAGTATTCCTGGACTCTGAGTAAGCTGAGAAACAAAATTAACAGAAGTGGCTCTAGTATCACTTTCAGTATTGATTATGGCCCAATGGGAGGGTGTGGCTTGTGTCAGAGTCATTGGCCCTGTGAACTAAACCCCAAGATTAAGTAGATGTACGCACTGGACCAGGGCAGCAACTCCCCTCACACTACCAGAAGGACCTCAGAACCTGGAGGTAGGAGGATTGAGATAAACATGCCAACTTATTCTTGTTTGCCAATCACTCTGCTCCCAAGAAACTGGATGAAGGAAGACTTAGATAGAGGATGGACAGAGGTTTGTGATGGGTGAGTCATTCGTCCAGAAAACCAGGAGTGGAAGAAAGGGTTTCTTTCTGAGAGTTCAAGCATATATCTTAATGAGCAAAGTGGGTAATGAGATTTGATATGGTTTACAATTTATATATTGCTTATTTGCACTTTTAAGTTTTTTCAAATGAACAAAATTTGTTTCAGTTTAAAAAGGAAAGAAAAAAACTTTAAAATATGTAAACCCATGTCATGTATGAAGGTTTTTCTAGAAGCTTTATAGAGATGAAACATTAAGAACAAAAATACTTAGTTGCATTTACATTTGGAAAATTTTGTGAGGACAAAATTCATGCAATTTGGAGTTCCTATTTGTTTTTGTTGTTCTGCTGTTGCCTAAAATTGTTTTTTAGTATTCACAATTCGATCACCCTAAAGGCTTTAATGTTATCAGGTGACAGAGGATATATATACCTGGTGATAATATTAGTGCATATAAAATATTATAGTATTTTATAATATAGTATAACAGTGAAGTAGTCTTCTTGTTTTCTTTCCGATTTTGAGAAAGTGTTGTTCTGCTCCTTATATTGTTTAGTAACACCACTAAAAATTTTAGAAACATGAAATCACATTGTGAATATTACTGCTTCCATTAGCTGACACCTTTGTGTCACAGCACACTGACATATTCTGATAAATTCCTCCAGAATACAATTTAGTTTTTCTTATAAGTAATCTCTGCTGTGCTGTGCCTCTGCTTGAGGTCTAGCCTTTTGCCCACATGCTCACTTAATCAATAAAAAACCTAACTAAATGTTTGGGAAAAGTAATGAGTTCTCAGTACGCAATGTATCCAATATCTTGATATAAATGTTTTTCTTCATAATCTTACGTATAGAAAGATGCGTATTATGGGATATTTTCTATTATTTGAAGGAGAGTGATGTTTGTTCTTGCATAAGATAAATGTACCACCAAGGTTGTGAAAAACAAACACAAGCCAAAAACTCAAAAAGAAAAACAAAAAATGAATTCTAATGCCAGTTTAAGTTCACATTGGGTTGTATGCTTCTGTCTGGCAGGTTAACTAAGAATCTACGTAGAACCATACTTTTGTAACAGTGTTGTAGGAAACGCATCAATGCAATTTAATTTCCTCGTAATTGAATACTTACTTGGGCTCATGGTATAAGTAGGATGAAGGAGATTTCCAGGCAAAGTTTTTTGTATGAATTGTTTTATTTTGGCTGGGCAAGGTGGCTCATGCCTGTAATCCCAGCACTTTGGGAGGCCAAGGTGGGCAGATAATGAGGTCAAGAGATCGAGACCATCCTGGTTAACACGGTGAAACCCCATCCCTACTAAAAATATAAAAAATTAGCCGGGCATGGTGGTGGGCACCTGTAGTCCCAGCTAGTCAGGAGGCTGAGGCAGGAGAACGACAGGGACCCGGGAGGCAGAGCTTGCAGTGAGCAGAGATCGTGACACTGCAATCTAGCCCGGGCGACAGAGTGAGACTCTGTCTGGAAAAAAAAAAAAAACAGTTTTATTTTATTCACTGGTATTGAACAAAAACCAAGACATTTGCGTGTTGACATACAACATATGACAGCAATATCAATGCTTCACTATAATATGAGTCTAGAGAACTTACAATATATTATTCTAGATAATCACAAAGGAGAAAATCTTCTGTAGGTATGAATAATATAAAGGACCAGATGAACCATTCATGTTCATTTCAATACCAACTGATCCTCAAAACATTGAAATAATTACTCTTATTGTGTTTTACTAAAAGAGCTTCCTGGCTAAAGATACAAAATATTTCAAACCTGCAAGGCTTCAGAAAATTAGTTACAGCCCCATTTCTTGCTCACTATAGCTAAATAATAATAAAACAAATTATTCTTGAAGAAATCACTAATCCTACTGAGGGTATCCTGTTACTAAAGAACATCTTCAAATTGTGTGCTTTTTTCTGAACTTTGAATTTAAAATGTTTTCTATACATGTATTAAGATATTTTATTGCATTTATATTGCTGAACTTATTCTTAATGTCCTGGCGATTGATCGTATGGGTAAGAGAATGTTCCCTTTTGGCAAATTGGCACCTCCTTTAGACTGAAGAGCAGCCTTGACTGGTAGCATAGCTGACATTCTGATCCGATCTCAGTAGGCAAAGACAGACAAGCTGTCATCTTCCCCATAAAATGGTTGCTATGCAGAACAATCCTGTCTGGTGGGAAAATGTTAGATTTCCCTGGAGAGACACTACTGCATGTGGATTTATATTTATTGCAGATTCACTTGATTCGGTAGATGGATTTGGATGGAAATTCTTATTATTAGTCAGCCTGATGTTTCTTTAATGCTCCTCAGTGGTATTCCCCTATAGCTATGTCTTGGCTGTGCAAACACAAAATCTCAGTTTAATGATTGGTATCCTCCCTGGAGATTTTTATTCTCTTCCTTACTATCCTCCTGGAATTCTCTATAACCTTGTGGGGCAAACCAAGTTAGCACTTAGTATATGTTTGCTGTAAAGTGTTGAGATATTTTATAATGATTTGCCAATTGGAAGCAAAATAATATTTGAATATTCAAAAGAAAATGTGTATCTCAGTGGTTTGATTTCATAATTGGACTCACTTTGCTAGAAATACCAAAGTATGTATCATTTTGAGCAGGCATTTACATCTTCTTAGCATCCTGCCAGTAGTCCAATTATCCTATCTGATTTTTGGCCCAAGCTGTCTGGATTAGAAATAGTACATACTCAAAAGAGCTATAATTAAGAATTTTCAAAATTCAGTAGTTCAAACAAAACAAAAGGTTCTTCCTTCTTGCACGGTGGTGCAGTGTGTGTTCCAAGACAGCTCCATAGTTACTTATACACATGGATTGGTAAGCCTCTATACAGGACCTAAGCTTTCTATGGTTACTGCTATTTTGCCATTAGGGAGGAGAACGGAATGAAGGACTAATCTCAGAAACTTTCTCTTAAGAAAGTGAGGCAGAAATTACACACATCACTTTGATTTACATTTTCTTGACAAGACCTTAGTTATCTGCCTATGTGCAAAGGGCATTAGAAAATCTAGGCCGGGCGCGGTGGCTCAAGCCTGTAATCCCAGCACTTTGGGAGGCCAAGACAGGCGGATCACGAGGTCAGGAGATGGAGACCATCCTGGCTAACACGGTGAAACCCCGTCTCTACTAAAAAAATACAAAAAACTAGCCGGGCGAGGTGGCGGGCACCTGTAGTCCCAGCTACTCGGGAGGCTGAGGCAGGAGAATGGCGTAAACCCGGGAGGCGGAGCTTGCAGTGAGCTGAGATCCGGCCACTGCACTCCAGCCCAGGCGACAGAGCGAGACTCCGTCTCAAAAAAAGAAAAAAAAAAAAGAAAATCTAGTGATGAGGTATTATCCATATCCCAGCCTCAACTCTATGCTGTGGACTAAAGGGAGGCATACTTTCCTGGATGTCTAAGGGTGTCTTCTGTGTCATCTTCATTTCCTCAAACACTGTGCTTCTTTATAGGGAACCATGAAACACAGTAGGTTCCTCTTTCATGCCCTCCAAGGGACATGAGGGACATTTTATTTTGAGCCCATACTACAGCTCTTTTTTAGCCTTAGGCAGAGGGTTACTTCCTCAAACCTCTCATCTTAAGAAATCTTCGGGTGAGTCGAGTGATAGGTTCTATATTCTACCTCCATATACGTCCCTAACACTCTGGGAACACCTGTCAAGTTCTTGACAAGGATATCACTATACCCTGGTGTGCCCCTATGGCTGCACCAAGAGCGATTCCAGGGTGGGTCTGCCAATTTCAGCTCAGTGACCTGTCTATCAGGTATAGTCAGCCCATCTCTTCATTTTGAAAGTACCTCCAACCCATACAATTTTTTCTCTCAAAGATTCCTCTCAGTTAGTTTTGTGATGGTGGTGGGTGTGGTGATTCTCTTAATAAAGAAGATGATATCTCTTACAACATCATCATCATCATCAGTTCCTCTCTTTCTACCTTCCAGTATTTTGGGAGCCATCAGTCAAGGACCGGCTAGGGTGATGATTGGGGTTACAGAGTGATACGGTTTGGCTTTATTTTCCTACCCAAACCTCATTTTGAATTGTAATCCCCATAACCCCCATGTGACAAGGTTGGGTGGCAATTGGATCATGGGGTAGTTTCCTTCATACTATTCTCATGATAATGAGTGAGTTCTCACGAGATCTGATGGTTTTATAAATGGCAGTTTCTCCTGGGTTTTTCATTCTCTTGCCTGCCACCACATAAGACATGACTCCTTCCCCTTCTGCCATGATCGTAAGTTTCCCGAAGCATCCCCAAGTATGCTGACCTGTTAGTCAAACCTCTGTCCTTTATAAATTACCCAGTCTTGGGTATTTCTTTATAACTGTGAAAACAGACTAATACAATGAAGTGGTCCCAAGAGAGTGGAGTACTCTTATAAAGATACCTTAAAATGTGGAAGCAACTTTGGAAATGGGTAACAGGCAGAAGTTGGAAGAGTTTGGAGGGCTCAGAAAAACACAGGAAGATGTGGGAAAGTCTGAAACTGCCTAGAGATTTGTTTAATAGTTTGGACCAAAATGCTGATAGTGATGTGAAAAATGAAGTCCAGGCCAAGATGTTCTCAGATGGAGATGAGGAACTCATTGGGAACTGGAGCAAAGGTCACTCTTGCTATGATTTATCAAAGAGACTGGTGACATTTTGCCCCTTCCCTAAAGGTCTGTGAAACTTTGAACTTGAGAGAGATGATCTGAGATTACAATTCATTCTTAAAAGGGAAGAACAGCATAAAAGTTTGGAAAATGTGCAGCTTGACAATGAAATAGAAAATAAAACCCCAATTTCTAGGAAGAAATTCCAGCTAGCTGCAGAATTTGCATTAAGTAATGCGGAGTCAAATGTTAATCACCGGGACAAAGGGGAAAATGTCTCCAGGGCGTGTCAGAGATCTTTAAGGCAGCCCCTCCCATCACAGGCCCAGAGGCCTAGGAGGGAAAAATGGTTCTGTGGGCTGGGCCTGTGGTCCCACTCTTCTGTGCAGCCTGGAGACCTGGTGTTCTGCATCCTAGCCACTCCAGCTTCCCTTGTGTCTAGAAGGGGCCAAGGTATGGCTTGAACTGTTGCTTCAGAGGATGCAAGCCACAAGCCTTGGTGGCTTCCATGTGGTATTGGGCATACGGGTTCACAGAAGTCAAGAACTGAGGTTTGGGAGCTGCTGCCTAGAGTTCAGAGGATGTATGGAAATGCCTGGATGTCCAGACAGAAGTCTGCTGCAGGACCTAAGCCATCATGGAGAACCTCTTCTAGGGCAGTGTGAATCACTCACATCTAAAAAGGATGTGAGATCTGAAAGGAACCAGGGGTGGAATTATATGGTTTGACTCTGTGTCCAACCCAAATCTCATCTCACATGGTAATCCCTGTAATCCCCTGTGTCAAGGGACGGAAGTGATTGGATCATGAGGATGATTTCCCCTGCTGTTCTTGTGACACTGAGTGAGTTCTCACAAGATCTGATGATTTTATAAATGTTTGTCACATTCCTCCTTCACACACTCTCTCTCTTACCTGCCACCATGTAAGATGTGCCTGCTTTCCCTTCCACCATGATTGTAAGTTTCCTGAGACCTCCCCAGGCATGCAGAGCTGTGAGTCAATTAAACTCTTTCCTTTATAAATTACTCAGTCTCAGGAAGTTCTTTATAGCAGTCTGAAAATGGGCTGACACAGAGAACCTGCTGGGAAACTTATTAACAAGCTGAGAAAAATTTCTTGAGTGAGTTTTAGATTGGGTAGAATTTATCTTTCATTGTTCCTACCTTTTAAGCCCTAGTCACCAATTCTGGGACAAAAGCATTCTTACTCAAAATATTTCCTTTTAGACCTTGTCTATTTCCGTATGTTATTTTATACAGTTGGCACTGTAGCACAGCTCCAACTTTTAGTTAGCAATTGGTAGTTATTCAGTATTTCATGATATTCACCCTCAGTGAGTTTATTAAATCTTATTATTGTCATATTGTTTGTAGACAGTTTGGAAATTACAAAGAAAGAAATATTTTATTACGAATATTTCTGAAAATGGTGCTTTGTGTACTTTTTAAATATCGAATTATCTAGTTGAAAAAAGTTTCTGAAATTAAGAAAAGTCATATGGAGAAAGAAGGAGCAAGAGAGAAAGGGAAAGGTGGTGCCAGGCTCTTTTTAATAATCTAACTAATAGAGCAAGACTTCACTCATTACCTTGGGAAGGATACTAAGCCATTCATGAGGGAGAGGGATCTGCCCCCATAACCCAAACACGTCCCATCAGGCCCTACCTCCAACATTGTATCACCTCTCAACATGAGATTTGGTGGGGAGAAGGGGAGAAATATCCAAACTATATTAAAAAAAGTATGGAGCTGAATGTATTAAGATAAATATAACACTTGAATAGCCACTACCACATCAGGAAATACAACCTTATCAGCAACTCCAGAAGCCCTCAATGTGCCCTTCCCAAAAAATAGCCTCTTCTCTATCCCTAAGGATAATCAGCATCCTGATTTCTATGGAAATCATCTTAATTGTCTTTGCAGTTTTATCACCCAAATGTGCATAACTAATCTGTAACTTATTTTTTAACAGTTTCTTTTAGGTATAATTGAGATATAATCCACTACACATATTAGAAGAGTGCAATTTGATTTTTTACATGTAATTATACCTATGAAAGCACCACCACAATCAAGATAATAAATATATCTATCAGCCCCAAAATTTGCATTATGTCTCTTTGATTTCTTTACCTCCACACCCTTCAGTGCTACCCATACTTCCTGGCAACCACTGATCTTCTTTCCATCACTATAGAGTAGCTTGCATTTTATCGAATTTCATATAAATGGAATCATACAGTATGTGTGTATTCTTTTTGTTTGGTTTCTTTCACTCAGCATGATAGTTTTGATTTTCATTGATGTTTTTGCATGTATCAAGTTTATTTGTTTTATTGTTGAGTAGTTTTACACTGTATGCATATACTTTATTTTGTTTATCATATTGTTTATCAATACATCATTATTATGTATTGGTGGACATTTGAATTGTTTCCAGTCTTTGGCTATTAAAAATATAACTGCTATGAACATTCATGTACAAGATTTTATATGGCCATATGCTTTTAATTGCTGTGATAAATATCTGGGGGTGGAAAGGCTGGATCACGTTTAGGTTTTCAAGGAATTGCTGGACTGTTTTCAAAGTGATGGTAGCATTTTACATTCTCACCAGCAGAATGTGTGAATTTCAGTTTCTCGCTGTTCTTGTGAGCACTTCATATTGTTGGTCTTTTTAATTTTAACAGTTCTAATAAGTGTGTTATTGTATCGCATTTCAGTTTTAATTTGCCTTTTCTGAATGACTGTTGATGTTAACCTTATTTCATGTGCTTATGTTGTCAAGCACATATCTTCTTTAGTGAAGAATCTGGTTATTTTTTCCTATTTAATAATTTGAGATATTTATCTGCTATTACTAAGTGTTGTGTTTTGTTTTGTTTTGTTTTGTTTGAGATGGAATCTTGTTCTATTACCCAGGCTGGAGTGCAGTGGCGCCATCTTGGTTCACTGCAAGCTCCGCCTCCCGGGTTCACGCCATTCTCCTGCCTCAGCCTCCTGAGTGACTGGGACTACAGGCACCGGCCACCATGCCCAGCTAATTTTTTGTATATTTAGTAGAGATGGGTTTTCAACCTTGTTAGCCAGGATGATCTTGATCTCCTGACCTCGTGATCCACCCACCTTGGCCTCACGCCAGTGCTGGGATTACAGGCGTGAGGCACTGCGCCCAGCCTGTTTTCTATTACCGAGTTTTGAGAGGTTTTAATTTATTCCAGAAAAAAGGCCTTTATCAGGTATAAGATTCAAAAATATTTTTTCAAAGTGGTGGCTTTTATTTTTATTTTCTTACTAAGTTATTAGAAAAGAAAAGGATGTTAATTTTGGTGAAGTCCAATTTATCAGTATCTTCTTTTAAGCATCATACATTTGGTGTCATATCTAAGAAATCTTTGCTGTATCCAAGGTCACAAGGATTTTATGCTGTATATTCTCCTAGAATATTTATGGTTTTAGGTGTTAAAATTTGGCCTATAATCCATCTTGAGTTAATTTTTGTATATGGTGTGATATATGGATTGAAGTTCACTTTTTAACTTATGGATATTTTATTATTATAACACTATTTTATTGAAAATAATGTTCTTATTTTTCCTATTGAATTACCTTTGTACCTTCACCAAAACTGGATTAAACATATATATGTAAATCTATTTCTATACCCTCTAAATTCCATTGACATATTTGTCCTTTATCTTTAAGAAAATTTGTCATGGTTTTGGTAACTGTAACTTATAAGAAACTTTAAAGTCAGGTAATATTCGTCCTCCAAATGTTTATTTTCAAAGTTGTTTTGGCTATTTGATACCCTTTTGCAATTTCATATGAGTGTTAGAATCATCTTGTCAATTTCTACCAAAAAGAAAGCTGCTGGAATTTTGATTGAGAATGTGCTGAATCTATAGATAAACTTTGGAGTAACTGAAATCTTAAATATTTTGAACCCCTAATCCATGAACAAAGTACATTTTTTTTAGATCTTGAATGTTTCTCAGCAAGGAAAAATAATACATCTTTACCTAGATTAACTTTAAATATATCATATTTTGATGCTATTGTAAGTGGCCTTTAAAATTGTTAATTTCTGATTGTTTACTGAAGTATGTTTAAATAAAATCAATTATTGTTCCTTATCTTGTATTCTCCTGAATTGCTAAACTTGCCTACTACTAGTTCTAGTAACTGTTTTTAGCTTCATATGATTTTCTTTATATATAATCATGTTATCTCCTTATTAAAACGCTTTGATGCTTTTCTTCCTGTATGGATGCTCTTTATTTTATTTTATTTTATTTCCTTATTCTAAACCTCCACTATGATATTGAATAATTGTAGATAAAACTTCCACTGCAATATTGAATAAAAGTGGAATGATCAGATATCTTTTCCATTTTCCTGTGGTGGGGGAAGCATTTCGTCTTTCACCATAAAGTATAATCTTAGCTGGAGCTTTTCATAGATGTTCTTTATCTAGCTGAGGAAGTTCGTAGTTTTCAGAGAAGTTTTTTGCTTTGTATTTTTTTTTAAAAAAACATAACTATTTGTTGAATTTCAACAAATGCTTCTGTGTCTATCAAGATGATTATATGGTTATACTTTAGTTTGTTAATATGGTGACTACATTAACTTTAATTATGTCAAATGTTAAATCAATCTTGAATTCCCAGTAAACCCCACTTGCTCATGCTCCATTTTTTAAAATATTGCTAACATTTTGTTAAGAATGTTTGCATCTATGCTTATGAGGATTATGAATCTACAGTTTTCTTGTAATGTATTTTTCTTATTTTGATATAAAATTCTGGCCTTGTAGAATGAGTTTTATAATATTTCCTACTCTTCAATTTTCTTGAAGAGTTTGTGTAAAATTGGTATTATTTCTTCCGTAAATTTTTGGCCAAGTTTTTCAGTGAAGCCATATAGGCCTGGAGTTATCTTTGTGAGAAGATGTTTAACTATAAATTCATTTTAATAGATTATTGGACTACATAGGCTATTGCTTCCTGAGTGAAGTTTGATATTTTTTTCAAAGTATTTGTCAAACTTATTGGCATAAGTTGTTTATGATATTTTCCTATCTTCTCTTAAAATCTGTAGGCTCTGTATTGATGTCACCTCTTCCATTCCTAATATTGGCAACCTGTGTATCTTTCCTTTTTTTTTTTTTTTCAATAGTTGAGTTTACCTTATGTTTCCCTTCTCTTAAGAATCACTGCCCTTTTTTTCCTAATGACTGACATCTTAAAAACTATTGTTTGTTTGTTCAAGTGTTTCAGGTGAAAGGATAAGTATGGTTACATCTTTTTCAGAAGTCTTTAATTTTGCCTGTTTGTAATGTTTTTTAAGTCTCATTTTTAGTAAGTACTTCTCTCTCTATGCCTTATGTTTCCGATTGCAATTTCTCTTTCTCTCTTTTCTCTTCTTTTCATCTCTCTCTCTCTCTCTCTCTCTCTCTCTGTCTGTCTCTCTCTCTGTCTCTCTCTCACATTTTATAGAGATGGAGTCTCGCTCTGTAACCCAGGCTGGAGTGCAGTGGTATGATCTTAACTCACTGCAAACTCTGCCTCCCAGGTCCCGGTTCAAGCAGTTCTCCTGCCTCAGCCTCCCGAGTAACTGGGATTACAGGAAAGTGCCACCATGCCACGTTAATTTTTGTGTTTTTAGTAGAGACGGGGTTTCGCCATGTTGGGCAGGCTGGTCTTGAACTCCTGACCTTGTGATCTGCCCACCTCAGCCTCCCAAAGTGCTGGGATTACAGGCATGGGCCACTGTGCCCAGCCTCAATTTATCTCTTAAAGCAACCATATTACTTGTTCCATGGGGTTTCTCACAGTCTGCATGTTAGTGATTTCATTTGCATGGTGCCACTCTAGTGTTCCTTTTTTTTTTTAATATAGTTTCTGTATATTTTGATATATAAGCTCAGTTAGATTACAGTTCAATTTATCTTGGTAATGCTTCTTTTTAAGTGCTTTACTTTTTTTATTATGAAGCACATGATGGCTGCATCCAATAGAGTACCTACTATCACATGCGGTTATTGAACCCTTGAAATGGGAGCTCATATATAAATTGAAGCATATGATTAATATAGGATATACACTGGATTTTGAGGATTAGTACATTTTTAAATGAGGTTACTAGAAAATATAAAATTATATATATGTGCCTGAATTACCTTTCTTCTGGACAAAGCTGACTCATGATGTCTGATTATCTCTTCTTTCATGTGATGTTAGAATACACTGAGTCTTAAAGACTCAATCCATTAATTTAATAAAGGTAGCCAAATAATGATATTCTAATTCTGTCATTCTTTCGTCATTTGTTTGTTGAAATACACTTTTAAGGAGAAACATTACCTTAATTTTTATATGGTTACCTAGTGGTGCAGTTTGGATAGGAGTGTCAGGGTAATTTTTAAAAAACGATTTTATTGAGTTATTTGTTCCAAAAATAAAAACATGGTTCCCTTGCATCCTCCAAATTAACTAGAGTTTTAGTATCCTTATGAATTGATAGATTTAAACACATTTTATGTGTTTTGATCATTTGCAGAGATTTTATGTATTGGTGCTCAATTTGCTACTCTGTGGCCATTGTAGTCTCTTTAATTTAGCAACAATATACAGTTGACCTTTAAGGAACAGGAGTTTGAACAGTGCAGATCCAAACACAGATGGAAAATACAGTATTTTGGGAATGGGTAACTTATACACGGATTTTTTTCATCTAAACTCAGATGGAGAATACAGTATTTTGGGGATGTAAAACTTGCTTAGTGGAGGGCTGACTTTGCAAGTCAGCCAGTTCCACAGAACCAACTGATGGATTTGAGTATGTGGGGATTTTGGTGTGCATGGTGTCCTGGAACCAATTTTTCACATATTCTCCGTCTCTACTGAGGGACAATTATACTTTAAATATAACTGTATTAGTCTTTGATAGTCTCTTGCTATCAAATATTACAGATATTCTAGGCGTATTTTGTCCTTTTCTTGCTTCAGTCTGGAGTGTGATATTTTTCATTTTCCACTTCGTAGGAATGTATATATCAAGGCCACGGTCTGGATGTTAGGTGTGCCCATTGGTTCTGAATCAGTCACTGTTTACAATTCAGATGTGATTATAGGATATTTATTTAGTTTCCTCTATCTATGTCTGTTTTTTTATCTCCAACAGACAGAATAAGTCTCACAGGTATCTTTCCTCATAGAATTTGTGTATCATATAATTACTTGTTTTTTTTTTATCTTGCATTACAAAAAATAACTTCAGAGTAACAACACCATTACTACTAGCACTAAAATAATAACTGAAAATAGTTAAAATATTTTTAGCATACGGTCTCATTTTTGTACTCTTAATGGAATGTGTATTTTTGCATCTTTATAACAATATATCTCTGGTCATTTCTGGCTTTCTGAATCTAATTCTCTAAGATGTCCAAGGATGTGCTCCTGTGAAAATGTTGAGCATCCCATACTGATCTATATTTTTGGATTAACTATACTTGATTGCTGTTGTGAAATTGAAATTTCTTCCAATATTTTCTGCCATCCTTAGGTTGGCTTTCAAATGAGTACTCGTTAGTAATTTTATAGTTTTCAGGTTTGTCACATATTCCCTTGCTTCCCTGTGTTTTCTCCTGCGCAGAGAAGGATTCATGGTGGTATCTTGTTACTTAGCCATTTTGGTAATATTGGCTTTGGAATTTTGGTTTTGCTATCTGTGTAGTAAAAAACTGACCTTAACAAAAGATAGCTCTATCCTTTACTCTTGGCTCCTGAGAGGTGATTGCTAAACCCCTGGAATGCCCTGTCTTACAAGAGTGTTTTTGCTTACTTGGGAACCTTGAACCAAACCCATAATATAACTACGTGATTCATTCATGGGGGCTTTGAGTCATGTGGTATCAGCTCGACCCCCAGAGAAACTGCAAACTTATGCTGAGTCATGTGAACAGTCACCTATGTGTTTTACTAACCCCAATGAAATCTCTGACCCAGGGTTCAAGTGAGCTTTCCCAATTGGCAGTATTCCAAGTATATTTTCACATATTATTCTGGAAGAATTTAATGCTATCAGTACCTCTCCTGGAAGAGGACAACTGAAAGCTCCACATGTGGTCCATTCCTGGACTTCCCATGCATTTCTTCCCTTGACTGATTTTAAATTACATTGTTTCACTGTAATGAATCACAACCATGAGTATAACTGCTTTCAGTGTTTTCTGTAAGTCCTCCTTGTGAATTACTTCTCCTAGTGAATTATCATAACTGAAGATATTCTTGGGAACCTACAAAGTTGCAATTGGTGTTAAAAGGGAGGGTGGTTGTATAGACTACCTCTGCACCCTGCACTATCCTATTGTTCTATGTGTTTATATAGTGAAACTCAGCAAAAATATAATACTGTGTTGTCACTACTACCATCTTCTGAAAATTACCCTATATGTAAGCATTGAAAATTTAAATCTACAGTATATATTTTGTACTGATTGTGTTATAATAATTAAAAGCATATGTATACTATAAATAAAATTATAACAAACAACAAACTTATAAAATTATTGTAAAATATATATTGCTGGGCTAGTGTTTCTAGTATAGAGAGCTGGTTAATGAATCAATAAGAAATATATGAAATATTACTGTAGAAACATGCAATTTACAGAGTATATTGAAATGTACAATAACCAATGAATCAGATGTTTAATGTTGCTGGCCACCACAAATACAAACTAAATATTTCACATTGTATATTTTGCAAAATTAAAAACATTGAAAGTACCAAGCATTGTCTTCAACTAGCAATTCTACCTTTGGAATAATATCTAAAGTAACTAATTGCATGGGAATGTAAGAATATTCATGAAAAAATACTTATTTAAGAATTGTCTACTTTTGTAATAAACTGTACAAAACTTAAATGATATTAAAGCACTATGCTATTATAATTAATTATATATATTCATGTTTATTAACATGTGAAGGTCTGCACAACAAAGAGCTGAAGAAAGAAAACAGAAAACAAAAAATGATCCCATTCGTGCAAAACAGGCTTCATGTATGTGTGTGTGTGTGTGTGTCTGTATGTGTAGGGGTGTGTGTGTGTGTGTGTGTGTGTTGAAAATCTTCTTCGTTTAGCATGTTTAAAAGAATATTTATTAAAATTTTAAGAATGATTATGCCTGATTCTATTTTCATGTAGTATATTAATTTTTAGAATAGCTATGTTGTTGTATTAATTAGAAAATTAGTTTAATTTCAAAACACTTAATTTGACTCCCAATTCTCCTTTTCCCACTTCCCCTCTTCTGTTTCTTTCTCACTGCTCTTCTTGCCCAGCTTTGCTCCTCATATATTATGCCCTTTTTGTCTTCTGAATCTTTCACTTTTCTCTCCCTTTCTCCAGTAGAAATGTAGCTGCCAAATTAGCAAAGTCAAATTCAGGAATTGCTTGTTGCATGGCTATAGAATGTTCCAATTGCCAAATAATAAACTTTGAAAATCACAGTCATGCGTTTAAGAAATATTTGGTGATATAATTCATTGATCACTGGCTGAAACATTTTAATAATTGCTATAATAAATATCTGGATCTCAATGTAATACAACAGAGCAGAAATCTGGATATTCTGCCTGATCATAAGGCTTGCTAAACACAAACACAGTATAATAAACTGAATAATGGCCCCCAAAGATATCCGGTCCTAATCCGTGGAACATGTAAATATTACCTGATTTGAGAACATGTGTTTACAGATGTAATTAAGAAAATAATTTTGAGGTGAAGAGATTCTCGGATTGTCTTGGTGGGCTCACTGTGAATAACATGTATTCTTATAAGAAGGAGACAAAGGGAGATTTGAGACACACAGAAGAAGAGGAAGAAGAGAAGAAGGCAGTGTGATCCCCTGGGCATAGATTGGAGTGATGTAGCCATAAGCCAAGTAGTGTTGGCAGTGACCAGAAGCTGGACAAGGCAAGAAATGGATTCATCCTTTAGTCCCCAAAGACAGCATGGCCCAGCCAACACTTTACTACAGTCCAGTGATACTGATTTTGGACTTCTGGCCCACAGAACATAAGGCAATACATTTATGTTGTATTCAGCCACTAAGTTTGTGATAATTTGTTATAACAGCTACAAGAAACTAATCCATATGACATTGTTTCAAGATCCCATGGATTTGCTTATGAAATTTTCTCCTCCTGGAAAGACTTTATAATATATTTCATTACTTACCAAACTTGGATTTTTCTTAAAAATCTAGTTAACATGCGGACCTATTATATAGCCTTCTTTGGCATAGCACTTCTGGCATTTTAATAGGTAGTAACAAATTCTCCCTAATGTGTGTTTTCATATGACTCCTTCAACATTTGGATTCTAGTATTTGTTTTCTGTGTCATTCACCAATATCCATATCTATTTTCCCATGTCTTCCCATATTATAACTTCCTCTAGGATATATACTCTGTTTTACATATTGTTCCCAAAACTCCCAGAATCTGACTTAATTTCATTTAATGGTAACTACATAGCTGAATACTCTATGTATAGTCCCATGTACAATTTAGACTCTAAAAAGTACTATTTAAATGGAATAATTTCAGTTGTAAGATTGTATGTCCAAGATCAGGTTCTCTGAATTGTTCTAAGACTATCTTTCCTATATTGACTGAGTTCGCTTTAAGCAGTCATTGTCCACATATTGCTGGGAAATGTTTCAAAGAGTGATATGGTTGGACTGTGTCCTCACCCAAGTCTCATCTTGAATTGTGTGATGGTTAATATTGTCAACTTGATTGGATTGAAGGATGTAAAACATTGATCCTGGATGTGTCTGTAAGGATGTTGCCAAAGGAGATTAACATTTGAGTAGGTGGGCTGAGAAAGGCAGTCCCATACCTAATCTGGGCAGGTACCATCTAATCAACTGCCAGCATGGCCAGGTTGTAAAGCAGGCAGGAAAACGTGAAAAGGCTAGACTGGCTTAACCTCCCAGCCTACATCTTTCTTTCATGGTGGATGCTTCCTGCCCTCAAACATCAGACTTCAAGTTCTTCAGCTTTGGAACTCAGACTGGCTTCCTTGCTCCTCAACTTGTAGATGACCTATTGTGGGACCTCGTGATGGTGTGAGTTAATACTACTTAATAAACTCATATACATATATATACCGTAGTTCTGTCCCTCTAGAGAACTCTGACCAATACAGATTTTGGTACCAGGAGTGCTTCTAGAGGAAAAGAATAGTAAGGAGGGAGTTCTTTCATTAGTTTTGAGGTTTCTGGATTTGGCTGCTTAATATGACTAGATGCAAAAATGCTAAGGATTCTACTTTTAATAGTATGGAGGAAACTGGTAGTCCTTGTTATGAACTGTTTAGAGAGTTATGCAAAATAAATGCTCTTGGCACTCCTGATATACTGCTTGTAAGAGCCAAGGAGTTTAGTGACTCTATACATAAAACCTTTGACTATATGTGGAGACTCATGGAAAATAATGAAGTTGATTGGTTGCTCCTAAGTTCACTGGATAAAGTGATGAAAGAAAATGATGAATTCAGGGACTCTGTCTCCTGGTTTCAGAAGCAGATATTGAGACTCAAATCAGCTAAGATTTCCCTGAGTGAGAGTCTTCTCTCCTGTAGAGAGACAGAGTTTAAATTGTGGAAATCAGGCACAAGCTTTTATCAAGCAAGCAGCTGACCTGCAATGAAAAGTGCATGTACAGCCTCGCCAGGTGTCTACTGTTAAAGTGAGGGCATTGACTGGAAAAGAAAAGGATCCTGTAACTTGGAATGGGGACATGTGGGAGGACCCTGATGAAGCTGGGGACACTGAGCTTGTAAACTCTGATGAAACTTTTTTGCCAGAAGAAACAACTTCCCCATCCCCAGTAGTGGCAACACCCCCTCCCCAACCTATGCTGCCATCAGCCTTCCCACCTTTGTCTGAGGAGATTAAACCCTGTACTGCCTGAGGCAACAGTGATGGCCTCCCCTGAGGAAGTTTCCAGGCAAGATAATGTTGATTCTCCTCAGGAGCCATCTCCAACACCCCTGTTTGATTCTAGGCCTATAACTAAAGTCCTAGTGGACCCCTAGAGGTGAGGTTCAGAATGTGACCTATGAGGGGGTGCACTACACACAAACAGAACTGCTTGACTTTTCTTATTTATATAAACAGAAATCAAGAGAACTTGCATGAGAATGGGTATTAAGTGTGTGGAATAATGGTGGAAGGAACATAGAGTTGGATCAGGCTGAATTTATTGATTCAGGCCCACTAAGAAGGGATTCTGCATTTAATGTTGCAACTCAGGAAGTTTAAAAAGTTTCTAATAGTATCTGCTTGGTTACTTGGTTAGCTGTAATGTGGATTAAAAGATGGCCTACTGTGAGTGAACTGGAAATGCCTGATCTTCCTTGGTTTAATGAAGAGGAAGGGATCCAAAGGCTTAGGGAGATGGGGATGGTGGAGTGGATTAGTCACTTTAGACCTACTCATCCCAGCTGGGAGGATCCAGAAGATATACCCTTGATGAATGCTTTGAGAAACGGATTTGTGAGGGCAGCACCTGCATTTTTTAAGAGTCCTGTAATTGCTGTTCTCTGTGTGTCAGATCTAATAGTGGGAACAGCAGTCACTCAACTACAAAATTTAAATACAGTGGGAATAATTGAATCCCGAGGTGGCAGGGGTCAAGTGGTGGCACTCCTCAAAGGCAATGTGGATATAGCTACCATAGTGGACAGCAGAGGCAAAACAGCAATCAGAATAGTCTGGCTCATGTAAAGCTCTGGCATTGGCTAATTAATCACAGTGTTCCTAGAAGTAAAATTGATAGCAAGCCTACTGCATTCCTACTTAATTTACATAAGCAGAAAAATTCCAGGTTGAATAGACAAAAGACTAATTTGAATTATAAAAGCAGAGAATCATGGTCTCTCAATCACTTTCCAGACTTGAGCCAGTTTACAGATCCAGAACCCATTGAATGAAGGTGAGGCTGGGTCACCTGGAGGAAGGATTCCACTAAATCACTGACAATTTATGCTGCTAATCTTTCTTCCATCCTTCCCCAAGAAGACCTCTGGCATTTTACTAGAGTAACTGTGCATTAGGGAAAGGGAAATGATCAGAAATTTTGGAGACTACTAGACACTAGCTCTGAGCTGACATTTATTCCAGGGGACCCAAAACATCACTGTGGTCCTGCAATTAAAGTAGGGTCTTATGGAGGTCAGCTAATTAATGAAGTTTTAACTCAGGTCCAACTTACAGTGGGTCCCTGGACTCATCCTGTGTTCACTTCCCCAGTGCCAGAATGCATAATTGGCACAGACATACTTAGTGGCTGTCAGAACCCCCACATTGGCTCCCTGACTGGTAGAGACCTTTCTGAAGTGATCAAAAACTGTGAAAATATTTGTATCTTATATGAGTGCACACCAGTGTTTGACCTCAGCAGAGAAGTGTTTTAATAATCAAGTGAATAGAATGACCCATTCTGTGGACACCACTTAGCCTCTTTCCCCAGCCACCCCTGTCATCACTCAATGGACCCATGAACAAAGTGGCCATGGTGGCAGGAATGGAGGTTACACATGGGCTCAGCAACATAGACTTCCACACATCAAAGCTAACCTGGCCACAGCCACTGATGAGCACCCAATTTGTCAGCAGCAGAGACCAACACCGAGCCCTCGTTGTGACACCATTCCTTGGGGTGATCAGCCAGCTATCTGGTGGCAGATTGAGTATATTGGACCTCTTCCTTCATGGAAAGGGCAGAGGTTTGTCCTCAGTGGAACAGACAATTACTCGGGATATGGGTTTGCCTATCCCGCAAGCAATGTTTCTGCCATGAATATCATCTGCGGACTCAATAAAATGTTTCATCCACCATTATGGTATTCCACACAGCATTGTCTCTGACCAAGGTACTCACCTTATGGCTAAAGAAGTGCAGCAGTGGACTCAGGCTCATGAAATTCACTGGTGTTACCATGTTCCCCATCATCCTGAAACAGCTGGATTGATAGAAAGGTGGAATGACCTTTTGAAGTCACAAGTACAATGCCAGCTAGGTGACAGTATTTTGCAGGGCTGGTACAAAGTTCTCCAGAAGGCTGTGTATGCTCTGAATCAGCATCCAATATATGGTACTGTTTCTCCCATAGCCAGGATTCACACGTCTGGAAATAATCAAGGGGTGGAAGTGGAAATGACACCATTCACCATCACCCCTACTGATCCACTAGCAAAATTTCTGCTTCCTCTTCCTATGACATTACGTTCTACTGGCCTAGAGGTCTTAGTTTCAGAGGGAGGAATGTTGCCACCAGGAGACACAGCAGTGATTCCATTAAACTGGAAGTTAAGGTTGCCACCTGGACACTTTGGTCTCCTCCTACCTGTAAGTCAATAGGCTAAGAAGGGAGCTACAGTGTTGGCTGGGGTGATTGACCTGGATTATCAAAATGAAATCAGCCTACTACTCCACAATGGAGGTAAGGAAGAGTATGTATTCAATACAGGAGATCCATTAGGGCATCTCTTAGTATTACCATGCCCTGTGATTAATGTCAATGGAAAACTACAACAGCCCAATTCAGGCAGAACTACAAATGGCGACAGCCCTTCAGGAATGATGGTTTGGGTCACTCCACCAGGGAAAAAACAAAACAAAACAAAACAAAAAAAAAAAAAACGTGACCGGTTGAGGTGCTTGTCAAGGCAAAGGGAACACAGAATGCGTAGTAGAAGAAATTAGTCATCAATACTAGCTATGACCATGTGACCAGTTGCAGAAACGGGGACTGTAATTGTCATGAATATTTCCTCCTCCTTTTGTTAAAACATGTTTGTGCAGTTATACACTTATTCTAAGAAAATACCTTCATTTTATTTATCATGTGACATCAGATTTATTGACTTCATATCAGCATTTAAGTGTTGTTAACTTTATGTAATAGCATTTGGGTGGGGGATTGGTGCATTTCTGGTTGTATGAAGGATAATTGTATTATGTTAGGCATAATTATGACCTTATTATTGTCTTTATTTGAAGATTATATATGATCTCAGAAGATGTGTATGGGTTCAAGTTGACAAGGGGTGGACTTGTGATGGTTAATACTGAGTATCAACTTGATTGGATTGAAAGATGCAAATTACTGATCTTGGGTGTGTCTATGAGGGTGTTGCCAAAGGAGATTAACATTTGAGTCAGTGGGCTTGGTAAAGCAGACCCACACCTAATCTGGGTTAGCACCATCTAATTAGCTACCATGATGTCCAGGATGTAAAGCAGGCAGGAAAATGTGAAAAGGCCAGACTGGCTTAGCCTCCCAGCGTACATCTTTCTTTTATGCTGGATGTTTCCTGCCCTCAAACATCAGACTTCAAGTTCTTCAGCGTTGGAACTCAGACTGGCTTTCTTGCTCCTCAACTTGTAGATGACTTATTGTGGGACCTCGTGATGGTGTGAGTTAATACTACTTAATAAACTCCCTTTTGTATATATAGCTATCCTGTTAGTTCTGCCCCTCTGGAGAACTCTAATACAAATTATAATCCCCGTAATCCCCACGTATCCAGGGAGGGATCTGGTGGGAGGTGATTGGATTGTGGTGGCAGTTTCCTTCATGCTGTTCCTATGATAGTGAGTGAGTTCTCACAAGAGTTGATGATTTTAATGTGTGGCACTTCCTCATTCTTGCACACACTCCCTATTGCTGCCTGGTGAAGAAGGTGTCTGCTTCCCCCTCACCTTTCACCATGATTGTGAGTTTCCTGAGGCCTCCTAGCCATGCTTTGTGTTAAGCCTGTGAAACTGTGAGTCAATTAAGCCTTCTTGGTTTATAAATTACCCATTTTGGGGAATATCTTTATTGCAATGTGAAAATGGACTAATACAGTAAATTGGTACTGAGGTAATAGGCCGCTGCTATAAAGATACTTGAGAATGTAGAAGTGACTTTGGAACTGGGTAACAAGCAGAGGTTGGAACAGTTTGGAGGGCTCAGAAGAAGACAGGAAGATGTAGGAAAGTTTGGCACTTCCTAGAGACATGTTGAATAGTTTTTAACAAAATGCTGATGGTGATGTCAACAATGAAGTCCAGGCTGAGGGAAACTTCATGGGGAACTTATTGGGAGCTGGAGTAAAGGCAACATATGCTATACTTTAGCAAAGAGACTAGCAGCATTTTGCTGCTGCCCTAGAGATCTGTGGAACTGTGAGAGATAATTTAGAGTATTTGGCAGGAAAAAAAAAAAAAAAAACTAAGCAGCAAAGCATTCAAAATTTGACCTGGGTACTCTGAAAATCATTCAGTTATATGCATTTACAAAGATGGCTTGAACTTGGAACTTATGTTTTAAAGGGAAGCAGAGCATAAAGGTTTGGAAAATTTGCAGCCTCACCATATGGTAGAAAAGAAAAACCCATTTTCTTCAAGTCAGCTGCAAAAATTTGCGTAAGTTGTTAAGATCTCAATGTTAATCACTGAGACAATGGGGAAAGTGTCTCCAGGGCATGTCAGAGACATTCAAGGCAGCCCCTCTCATCACAGACCCAGAAGCCTAGGAGGGAAAAACTGTTTCATGGGCTGGGCTCAGGGCCCTAATGCTGCTCTGTGCAGCCTTTAGAATTTGGCACCCTGTGTCTCAGTCATGACTACAAGGGGTCAAGGTACAGCTCAGACTGTTGTTTCAGAGGGTGCAAGCCCCAGGCCTTGCTTGCCCCATGGTGTTGGGCCTGCAGGTGCACAGAAGTCAAGAATTGAGGTTTAGGAACCTCTGCCTATATTTCAGAGGATGTATGGAAATGCCTGGATGTCCAGGCAGAAGTCTGCTTCAGGGGTGGAGCCCTCATGGAGAAACTGCTAAGACAGTGTGAAAGGAAAGTGTGAGGTCACAGCCCCCACACAGAGTCCCCAATGGGGTGCGGCCTAGTGGAATTGTAAAAAGAAGGCAACTGTCCTCCAGTCCCCAGAATGGTAGATCCACTGACAGCTTGCACTATGAATATGGAAAAGCCTCAGGCACTCAATGCCAGCCAGTGAAGGGGCTGCCCAAGGCCTTGGGACCCCACCCTTTGCATCAGTGTGCCCTGGATGTGAGACATGGAGTCAAAGGAGAATATTTTGGAGCTTTAAGATTTAATGACTGTCCTGCTGGATTTTGAACTTGCATAGGTCCTGTAGCCCCTTTGTTTTGTTTCTCCCATTTGGAATGGGAGCTTTTATTCAACACCCCCCCCCCCCCCCCCGTATATTAGAAATAACTAACTTGCTTTTTATTTTGCAGGCTCCTAGGTGGAAGGGGCTTGCCTTGTCTTAGATAAGACTTTGGACTTGGACTTTTGGATTAATGCTGGAGTGAGTTAAGACTTTGGGGGACTATTAGGAAGACATAATTTTGTTTTGAAATGTGAAGACATAACATTTTGGAAGGGCCAGGGGTGAAATTATATGATTTGGCTGTATCCCCATTCAAATCTCATTTTGAGTTGCAATCCCCATAATCCTTATGTGTCCCAGGAGGGACCCAGTAGGAAGTAGTCGAATCATGGGGGCAGATCCCCCCATGCTCTTTCATAATAGTGAGTGAGTTCTTATGAGACCTTTTTTTTTTTTTTTTTTTTTTAAGTGTGGCACTTGTTCTTACACACACTCCCTCCTACCACCTTGTGAAGAAGGTGCCTGGTTCCTCCTTGCCTTCTACCATGATTGTAAGTTTCTTGAGGCCTCGTAGCCATGTTTCCTGTTTAGCCTGTGGAACTATGCATCAAGTGAAGCTCCTTTGTTTATAAATTATCCAGGTTTGGGTAGTATCTTTATAGAAGTGTGAGAATGGACTAATACAAAGAGTATGTCTCAGACATACACTTTTTAATTTATATATCCTAGATATTAGAATAAATTCAAAGCTTGTGAGGTGTACAATTGATTTGACAACAATAACCTGAGTTTATCTTGATCCCTCTAGGAAAATAGTCACATACTATTTCTGTTCACACTAGCTTCTATGATCTCTAATATTCTAATGAATTAATTTTATATATATCCACTGCTTCTCATAAAATGTAATGCAAATATGATTTAGTGCATGTGCATAAAGTCATCTTTCCCTTGGCTTTCATTTATTTTACAGAAATCCTGTTTTGTCACATTATTTTGTGATGCTTCATTTATCATATATCATACTAAATTTTATAACATGGAATCTATTTATAACTTTCTATTACAATCTTTTCTTCTAGTCATCCACATCACCACACCATCTGTGAAACTTTTGTTTTATAATGGCATTTAATATCCTTGATATTTTAAGTTTATATGTACTGCAATAAATGAGAAACATTGCCTCTTAAGAGAAGAATATAACTATCTTTTCCCATGCCCATTACTATTTTTATAGCATGCCCATTTTGCCTTGTAAATCTCATTACAATATTGCATTTTTAAACAAAAAAGCAAAGTAAGTCCCTTACTTGCTACACTTTATGATTCTTTCCATTCTATTTTATGATGAAATTGTTTTATATTTCATAATCAATGAACATATAATTTTTACATCCTGCCTTTTAAAAAATTACTGACCATATCATATCTATTTTTAATGGAGTTTCTTAGGCTTGGGGTCATAATTTAAATTTGTTACTTAAACTGCTTTAAATGGATTTATGCTCATTGATATTTGGTGATTCTTAATATTTCACTACTGAAAAAGCATTATTAATATGTGCTTCATGTATTTTTGGTTGAGATGTTCTCATTAACTCTGTGGGTCTTGCGAATTTCTATGTATTCTTTAAGACTGAATTCAAACATAGTTTATTTAATATGAAATGTATCTGAATCCCAAACTCTGGCTCATTCTTCCAGCAGAGTTTCACGTATCTTTTCCTCACTCTTGTAACTCTGTGTATATCTACCTTTATTTCCTCAAGCATAATACTGAATTATAATTGGCATCGTGTATATAACGTCTTTCTGAATGTAAACACCTAGGGAGTTGAGGATCTGTTTAATCATTCTTTTGCGTTACTAATTTTGGCAAAGTGCTTGCAGCATATAAATTTCATTCAATACTAGTGGTTACAATTGTGAACCCTGTACCTAAATTATCTGTGTTGAAATCCTGACTTTGTTTTTTCTTGTGTGACCTTGAACAAATTGCTTAACATTCCCGTGCCTCAGTTTTCATATCAATAAAACGTAGAGGATAATAATAGTGACTACCTACCTCTTAGGTTGTATTGAAGATTAAATATTAATTAGGGCAAAGAGCAAGGAACAGTGTCTAGAGCATAGTATGCACTTGTGTCAACTGTTATTATTATTATTACTACCATTATTATCATCATTATTTTAAAAGTATATATTGAGGGAGTGTTATGCCCAAACCTTAAGAGTATATAGGTAATTTCTTTGGGCTTAAGATTTAAAATATCCAATTACATTATTATAGACTACCAAAATCATAACTGTAGATTTGGAATAAATATTATAAAGTACCTCATTAAATCACTAGCTCCAAATATATTTTTAAACAAGTTAAGGATAATTTAAAGAAAATGACCCAGATTGCAGATCAGTTTGTAGATGAGGAGGAATCTTACCAGACATGCTTTATTTAAAAAATGGACATTAGATTAACTACAGACCCATTATTTTCGCATATTAACTCATAATAACTTGCTAAATAGATAATTATTTTACTTTTCTATTATCTTTGCATAATGAAATAGTTATATACAGACAAGAAAATGTTCTATATGCCCATGGGGAGGATAGAAAAGCTACATAGTCAACTTTGGATCTGGTTAAGAAGATTTTGAGGCAGAATCTTGAAAGTCACAACTGGATTTTTAAAGCTACCTGTGGTAAGCACAAGAAAGCATTACATAATTTTCAGGCAGACTATAAAAGACATATAGAGGGCTCAGGATTGTATCTCCAGCCACCAAGTTTCTCAACATTAAAAAATGCCCCAGGGCAAGGGTCCAGTCCAGGGCAGTGTTAGTAAAATGTGGCCCAAGATCAGAATCAAATCCAGGGTGCCTTTAAGTTTTTACCAATATTTACAGCAAAGCCTCTTAGTGCCTTTCAGATAAACAAAAAGGCCTCTACGATTCTTAGCAATGTCTTCCTATAGTATTCTGACTCACATCCAAGACTAGACTTGAGCCTGATTTGAAGGGGATTTTTGTAGGTGTGGCTTTTCTAATGGAGTGGTTTATAAGTTTGTGCATAGAAAACCCATAGAGTTTTTAAAGGGATTGTACCAGCTTGGATGAAAAGTGACAGAAAAAAATTCAAAATAAAAGGAAGAAGGTTGGGAAAACTAGTTATAAACATATGGAACATTTCCTTTCCCCAGAGCAGGAGGAACTGATTAAAAGTATCCAATTGGATACCACAATTGATGTGAGCCAGTGACTGTCCTATACTTTTCATTTCCTCTTATTTTAACAGGAGTGTTTATTGTAATAATCCTAACTTCATTTTATCCGTGTGCTCTGTCTGTTGAGGGCTGTGTGGTGTGAAGCAGGTCCACAGTGCACTGGTTACCAACTCATCTGAGTCCAGTGAGATACCACCCACTTATATGCAGCAAGTTGCATAAAATGGATTTATTATTTACAGGTAGACAGCAAGGGACGACAAAAGCTTAAGATTTATGGTAAGCTCATCCCGCCAAGGCACAGAAAGCTGACTGGTGCAGATAGGGTCTTGACTGTATCTGCCCCACTTGCACCACAGATGATGAACCTGAAAAAGAAACTTACCTTCTTGGGTTATATACCTCAGGGTCATGTGACTCGATGAGCTAAAGCATTGAAGGACGACATCCTGTTGGTGATGGAAAGTGAGTGACTGGAAAAAAACATAAAAGATAACTCCATTATCTCAGGATGTTGCATTCCCAGCGTATTCTGCAGTTATTCTTGAGAACTATAGGCAAGAAATGAGGGAGAACTGGGTGAGTCAAGGTCACCTGGAGAGCTGTCCTGAGGTGGAATGACTCATCAATTTAGTTTCCATGTCTTTCAGATGAAAATGACTATATTCATGGAGTCGCACCTAAGAATAGGAACCAAGAAAATCTGGACTATATTTATATTTCATACACACACACATACACACATACACACACACATTATATATATAATCCTTGATGCTGAGCCAGAGTCTGATATTGTAATGGGATCAGACTTTGTAGGGAATTGGGAGGTGGTATGCTTTACTTGAATTGTGTTCCCTAAAACATATGTTAAAGCCCTAACCACTAATACCTCAAAATGTGGCCCTTTTTGGAAATAAGGTCATTGTAAATGTAATTAGTTAAGATAAGGTCATAGGATATTATAAAGAGATAAGGTCATAAGGAGTAGGGTGGGTGAGCTGTTAATCCAGTGTGACTGGTATGCTTTTAAGAAAAAAAGAGACACATAGAGAAGATGGCCATGTGATTATAGCGGCAGTGATTGAAATGAAACACCTACAAGCCAAGAAACATCCAGGATTTCAGACAAACTCAGAATTTAGAAAAGGAAAGAAAGTATACTCTTCTCCAGGTTTCCAAGGGAGCATGGTCCTGTGGACGTCTTGACTTCTCACTTCCAGTCTTTGAAACTGAGAGACAGTAAATATCTGCTTGAAGTCACCCATTTGGAGGCACTTTGATATGTCAGACCTAGAAAACTGACACAAGGTGTGTGTATTTTTGCCTGTGGGAAGAATGTAAATAAATTTTGGTCATAGAGAGGACTATGGTGGATTAAAAGTAGGTATAAATTCTTTGCCACACCTCTTAACGAAAGGCATAGCTTATTCCTTTTCCTCCTAAATCTAGGCTGAATTTATACCTTTATTTGATCAACAGAATATGAAGAAAATGATTCTGTATAGTTTCAAGGACTGAGCCTGAGGAGATCATCAGCTTCTGCTTTTGTGCACTGGGAATACTCTCTCTTTGACCATGTCGAGAGATGCTCACATCACATAGAGAAAAGATAGAGTAAAACCGAGGTGTTCTGGCTACAGCCCCAGCTAAGCTCCATGCTAACACACCAGGCTTAACTGTCTGTCATATGAGCAAGCCATTTCGGATCATCCACTAGCCAAAGCTCAGCAAACCTGTAGCACAAGCATCTAATTGAACGCTGTCAGGTTATAGACTCTCAAGGGATAATAAATGATTTTTGTTGTTATAAGCTACTGAGTCTTGGGGGTTTTGTAATATGGAAACAATAAACCAAAATATCTGTATTGAGCTCTCATTATGTGCCAGATACTGTGCTGGAAATTTTATATTTCTTATCTCATTTAATCTTCACCAAAATTTATATATTAGATAGTAGTCCCGCTTTAGATATGAAGAAAGTGAAACTCAAGGAGTTTCAGTTAGAACATTTCTCAGCTATTAATAGAAAAGAACTGAGAAAGGAATCCTACCCAAGATATATTAGAATGAAAAGCCTGTGTGCTTACACATTTAAGTATAATTTTATTAACTGACTATATGACCTTGGTGAGTCATTGATTCTCTTTGTAAAAGTTTTTCTCATTCATAAAACAAAACTCAAAATCTTCACTGTCTAATCTGCAGGGTTATTTTGATGATCTTAGGCACATATAAAGTACCCTGTATAGCTTAATATCTGATATATCAATCAATCAATCTATCTATCTATGTAAAGTTTGACACTATTTATTTAAAATGACATCTTATGTAAGACAAGGAGGCTCCTTGTATAAGGCTCCTTATATGGCATACAAATTTTTGGCTTGAATGGAAATAGTGATGCCTCTTTTAAAATATTTTTATTAATACAGTTACTGTTCCTTTAATTTTGTGTACTATTTTGCCATTATTAGGAAAATAAGCCACATGTAAGAACAAAATAATGCTCCTCAAATTAGAAAGTTTATAGAAATTCAGAGACATTGGTAATGCTTTATTTTCCATTGCTTGTTTATTCACAAAATCCATTAACTTTCAGATCGTTTCTTCAACCACTATTGTGTATTAGCTTGATTGTTAGTGAATTCACCTCTTTAAGCCATATCACTGTCTTTTCTAGAGCTAAACCACCAAAGCTGAAGGCGTTATTAGTTAAGACCCACATTCACATACCTGCACAACCCCTTCAGTTTTAGAAAGATGGCAAGGAGCAAATTTTAAAGAGTGGAGTGCGTCAGGTAGCCACTTGAAACCTGGTACTTAGAGTATGATTTTTCTGCTTGTTCCCAGGAAACTATGTTCACTAAAATACATTTACCAGAGAAGTGTTTCTGTTTTCAGGGAGGCAGTTAGCTTAAGAAGGCATTGTTATTACAGTTTTCAACTGCAGCAATATTAGACAATATACTCACATGTTAAAGGCCAATATTTTTTCTTAGTACCTCTTTGCTACTAAGAAAGCTATGGTTCAGCTTCATAAAAATGAAACAGCATCATGTTTTGGACCAAGGAAGTTATTATTTAATGGGAAAAATAGGTTAAACTATAAATAAATATAGATAGATGCTTGTAAATTCATATATAGTTATGTATTCCTTAATGACAAGGATATGTTCTGAGAAATGTATCATTAGGCAATTTCGTTATTGTATGAACATCATAGAGTGTACTTAAATATAGATGTTATAGCCTTCTACAAACCTAGGTTATATGGTGTAGTCTTTTGTTCCTAGGCAACAAACCTGTACAACACGTTACTGTACTAAATACTATAGGTAAGTGTGAAAAAATGTTAAATATTTGTATATTTAGGTATAGAAAAGGTATATTTAAAATAGAGTATAAAAGATTTATTTTTTAAATGGTGCACCTCTATTAGGCACATACCAAGAATGGGGCATGAAGGACTGGAAGTTGTTCTGGGTGAGTCAGTGAGTGAATGGTGAGTGAATGTAAAGGCCTAAAACATTACACTCCTCTAGACTTTATAAACACTTCACAGTTAGGGTATAACAAATTTCAAAAATATATTTTTCTTTCTTTAATAATACATTAACTTTAGCATACTGGAATCTTTTTTTACTTCATAAACTTTTTTTAACTTCAACTCTTGTAATAAAACTTAGATTAAAACACAAACACATTGTACAGCTATACAAAAGTATTTTTCCTTATATCCTTATTCTACAAACTTTTTCTGTCTTTGCGTTTTTAATTTGTTTTTTACTTTTTTTTACTTTTTGTTAAAAACTTAAACACAAACACATACATTAGCCTAGGCCTACACAGGGTCGGGATAATCAGTGTCATTCTCTTTCAACTTCACATCTTGTCCCACTGAAAGCTCTTCAGGTACAATAACATGCATGGAACTGTCATCTCCCGTGATAACAATGCCTTCTTCTGGAAAGCCTACTGAAGGACCTACCTGAGGCTGTTATACAGTTAATTCTTTTTTTTTTTTTTTAATAAACATAGAAGGGCCATCCTCTAAAATAATAATAAAATGTATAGTATAGTAAATACATAAACCAAATACATAGTCATTTATTGTCATTACCAAGTATTATGTGCTATACTTTGAGTGGCAGCACAGTAGGTTTGTTTACACCAGCATTACCACAAACATGTGAAAATGCATTGCATTGCCACATTATGATGCTTATGACATCACTAGGCCACAGGAATTTTTCAGCTTCATTTTAATCTTATGGGACCGCTGTAGCACATGCAGTTCGTCATTGACCAAAATGTCGTTATGGAGTACATGACTGTGTGGATACACATATAGAAATATAAATGGAGATAATGAAATAGATGATGATTTAATCAGAGACTCTTCATTATAATAATATTCTCTTACGAATACATTCTGTTAGATTTTCTTCCTGAACTGGCTCTTCACACTGGTATTCCCTTACTCAAAGCTCTTTCCTTTTGTCTAAACCTAAGGATCAACTGAATTACTTTATATAGTTTTATGCAGTCATGTGTCAAGGTGAGCTCCTTGTATTCTCGACACACATCTCCTGTGTTAGTCAAAATGGACTTTTCGTTGTCCCTCAGAACAATCACGTGATTTTGCCTATGCACCTTTGTACCCACCAAGGTATTCTCCTTGCCTGGAATAATCTATTTGTTCCTTTATACTTGTTCAAGATGAACTGAGCTAAGCTCCATATATCCTGCCATAAATGTTCTTTCAGTGATTTTTTTTGTTTTTCGTTCTCTGAAATTCTGTAGTACTCATTGCCTCAACCCCATCTTGGCATTTTGCCTTACATTTTTGCTTATTTTATATATGAATCCTGTCACACCAAAGAGCTTGACAGGTCTTTAAGAGCAGAATCCATATCTCATAACTGTTTATCTTCACTGCCTAATATAGAAAGCCCTGTAGGTAGTGTGCTCATGATTAATATTTGATGCTGATGATTTTAATAAATTTCAGTTATGCACAGATTGTATGTTCCACTTAAGTTCCTGCTGTGTCACAGCCTTGGCATTTGGGAGAATTTGTATTTGTCATGTTATGTTTGCTTTGCCTATATGTTAGCATAGGCAAAGCAACTATAAACATTTTGGTCCAAAGTAATTTTTCTTATAATTAACCAACTCCTAAATTAAAAGCCAACCAAAAGAATTATTGGCCAAACAAGAATATGCTTCCAAAAACAGCAGAGCTTGATTGGGTTCAGATTGGAAGACTGTTGCATGAGAAAAAGAAACAGGGACTGAAAACGCTATAAAAAGCGACCTCTGATTGGTGGAGTTCAGATTTTTTTAAAATCTCACTTCATGTGTTGTATTAGTCAGTGTTCTGTAGAGGGACAGAGTTAATGGAGTTCTTGGAGTCCAATGTTCGAGGACGGGAAGCATGCAGCAGGGGAGAAAGATGTAGGCTGGGAGGGTAGGCCAGCCTGTCTTTTCACATTTTTCTGCCTGCTTATATTCTAGCAACACTAGCAGCTGATGAGATGGTGCTCACCTAGATTAAGGGTGGGTCTGCCTTTCCCAGCCCACTGACTCAAATGTTAATCTCCTTTGGCAATACCCTCACAGACACAACCAGGATCAATACTTTGTATCCTTCAATCCAATCAAGTTGACACTCCATATTAACTATCACATGTATTCTTTGTCATGAGGGCCTAAACACCAGAAGGTTTGTCCTGTTCTTCATATAGATTGAGTTACTACGAATGGAGAACTGACTGACTGCTTCCTTCTTCCCTTGAGACAGTTTTTTGTTCTCTGTGTATATACCTCAGACTGATAGGGACTATCTCTTCATCTAAGCACCGAAACCTTAGGTGCAATCTTAGCCTACTTCAAAACCGTCACTGTGTTATCCATGACTGTCTACATTAGAATTCCATAATAAACCACTCGAATGTGGTATGAGATGCCAAATAACAGCTCCACAAAATGTCTACATTCTAATTCCTGGAACTTGTAAACAGATTACATAGCAAGGAGGAATTAATGCTAAAACTAGAATTAAAGTTATTAATCAGCCAGTCTTGAGATGGGAAGTTAATCCTGGATTATCTGAGTGAAGCCAGTATCACAAGAATACTTATAAGTGGAAGAAGAAGGAAGAAGGGAGAGAACTAGAGATATGACAGCATGGGAAAGACCCAGCCCCATTAGATCCAATGGACTAAGTTGGCTTGGAAATAGTCCCAGAATCAAAGAATGTGAGCAGTCTTTAAGAGCTGGAAAAAGCAAGGAAAGAAGTTCTTCTCTAAAGCTTCCAGAAAAAGTGTGGTCCTGTCAGCATCTTGGTTTTAGCTCAGTGAGACCCTTCTAACTTTTGACCTCCAAAATGGATTATAAATTTGGGTTCTTTTAAGTCACTGGATTTGTCTAATCTTCTATAGCAGCAGTAGGAAGCTAATCAAGGCGATGATTTCATTGATAGTTGCAACAATCTCCTAACCCATGGGAAGGGAAAAAAAAAAAAAAAACCCTAGTTTCTATTTTGCAAAAGATCTTTTATAGGTTACCATCTTCCACTTTAATATCAGTTTCTCACTCTCAGCTTAGTGCTTCCAGATCTTTAAAGTTATTTTCACATCTATTATCTCGCTAAAATCTTGTATCATGACTACCCAGTTGCTATTATAGTAGTTATTATCCACATTTAACTTATCAACAAATTAGGGGTAAAGAGGTTCAGTAACTCACATTCATGAACCAGTAGAGAAGACATACAACAGTATAAAATTGAGAGCAGGGGGAAATGAAACAAACATTTGGAATCTCGAATATCATTTGCTCTTCTATTGTAAGTTACTGCAGAATGGATACAACCATCTGTCATTTTTTTGTACTGCTGGATAATTATTCCTACAATTAGTGTTATGGAACACATTTATAAGGTATGAGTGAGCTCATTTCTGTAAAGAAACTAAAAGACTATAAAGGAAACTGAATAGTTTGTCATGATCTGCAATAATTTTGGAAATCATACAGGGACCACCCTTGTTTACCTCTTAAACCACATTTCCCTGTCCATTGTATTTCAGTCTCACCAGCCTTCTTTCTATGTCTTGAGACAGTGAGCTCTTCTCAGTCCCAGTGCTTACGTGCTTATGTTCCTTATGCCTGGAATGCTGTCACCTAGATTTTTTCATGCCTGTCTTTATTATTTAGCTTAAATGTCACTACTTGGGCCTTTTCTGATCAGCACTTCTAGAGTGGACAATACTTTAATAGTTTCTGGTATGTTTGTTTGTCTTCTTTTTTTATGCATAATGAATTACAATCCATTCCTTTATTATCTTTTTTTTTTTTTTTGAGATGGAGTCTCACTCTGTTGCCCAGGCTGGAGTGCAGTGGTGCAATCTTGGCTCACTGCAACTTCTGCCTCCTGGGTTCTAGTTATTCTCATGCCTCCGCCTCCCAAATAGCTGAGATTACAGGCACGTCCCACCAAGCCTAGCTAATTTTTGTATTTTTATTAACAGTGGGGTTTCACCATGTTGGCTAGGCTAGTGTTGAACTCCTGACCTCATGTGATCTGCCCACCTCGGCCTCCCAAAGTGCTGGGATTATAGGCATGAGCCACCATGCCTGGCCTATTCCTTTATTTTCTATCTCCCCCTTTTCACTAGAATAGAAACTCTATGGAAGCAGGAGTCTTCTCTGTGCTGTTCATCTGTATATTCTCAATAGTTAGAATATTTCCAGGAAGACATTAAGTCCTTGTTGAAGGAAAGAATGCCTCTCCTACATTCTTGATGCCTCTGGTACCTTCATAGATCCAATGGTCTGAGTTAAAAATGAGCAGGACTCTAAGGAATAGATACAATCAGTTTAGAAAAATCAGGCATGAATAAAGGGACATTATGACTTTCCCCACTGAAAGTCTGTTTGGCTTAAAAGTGTATAAAATTAGATGCACTTGAGGATAAGTATGCATTGAACCTGTGCTTGGGCATTAGAAAAGATCTCCATTCCCTTTTTCATGTTTTCATCATTGCTAAACATTTAATGTACTACCAGGTATAATGGAACAAGGGGGAAGAAGTTGTTGTGTCATATTGTATTAGTCCATTTTCATACTGTTATGAAAAAAATACCCAACACTGGGTAATTTATAAAGAAAAAGAGGTTTAATGGACTCAAGTTTCATATGGCTGGGGAAGCCCCACAATCAGGATGGAAGGCGAAGGAGGAGCGAAGGCACATCTTACATGGCAGCTGGCAAGAGATCGTGTGCAGGGGAACTGCGCTTTATAAAGCCATCAGATCTTGTGAGACTCACTCACTATCACGAGAACAGCAGCCCATAGGGGACAACTGCCCCCGTGATTCAATTACCTCCAACCAGTTCCCTCCTATGACACATGGGGATTATGGGAAGTACAATTGAAGATGAGATTTGGGTGGGAGGACACAGCAAAACAATATCAGATATCTAGCATAAACATGATGAATGTTGTTCCGGATCACAGTAAACTAGGGACTACAGAGGCTATGCATCTGTACATGGCAATTAGGCAGTCTCTACCATATGGATTCATGTCCTAGGTAACTGATGTTGAGATTGAGAGGTTATACTGTTTTCATCTCAGAATGATTTTAAAAAATAACTTTTTTTCAATTTATAAAAATAAAATATTACTTTTGAAGATATTTCATTAAATATAGTTATTTAGAAAAGGAAATAAGCCAGGCCTACTCACACTACCCAGTGATAACTACAGTTATCGTTTTGATAAACATTCCAGCAATCTTTTCTTTATATATATGCACATTTATTTATTACTAAATTGTAATAAGTACTTGATAGATTTTTTTGTAAATAAAAACATGAATAAAGGAATGAATGACCATTGGTGAATCCAACTTGAAATTGACAATACGGGCTGTTTAAAAGATTGGTCACTTGTTCTATTGAAAATGTTGTAAATACTTCACTATTTTGCTTTATTCATTCTAATTTTGTTTAGCTATTCTACCAAGTATAAGACTTTTAATTTATCAATCCTGTTCCATTTAAATGTAAGAGGTCTCAAAATTCAATTTGGAAAAATAAAACCTAATGAAATATGACAGACAATACTAAAGCTGAATTTGTTTTCCTCACATCTATTCTAACAGAAGTATTTATTTAACATATTTTAAAAAGTGTATCTTCATAGAAGCAAAATAAACATTTAAAAAATTAACATTTATGATATATACTCCCAGCAAATTGGAAATGAAAGTGAATCTCTACAAAATGAAATATGGTATTTATGGAAAACTTGGAGCTAATATCAAAATTAATGGTGGAAAACTTAAGTCTTTTCTCTATAGTTGATACATTTGGAAATGTGTAAGATTTGCACACTCTCATCACTTTTATTCATCATTGTAAAGTAAATAAAAGTCGTAGAGATTAGAAGGGGAAAATTGAAACCAATTTTATATGTAGACAGCATGATTGTGTGAAAAATCTTAAGTAATTTGCCAAAAAATACTAGAACTAATAAGTACATTTCATAAATTAATGGAAGAAATGCCAATAACAAAGATCAATTGAATCTTATATATGAGTAACAAATGGTTAAAGTGATGAAATAGATATGATTTATACCAGCATAGTAAAATAACAAAATGTGTAGATAAATTTAATGTGAGGTTTTCAAATTTCTACAATGAAAACTACAAAACACTGCTTCCAAGAGAAATTAAATAAGACCTAAACAAATGGAAATACATCCCATGTTTATAGTTTGTAATACTCAAAATTGTTAAAAGGTCATTTTTTCCCCCAGATTTACAGATATTATTCAATCCCAGTAAGATTCCTGGAACATTTTGATAGAAATCGATAAGCTGATTCTAAAATGTATACGGAAATGCAAAGGACTTGAAAAAACAAAACAAGTTTGAAAATAAAAATTTAAGAGTATCTACATTAGTTGATTTCAGGACTTACAAATTAACACTAATTAGGATTGTTATTAATACCAGAATAGACAAATGGATAAAAGGAATAATTTATAAAATCACACGTATTCAGTCCATTGATTTTTGAAAAAGGTTTAAAAGTAGTTATATGGGGAAAGGAAAGGGAAATTGTTCAACAAATGATTCTGGAACAACTGCACGTCTGTATTCAGATGACATCTACCTTGCACCAGGCACAAAAATTAATATAAGAAAAATGAATGACCCAAATGAATAAATTAAAAATAGTAAGACTGTGGAAGAAAACAGGATAATTTTTATAATGTGTGGTTAAGAAAATGTTTCTTAAATAGAAGAAAGCAGAGAGTAATAAGTATAAGAAGAAAAAACTGATTAAATAATAATGATCAAAATTTAAAAGTTCTGCTCAAAAAAAAAAAAACATTAAGAGAGAAACAGATTGGTCATAGGCTGGGAGAACGTATTCACAATAGATATAATTGACAAATAACTCATTTGCAAAATATATAAATGACTGCTATAAACCAACATTAAGAAGACAAATAATCTAATTATAGTGAGCCAAGGACTTGAACAGACCATTCACATGGCAAAATTTACAAATGGTCAATAGTCTCTGTTAAATGGTATAATTCATTACTTTCTGCACCCAATATATATTTTTCCGGGTATAAGAAGCTCAACTGATACTATCCCTTTGTACTCTCTGCTGTTTTACTCACTATACCCCAAAGGCAAGAAATGATTTAGTTGTTGGATAATTTTGAGAAGAATAGAGAGGCCATACTTAACTCAGCAGTTATCTTTTTAAAGGAGCTTTCCAGAGGGAGCACATACCCTGCTGCCCAAACAGGGTGAGGCTCTATTTCTGCAGCAAACTAGTGTAAGGATAGGAAGGTCTTTAGGTATCAAAACTGTATAATTCCAGTCAATTCTGGGGTTCAGTGTTAGAGAGCCCATTAGGTCCTTATACCCAAGCTATTTTTTCTCACTCATAATTTATAAGCAATAAAGTTGACAGTTAGCCTCTATATTAGTTTTCAATGCATTTACAACTTGGGTATGGAAGAAGGGAGCTATTTATGAAATCTTCTGAGGGGCCTCAATATTTGGTACATTGGCTACAGGAGGTGAATATTTAGAAAGGAGTAAAATTTTGGAGCAAAAAAGAGTACCTTAGGAAGATTTTGATGAGATCACAGCTGTATCTTTGGACACTGGACTTTTATGTGGCACCATGGTTTTCTGATCTTGGAGGTTTTTTAGAGACTTATAGTCAATGACCGATCTTTAGCTGCTACAACTTTAGCTGCTTCACAGTGCAGGGTAAAATAAGGCCAGCCCAATTTTATAAGGCTGCCCAGGCCTTAGGCAAGGACACCAACGAATCTGGGAAAAGGAAGAGGGCGCCAGCAGAGGTACATGGCTCAGATGGGTGGCCTCAGGAAAGGTGCACAGGAATCACAAAGCTTCTTAGCTGCAGTATAGAGAGCCTGGATGAACTTCTAACAGTTGTATGTGACCAAAGCTTAATTCATAGACGGAGGTTTTGCTAACAGATATTTCTGTGGCAAAGATTGTACGATAGGAAAAAGAGAATATACGCTTCCTTTGTATTGATAGGCATAAAATATTTGCTGCATTTACACATTAAAAGAGCCAAGATCACATAGTTCTATGATTTACCGTTCACAGAATCTAGTTTAAAGTCTTAGTACCATGCATAGTTAGGCATTGCCAGATGACTGTTCCAAATTCTATCACATATTCAGAGCTGAGGAGAAATTGATGAAAGAATTATCTCTAATGTAGCTCTTTCGTGAATGAGAATGAATAATTCTTGAAGAACTAGTGGAAATATTTCAAGATGGTTGAGTTACTCTTGGTGGCATGCTTGTGCCGTGAGAAAGCATGTTTCAAAAGTATATGGAATTGGGCCGGGCATGGTGGCTCACGCCTGTAATTTCAGCACTCTGGGAGGCCGGGGAGGGTGGATCACTTGATGTCAGGAGTTTGAGACCAGCCTGACCAACATGGTGAAACCCCATCTTTATTAAAAATAGAAAAATTGGCCAGGCGTGGTGGCTAACACCTGTAATCCCAGCACTTTAGGAGGCTGAGTTAGGCGGATCACAAGGTCAGAAGATCAAGACCATCCTGGCTAACACAGTGAAGCCCCATCTGTACTAAAAATAAAACAAAAATTAGCCAGGCGTGGTGGCAGGTACCTGTAGTCCCAGCTACTTGGGAGGCTGAGGCAGGAGAATGGCGTGAACCCAGGAGGCAGAGGTTGCAGTGAGCCGAGATCATACCACTGCATTCCAGCCTGGACGACAGAGTGAGACTCCGTCTCAAAGACAAAAAAAAGAAAAATTAACCAGGCATAGTGATGCAGGCCTGTAATCCCAGCTGCTTGAGAGGCTGAGGCGTGAGAATTGCTTGAACTCAGGAGGCAGAGGTTGCAGTGAGTCGAGATTGAGCCACTGAACTCCAGTTGGGTGACAAGGGTGAAACTCCATCTCAAAAAAAAAAAAAAAAAAAAAAAAAAGTTTACGGAATTGATTGAAAAGTGGAAGAAAGACTGTCTTGAGGGACATAGGCAAAAGATTATTGTATTCTAATCCTCTAGGGTGGGGATCAGCAAACCAGCTATTTTGGTAAATAAAACTTTCTTGGAACACAGCTACAGCCATTTGTCTAAATCCACTTTCTCTCCACAGGGGCAGAGGTTCATAGTTGTGGCAAAGACCATAATGTCCACTGGCTTTTCACAGAAAAACAGTTTGTCAGCTCTTAGAGGTGGGTAATAATTCTCAAACTTGAACATGCATCAGAATTATCCAGCAGGCTTGTTAACTTACCTATTACAAGGCCTGTCTCCAAAGATTCAGATGCAAGTCCAATAATTTGCATTTCTATCAAATCCTAGTAATGCTTCTTATCTAGAGCCTATACTTGAGAACCATTTTCCTAGGCACAAGCTTCAGAAGCAACAATAGCAATGTCTATAATTTGCTAAGCGTGATTTGCAGTGAAGTCAAATGAGATGAGAAAGCCTTAGACCAAAGAATCTATCACAAGAAGTAATGACAGGCACTGTTAATGAAAGAAAACAAACAAACAAAAAAACAGAAAAGAAAGGGGGAAAAAAAAAAAAAAACCTCAGCATGTTAACAGAGTTTGTATTCAAGTACCAGGATTCAAAAATCATGTGACTCTAAGAGGAAATATACAGTTACAGTGGCTCACGCCTGTAATCCCAACATTTTGGGAGGCTGAGGCGGGCAGATTACACGAAGTCAGGAGTTCGATACCAGCCTGGCCAACATGGGGAAACCCCATCTCTACTAAAAACACAAAAAATTAGCTGGGCGTGGTGATGTGCGTCTGTAGCCCCAGCTATTCAGGAGGCCGAGACAGGAGAATCACTTCAACCTGGGAGGCAGAGGTTGCAGTGAACCTAGATCGTGCCATTGCAGTCCAGCCTGGGTGACAGAGCAAGTGACTCTGTCTAAATAAATAAATAAATAAATAAATATTGAGGATATGGACTTTTAAATCAAGACGGCAAATCAATTGGAGTCCAATTGGCATTTGAATTTTGGGGCATTATCTTGCAAGAGGACTTAACCATTTTCTCTTGGAATTTGATAAGCAGAGAGTGTTTCCTTCCTCGACTTGGTTGTCTTTACTATTGTGGGCATTTTTTATTATTAGCATGTTTTAATGTCATTGTGAATTTCTGGAATGCTATATGGGTAATATGGTTGGTTGTAATTTGGGATGGCAAATTGATTAGGAAATAGATTTTTACTCTTCGGTACAGAGAGGCTTTGGAGCTGATTTAGATAATACATTGTTGCCATCCATTTTAGCGAAATCTAAAGTGACTACCAGTCATTCCCGGATGATTCCCAAAAAGCAGTGGTTGGTAATGGACATGCAGCCTAAGAAGGTCTGGTAGGATTTTCCTGATGGACCACTGATTCCATCTTCCAAAGAGGACAGCCATATTCTTGCTTGACTACAGGATTTGTGAAAAAGCTTAATGGGTTTTGAATAAAAGTAGGAAGGAATTTTATGGGGGAATACTTAATTCTCACTCTTTTTTCTCCCTGTAAATGAATCTGTTTGTCCCTTTACTCCCTTCAACCCAGGGCAGGGGAGTGACACATGCTGGTAAAATTGGAAAGAAGAAAAACATAAACTTGCTTGCTTAGATCTATCACTTCTTCCTCTTAGAAATGAAGTAAACTGCCTACTAAGCACATAAGTTGTTCAGCTTTTCCAGAGGTACTTCCTGCTTTCTGCTACCTCTGACTATGAGAGAGATTGGGTGGGTAAGTTTGTCTAATGCTTGGGTTCAGTGTTAGGTGTCTGTTTAGTTCTCACAACTAAGCTGTGACCTTTAATTTACCATTTAAAGTAAAAGAAATAGCTGGGCACGGTGGCTTACTCCTGTAATCCCAGCACTTTAGGAGGCCGAGGCAGGCGGATCACGAGGTCAGGAGTTCGAGACCATCCTGGCTAACACGGTGAAACCCCGTGTCTACTAAAAATACAAAAAAATTAGCTGGGCATGGCGGTGGGCACCTGTAATTCCAGCTACTGGGGAGGCTGAGGCAGGAGAATGGCGTGAACCTAGGAGGCGGAGCTTGCAGTGAGCCAAGATCACGCCACTGCACTCCAGCCTGGGTGACAGAGCAAGACTCCGTCTCAAAAAAAAAAAAAAAGTAAAAGTATTTCACTCTTCATATGTCATTCTGTTTTACTGATGTTCAGAAACTAAGTGTTAAAGAAAGATACAAATATTTTTGTGGGATGGGGTGGGGTGAGATGTCTTCTCCCACAACAACTTCATTTCATTCATTATTCTTAAAATTTGAAAACAAGCAATAGTTTTTTCTTAGTAACCTGATGGATGAAGAGGCTTTGTCAATTAAGAAAAAACAGTAAGAAAGTTTATGGGCTGGAGATACCTATGGAAATTCACAGTACATGAAAGTGTCAACATCACTCTGAGGACAGTGTGTACATTTACATTAAATAATTATTAATTTGCTAATATTGTGGAATTCTTTTGTAGCAGATGAGAGTAAAAGAAAGCCAAATTAAACTCCATCCCTTGCATTATGCATTATAGCATTCGGAAAGAGCATTTATTTTTCAGAAAATACTCAACAAATAGGCTCTCTTCAGTCCTGGAGATTTTGTAGTAAGAAACAGAATAAAATCCAGTAAAAATTTAAAAAAATTATTTTATTCTTTGTCATCACCTTTAATTAATGGTACATAATCTTCAATTTTTAAGCACATGGAATATGTTTGGCTGAATTGAATGTTATTATTTTAATTCCCTTTGCTAAGCTCAAAGAATGCTACCAATCCTCTTCTGTCATTCTGGAAATTTTTGTATACTTGCCCTTAGTCACAGTTCTTCTCAGAGCTATTTTGTAAAATATAATGTATCTATAACTGAAATTGTACTTCAAATTTGAACAAGAAAGAAGGTCAGAAATGAGAGTAATTTTAGATATTATTTTTCACGTATCTGAATCTAATAAGCCCTGTTTAGAGCCACAGCTATCTTTATCAAGGTACACACTGTTTTGCTTTTATTATAACATCAACTTTATAGAAGTATAATTAGAATATAATAAAAAGACCCATTTGAGTGAACACTCTGATGCGTTTTTAATTCTAACCCATGTACTACAACCACATTCAAGACACAGATCATTTTCCTCTACCTTAAATTTCCTTAGGGCACAAAACGTCTTTGTATGTGTGAGTACACATGCATTGATTTACAATGAAATTATAATAACATGCCATAAAAGTAACTTTTTATGTGTGTATTGTTTATCTATTAGATTTTTGAATGTAATTTTATTTTTGAGGGGATTGTTCAAGGGATTACAACATATATACTTTTCACAGTCTACTTAGAATGAATATTTTACCATTTCAAATGGAATGTAGGTACCTTAAAATCATGTTTCTTTTTACCTCACCACCCCCTTTAAGTTTTAGTTGTCATAAATTATATCTGCATACATTGGATATCCCAGTACACAAAGCAGTACTTTTTGTTTTCTACTGTAATGTTTATTTTAAAGAATTGAAAAGGAGAGAAATGGGCTTATATATCTACTGAAATATTTAGCATCTCTGTTGCTTTTCCTGCATGCCCCATGTTCCAAGTTTCCCTGTGCTATCACTTCCTTTTGCCAAAATAACTTCTTTTAACGTTCTTTTGGATTACATCTGCTGGTGAAAACTTCTCTTATTTTTTTTTTTTTTTTAATTTAAGAATGAGGATGTTTGTACTTTGTCTTCATTCCTAAAGGATGTTTACACTATATGTATTCTGTGTTGACTATTCCTTTATTTTAGCACTTAACAAATGTTCCATTACCTTCTGGTCTCTATAGTTCCCTCTAAGAAATCAGTAATAATTTGAAGAGTCATTTTTCCTTGCCTGTTTTTAAGCTTTTTTTTTTTGTCCTTGGTTTTCAGCATTTTAATTACAATTTAATTACAGCATTTTCTTTGAAATTTTCCTGGTTGGGCTTTGCTGAGCCTTTTGAATCTCTAAAGTTATATCTTTGCCAACCTGAGATGATTTCTGCTTTAATTTCTTTGACATTTTTCTGCGATCACATTCTTTCTCATGGTCTTCTGCAACCTATATGGCACCAAATTTAGACTTTGTTATATTGTCCTACAGGTATCTGAAGTGCTCTGTCTTCAATTTTTTAAACATCTCTTGGTCAGATTAGGTCATTTTTATTGATCTGTCTTCAAGTTCATTGACATATTAATTTTACTGTTGAACTCATCTAGTGAATTTTTAATTTTGTTTATTGTGTTTTCCAGTTCTAAAATTTCCATTTCCAAAATGATCATTCTTTTTAATATCTTACTTCTCTGCAGAGACTTTCTATTTTTCATTTGCTTCAGAAGTACATGCCCTCTGTTGTTAGAGAAACATTTTAATTTATTTGTCTCTTAAATTTAACATCAGGATCTATTTGGGATTGCTTTGTCAATTGTCTTTTCTATTGAGATTTTGTCAGAATTTCTGGGTTCTTTGAATATTGATTAGATGTTGATTGTATTTCAAATACTTTCAAAATTTGTTGTGAGATGTGGATCTTTTTTAAATTCTATGGAGAAGGTAGTTAGTATTTTTATAGTAAACCATTGGCCCAGTTAGGTTGAGGCCAGAGTTCCAAACTGCATTGATTCCATTAGTTGTTTTCAAAACTTTTTGCAGTGCTGTTTGCATCTGTCTCAAAATGTATGCAGCCCAGAGGACAGTCTTAGACATCAGTGGTAATCTATTCCTTGATTATTTTCTCAAAGCTCCCTGTATTTTTTTTAAGGTCAGATCCACGCATGTACAGCTCAGGGGAAGCCTATGAATTCACCTACGTCTTTACGAGATCCCTTTCTCAAGTGTCCTCTTCTCTGCTCTTTTCTCAATACTCTCTAGCTTCATACTTAAACTTTTCAGAGTTTATTTAGGATGAATATTTTACCATTTCAAATGGAATGTAGATACTTAAAGTCATATGTTTCTTTACTTCCCTACCCTCTTTAAGTTTTAGTTGTTATGAATTACATCTGCATGCACATCTCCCTCTTCCTTCATGGTCCTTTGTACAGAAAACTGACCAGCCTCCTCGCTCTGCTGTGTACTTTCCATAAGGGGAGCTAAATAAAAGGAAAAAGCATAACAGGAATTTTTCTTACACTTTATGGCCTCCTTTCTACTCCTCATACCAGAAGGATAGGGGATTACTTTGGAGCTATTTCTGCCTACGCTTCATGTGTAGTTCTGAGATGTGCACTGCCTTTAAGTACATATAAGCTGGGAAATATGGGAGGAAGGGAAAAATACACACGATCAGATCATTTGTACATTGAGTTGTAACTTCTTTCCCCAATTTACTTGCTACTGTTTTCTTTACAATGTCCTCAGATGGTTGCATACAGTGGGAAAGACAAGATGCCATGTGCTTGCTCTAGATGAGCCATATCTGGGGCATCCATAGTTTTAAAATAAGATTTATGTGTCTTCTTTTAATGTGAATACTGTAGAATCACCCTTATATGTCCAAATTAACTTGTTTTAAAAAGGATAATGAAAAAGTTTCTCTTTTTTCCTCTTGCTTCTTACATGCCATCAAATCTCTTTCCTCTTTGACAGAAAAAAGAGGCATACTTAAACAGGATCTCATCACACTCTTTCTAGAACAATAATTCTATTTTTAATGTGTAAGTACTTCTCTATCCTGGTAATATATTTTTCTGGAAAGTACATAAAAGAAGTGTCCATACTTGGTAGCTCTCTCTACTTTCTTTTTTTTCCTAACATTGTCAAAATGAGAGAAATCAAAGAGGAATAGTGAGATAACTACAAATGTTAATGGCTTTATAGAAGGATTCAAAATGTGATTCCAGTGGTATCTTCTGTAGGGTTAGTGTAAGTGAATGTTTATCTCTGTTCAAAAATAAAATAAACTACACCAAATATAAATAATATATTTGAGACGGTGGCAAACATTCAAATGAATTGTGGCTTGGCCCAGAGTAGACTCTGACAGTAAGAGCTATACCTGTACACAGAATAACTTAGACAACCACCCACTAGACTCTTAACACCAATTACCTACCATCCCCTTCTTTGCCTTTACTCAAAGGCAAGTGAGTTGATGATGCTTCATTGTAAAGAACAAACTCTAGACATTGATTGTTTGAATACTATATTTTTCTACAACACTCAAGGGCTTATTCCAATGCCTACACAACATTAGTTTCCTATATCCTGCATTAATTGTTTTGTGAAGCCAAAATAAAATCCATTTTCCTTTCTCTTGCCTTCTACCTTTCCTATATAGCTTCATGCCAAGCTGGAACTTGAAAGCAGGATTCCTATTTCCAAAACAAATTTGCTTTCCATCGTGTTAAGTTGATGAGCTACTAGAAACAGTTCCTCTAGCCATCTCTGCATAACTAAATCCTAATTTATTTCTTCTAGTAAAGCCCTGATTTCGTTAAGTCATTCCTTGTCATCCTATAGAAATGTGGGCAGTGGAACTAGAACAAAGCAAATTATATCCTAGTTTTTCCTCTGACCGACAGTATGACTTTGAATAAGTTCACTTGACTTCTCTAAACCTCATGCATTCATCTGTCAAATCAGAATGACCTCTCTCATAGAGTGGTGGCAGTGACCCAGCAGTAACTCTGTTAATGCTAGCTGCTTCTGCACTTACCACAGTCAGCCTTTTATTATGGTTGAATAGATATGTTTTCCTTACATAGTTATAGAGTTCAAGGACATTTAGATATTATATACACCATTTTAATTTTAGGTAAAAATACTGAAGCTTAGAAGCTCAAAATGATTTTTTCCTAAATGGCACAGATATAGTTAGTATGACAGGAATTGGCCAGGCTTTAATGAAGTTCCACTGTTAAAGGGTGAATATCGTGGTATTCTAAGAGGATAACAGAGGAAGCTCAGTAACCCATATAGCAAGAAATTCTTAGTTGCCTGCTTGATTTTAGCCGCCTGCCTTTCTCCTTCCTGAACACAAGGCAGGGGGCAGGGGAATTGGTTACAGAGAGTAAAATGGCATCAGGGCTTATGTCACACAAAAAGATCTGGTGATTCTCCTTAATTTTGATCCAGTATGCTTGCTGAGCCCTTCTTAGAAGTGAATTATTTTAGTGTTAATAAGAAGTCAGGCCGAAGATTTATTGAATTCTTACTTTTCACTTGTGGTTGCTATGTCATCCTATATGCTGACTTGCTTTAGCTTGGTAACCTATTTTTCAAGTAGTTAATACATTGATGGTAATGCAGAGGCCTTTGTGAGTATCTTTTGGCCACTGGGTTGAGACAAAGTGTTCATTTTCTGATTCTGTGGTGCACAGGCAGAAAAGCGTAGGCTGTGGAACAGATTTTCCATGCACTGCTGCTGCCCTGCATTATTGAACACGGGCTCAGCCACTTGGCTTTTCTTGGGCTTTTCATTTTCAGCAACAGAGCCCCATTTTACTTGTTTTTTTTTTTTTTTTTTTTTTTTTCTGGTAATCAATAAGCTGCAAAAAAAAATTGCTGAAACCTGATTTCTCTCCCAGAGTACTTTTTTTCTGTGGATGCTTCAGATTCATAGGGACTGCAGTTTCCAATGAGGATTGTTTTGATTTTAAAAGTGGAACTGTACTTCTGCTCCTGAAAATAAAGGAAGTTAACATTTCAAAGTAGGTCTCTGAACAAAACATCTGCTGCAAAAACTTTGTGATTGCTTTTTAAAGAATATATCAGGAAGGCCAAGAATAAGAGAAGGTGAGGATATTAGGGGATGGAATCCATCCTCCTTCTATTCATAATTATTTAGTGTATGAAGAGAATCTACACCTCTTCAGCCTTCTTTTATTTTATATCTTTAAACTTCAGCAACATGACCTATGAATTACCCTACTCCTTTCAAAATCTCTTTTCAAGGAAAGATCTAAGAAACTATTTCATATTAAGATTTAAATGACTGATCAAACTTTCAATTTTATTCTTAAAGAGGAGTATCTGAACTTAAATAGATAACCCCTCAAGCCAAATTAATGATGTGTTAGTGGTGTATTTAGAGCTGCGTTTTTATTTATTATTTGACAGAATTAAAAGGTCTCTAAAATCATGTGTGACTGCCTTTGTGTAAAACTGTACTAGATTTGAATCATTGCTTTTCCTGACAGCTTCTTCTAATGAAATCTTCCTCATTAACTGAAGGAACACTTGCACAATCCCACTCCACTCCCTGTAATCATGTTGGAACCTGGGAAGGAAATGATCCAAGATGTCTTTTATTATAAAGCTTGACAGTAATCACATTGTATAGCCTGGCGTCCTAGAATGAGTTGGGTCAAACAGATTCCTTTCTTGGGAGGAATCTTCATCCCTTTTCTCGCTTCCTCCAGCAATATTGTCATGTTCAAGAGAGGTCAGACACTGAGGCAAATTAAGTTTATCATTACTCTCACTCTTATTTTTAACGCATTGATTTCTTTTGCTGAGATTCATTCCCATGACAACAACACAGGCCACTTGGGTTAAGAGCTCAAAAGAGCAATGACACTTGAGAGGATCCATTTTGTTTTTGTCCTATTTGGTATCATTTCCAGATGCTACTCACTGCCTTATATGTCACACTGTCCCTGAGTCCTCAGGATATCTGTGATAAATTTTGAGATCTTTTTATTTCCTTGCCCAGTAAGAAAAGGCACTTTGTTTTTTCTGATATGGGAAATATTTTTACTTTCTCAGAAGCTTTTGTTTCCCATACTTTGATTAAAAATACTAAGATAAAATCTGTTGGCCGGGCGCGGTGGCTCAAGCCTGTAATCCCAGCACTTTGGGAGGCCGAGACGGGCGGATCACGAGGTCAGGAGATCGAGACCATCCTGGCTAACCCAGTGAAACCCCGTCTCTACTAAAAAATAAAAAAAATTATCAGGGCGAGGTGGTGGGCGCCTGTAGTCCCAGCTACTCGGGAGGCTGAGGCAGGAGAATGGCATAAACCCGGGAGGCGGAGCTTGCAGTGAGCTGAGATCCGGCCACTGCACTCCAGCCTGGGCGACAGGGCGAGACTCTGTTTCAAAAAATAAGATAAGATAAGATAAGATAAGATAAGATAAGATAAGATAAGATAAGATAAGATAAGATAAGATAAAATAAAATATAAAAAATCTGTGAGGACAAGATGCGTCAGATGCATCATCCCCTCCACCGGGACTTTGCATAGGGCATTTTCTCCATCTTTCCTGATCTCTCCCTTCCCTCTTTCCTTAGCCATATCAACTCACACTGATTGTTTCTCTCAGTTGAAAGGTTACTTCCTCAGGGAAGACTGCGCAGGGTACTCAGAATGGATTTGTCCCACTGCTTTTCCTGCCTATAATCTCCTTTTAATTCTTCCTCAAAGCATATACTGTAACTGGTAACTATATATTTCTGTGAATATTTAAATAAAATTCTTTTCCCAACTAGGCTGTGAGCTCCTGAAGATGGGGAACCTGGCACTTTGGTTTATATTTAAATCTAAGCACCTAGCAGAATGACTGACAACTAGTAGACTTGGTAGATATTTATTTATTGCAAGGATGGAAGAATCTCTAATTTCTCCCTTCTTAAGGCTACAATCAATCTGACAGTTTATCTGTGTACGTGACTGAACTTGAGTTGCTGTAAAAAATATCATAGACTGGGTGGCTTAAATAACAGAAATTTATTTCTCAAAGTTCTACAGCTTCTCACTGTGTCCTCACATGACAAAGCATGAGAGAGGAAGAGGGAGCTCTCTTTCTCTTCTTAGAAGGCCAGTATAAAGAAAAATAAATAAATAAACAACAAAAACATAAGGCCAGTATAATGCCATATCATAGCTGTGGCTTTCCAGAGAAACATAAGCAAAAAGAAGTATGTGGATAGATAGAAAGATAGATAGATGGATAGATGATAGATTAATAGAGATCTATATAGTGGGAATTGGCTAATATGATTATGGAGGATAAGAAGTCCCATGATCTGCTGTCTGCAAGCTGGAGGACCAGGAAAATTAATAATGTAATTCAGTCTGAGCCCAAAGACCTGAGAATCAGGGGAGCCAATAGTATAAATACCAGTCCCTGGACAAAGGTCTGAGGACTAGGGGTAGGGGTAGGGGTGGGAGTGGAGGGTGGGTGTGGTGAAAGTCCTGGAGGTGTCTGAGGGCAGGAGAAGATAGATATCTTTCAAACACATAATGATAATTCACCCTTCTGCCTTTTTGTTCTGTGTGAGCCGTCAACAGACTGAAAGGTACCCACAATGGGGTGAGCTATCTACTTTACTCACTTCATCAATTCAAATGCTAGTATCTTCTGGAAACACCCTCACAGACATATCCAGAAATAATGTTTTACCAGCATCCTGGGAATCTCTTAATCCAGTGAAGTTGACACATAAAATTAGGCATCACAGTCAACAATCCTGTTGGATTAGGGGTCTATGGTTATGATCTCATTTAACCTTTATCATCTCCTCATATGCCCTATCTCCAAATACAGTCACATTGGTGGCTAGAGCTTCAGAACATACACACACATACACACACACACACACACACATACACATTTATTTTAGGAGAGGCACCATTTATTCTAGTAGCACTGGGTTATATTTATTTGACTTGAAGTTGCCTCAGTCCTTCCAGCAGATACTAACTTAGCACTCTATACTTTTTACTTTTCTTTTTTGCAAGCAAATGTTTATTTTTTTTACAAAAGAGTATTCAGTTTCTGTTAACTCTACAGGTTCTCTCTCTCTTTCTTTCTCTCTCCCTCTCTTGATTTCTTTCTCTGTGTTGCTGTTTAGCTTTGAAGAAAATAAAAATCTTTTTCTGAGTATATTTTTTATCTGAATTGAAAGTTGTGGTGCAGAATGGCAACAAGAGAAGTGTATTAATATAAGCAAGACTCAGAAATCATTATTTATGCATTCATAGAGTAAACATATTTCCAGTTTTTGTGTGTCCCACTGAACTTCATTGGATTTTGATATTCTTTCTTCTGTGGTTTTTATTTTCCTCCCATTCACATCCTTGATTGAAGGTGAATCCTAGTTCTTATACTCTGCCTCCACAGAAAAGTTGTATTTGTCTCCAAGTGCTCTATTTAATTTTTTAAATGATTTTTATTACTCCATACAAGGGAGTCATCTGGAAATGACATTCCTTAATAAACTGCCCTTATTTTTTCTTGTGAAAACAGTTCTGTTTTCTGTTTTTCTTCTTCACATGGCCACTGGCATTTTTCTGATGGAAAATACAGGGATACTAGAAGAGTAGCTCCTGCCAAGTGAAAAGGGATTTGTTTTTAAATTTCACCCTGTTTTTGTGGTATATTTAATTAGAAACATGCCACTTCATATTCTCCCCCTTCCTCCCGATTTTGGTTTAAATTGTTCTTTTGCAGTTGATTTTTCAGTTGTCATTGAACTTGCAAATTAAGGTAAAAATCTGTTAAAAGAAATTTTTAATTTGTTAATTCTCGCTGGATTTGCTGGTCTTTCTGAAGGACAAAAAAGTTGTATCAGGTGTGAAATAGGTGTGTGAAAAGGCTACTAGAATACTGATTTTGAAAGTCCATGGTGAATAGCATCCCACTTGAAAAAGCAGTTTCAGGCTAACTTACTGCATTAATGAGCCTGTCATATTGACTAGACTTGTGGAACAAGAAATAAGCTTCCTTCCTTGTCACCTTACTCTATTTGAATTTTATACCCGAAAAGATTTTTTTAAATGTCTCTTTTAAATGGAAGGACTTTACATCTTTCTGATCCATTTGGAGTAGAGCCAAGAGCATTTATGATGAAGGTGACTAGGTAACAGGTAATGGCAAAGAACACTTATGACAAAGGTGACCAGGTAATACAAAGCAGGGTAAAATCCTATCAACTGGCTGTGCTGATTCATTTCCTGCTCATGCTAATCCATTTGTTACCTAGACAGCACCAAAGACCAATGTATCTATCAAAATATTAGTACTAAAATGTTACATATATGTTTTTACCTAAATGTGTTGAATATTCATTTATGTTCCAAAAGATAATGGAAAAAATAAATTGGATTGATCATTGTTTCTGCCTTCAAGGGTGTTACAGTCTACCAGAAAAAGAAATGCATGAATAATTATAATGAGAGAGAGTGGAATCTATGATAATTGAGTGCATAGGAAATCAGAGCAATGAGTGATGACTGTCATTTGTGGAAATTGGGGAAGGCTTTCCAGCATAATGGTATTTGTACTGCCATCTGAAATATGGATCAGAGACAGACAAATGGAAATGAGAGAGGTGTTTATTCTGGGCACATAAAAAATAACAAAGGTCCCCCGATGAAAGGAACGACAGTAGTTTGCTTGCTGAATAGATTGGAAATACAAGACTGAGAGACAGAACAGAAAACTTTGAATGCCACTTAGATTTTAGACATATTGTGAAGATTTGGGGAGACGAGGGTATTGAAAATAGAGGAAGAGATGGCAAGAAGCTATTTTTTATAGGTAGCATTGATTAATTTGACAACCTACTGAGAAGCAAGAAACTAGCAGTCAAATTTGAGCCTGTAGTTTTGATCCTGGGTGATTGGGAGAATGATGCTATTCTTAACAGAAAGAGGATCTATGAAGTTTGGAGCAAAGTGGTTTTGGAGGAGAGGAAAATAGGTGATTTTGGAATAAAAAACATGTTCCTATAAGATCTTTAGAAGCCCTGATTATTTAAAGGACTATCTGGCTTCCAGCCAGGGTGTAAACTTACTGATTCTGGATTTTAATTTAGATATAGTTCCGAGAACTTTGTGTTTGTGAGACGTTTATATAATCACCTATGTGCCAGTTGATATCCTGTGTTGCCTCCTACTACCTTATATAAATGAGGTTACATAATGACTTGAGGGTACATAATGATTTGCATATACTTTGTTTTTTCCCTAATATGCAATCAAGAAGGAAAATATATGTGTAAATAAGACTCCCAAAAAGGATTTTAAAAGGCCTTTGCTCCCACCAAAAGATGGCAAAAGCTTAATAAAATGCAAAAATGCTGAGGGAACAAATGAGAACCTAGGTGAAGACATCAGGTGATTATGACAGAAAACACTGACATTCAAACCAGATTCATCTGACGGCTCTGTGCTCTGGGATAATAGATTCAGATGCTGTTTCAAAGTATACTTCACCATACTCCTTTCAAAAGTCTAAGAGAGTTCTATCTGGTGTCAGAGTTCTACATTTTCTGAGAATTCAGATCAATGGTCTATAGTGCTATGATAATTCGATGGTATATGGAAACTCTACTGGAAAAGACTGGGCCTGAAGTGGGAATATTAAGTGGAAACATAGTTACATGAAAGAATCTCAAGGTCTGTCTTAAAATGGAAAAAAATGGTGGGTATCTGTAGGTGTCTGAGTGTTTAACAATTATTTTGTTTAAAAGGGAAGAAAAAAATTTTTTTTTTTTTTTTTTTTTTGAGACGGAGCTCTGTTGCCCGGGCTGGAGTGCAGTGGCCGGATCTCAGCTCACTGCAAGCTCCGCCTCCCGGGTTTATGCCATTCTCCTGCCTCAGCCTCCCAAGTAGCTGGGACTACAGGCGCCCGCCACCTCGCCCGGCTAGTTTTTTGTATTTTTTAGTAGAGACAGGGTTTCGCCATGTTAGCCAGGATGGTCTCGTTCTCCTGACCTCGTGATCCACCCGTCTCGGCCTCCCAAAGTGCTGGAATATTTTGTTTTAATTCCTCCTCAAGTGTTCTTATTTCTTTTTACCTAAATCCCAGTGAGATATTTTTTCTTTTTAATCAAAAATCTTTAAAGAGTGCTTGAGTTTGTTTCAGTATGATTTTTATTACTCTCCATTTCAATTGCTTTTTAGAAAGTGGTAACAATAGAGAATCAAGTAATATTCTCCGCTTTACTCACATAATCTGATTGATGGACTAGATATTTGTGGTATACGAAGGTATAAAAGCTATAGGCTGTTTCAAGTATTTGTTGCTCTCTATTTTCTGCAACTTCTGGGGTTTGGTTGAGATATATCAGCAATATCTAAGCTAATGTTCTCCCACCCAGGTCTACTTAAAATCTACATTCTCAATTTTATTCCTGTGGAAAATACCTGGAAAGCTAATAGAACTAGATAATGGGAAGATGCTGTTTGATAAACCTCTTTTTTTAATTCTTACATCAGTAAAATAAATCTTGAATTTCTTTGAAAGTAGAAGCAAAGGTAAGTGGAATATATCAGAAAGCTCAGGCAAATTTCATGAGACAACCTAAGTAAGTAGATATCTATTATATTAATATATCCTAAGCAAACAAATTGAAGAATAATGAATTAGAAATATCAGATAAACTGGTTAATGAGAAATTACAAGAAGAAAGGTAAGGATTGTGGGCAAAAAAGGATCTTGACACTACAATGGTAGCTGCCCAGGCTAGGAGCATCTGACCTACATTTTGGCAAAGGAAATATATAGTGTTGAGATGGGATAGTTGCCTTGACTTCACGAAGGAGTGGTTCGCTTACTCAGTCCGCAGCTCTCAAACCCCTTGTTGGAGGGGGAGTATGCAGATGAGTGGCTGCAGAGGCCAGGACGAGTGCTTCTGGGTGCCAGCAGGAGTAGAACTCTGCACAGCCCCGTGGAAATCTCTAGAGGTTGCCCACGACCCCCAGAGCCCCAGGGGGTGTGTATTACAGTGCAATCCTTTAGCTTTGCCACCCGTGGATGGCTGCAGTGTTAAACAGCTCAGTGAGGGTTCAGCATGGCAGCCTCTTGCACCCACACTTGGGTGCTTGTCTAGCATCCAGGAGGAATGAGGTCACATGAACAAATTGGAGGGTGGTGAATGTGGAGGATTTTACTGAGCAGTGGAAATGGCTCTCAGTGGGATGGGAAGCAGGAAAGGGGATGGAGTAGGAAAGTGATCTTTCCCTGGAATTCTGCTGTTCATGGCTGAATCCCTCTCTGACCATCCCCCACAAAACCCCTCTCCCACCGTAATCTCCAATGTCCTGCTGCTGCTTCTCCTCTTGACGTTTAGATGCCTCTTCTCTTCTGTCCTTCTCCGCTGCACCACTCTCCTGCTCTGCCACTGCCAGTGGAGCCCGGGGTTTTTATGGGTACAGTGTGGGGTGGGGCAAGCCAGGTTGGCTTTGATAAAAGCAATATTTAGGTAGGGAAACAGGAATGCATGTTCTCACTTAGAGCTTTGGGTCCAGGCTTGAGGGTGGCACCCTCGCCAGGGACCCTGCCCTTTTTTACCTAGTATTTCCCTGCCTCCTGTCTGTATCTGTGTTCCCAATGGGGGACTGTGATACGTGGTCAGTGAAATGAGTGGAAAGTGAACCAGAAGCAAAGTGATTGCTGCTAGTGAGATATAATCCTTTCTATGCTTTGTTATATTCATCGAGAAAAAAAAAATTATGAGAAAATTATCAAAGAATCATATCATATAAAACTTTGGTAATCCTTAAATTCTAATAATCATTCAAATTTGACAATCATTATCTCATGGTCTCTTTCATACAATTAGCTTATACATAAAGCCACATAAAAACAAGAGTTTCTCATTTGTTCATTTTAAGTGACCAGGAAGATACAGTCAACAGCAGATAAATGGCCCTGATTCTCAGTGTATATGTCTCACTAAAATCGATTTTTTGCTCTTCCAAGACTGTTGTTTTTCTGGTTGTTCTGCCTGCCTGCCTACCTTGATTAGCCCCTAACATCAGCTGATGTTGCTAATAGTTGCAGTAGTCACTTTTGCCTGTGATCTAACAAGTAACTGACTTTACCACTCCCTTACTTGCTACCAGCAGGCAAAACAGTTATTAGGTGCTTGGAGTGAAGAGCAAACATTTGACCCAAGGAGTTGAAGGTGGGGGAGGCAGGGGAATTCTTTCATTCTACAAAAATTATAACACTGATTCAAGTACATCAATTGCTAACGTCAGGTTTTTAGATGTGTATGTTGCCTCATGAATTCAACACCTTTTTGGCTCTATTCCAAGGTCCAGAAGTCAGACCTTCACTGCCTGGAATGGTAGAAAGGGGGATAAGTAGAAAAGCTGGCCATCTCATGACACAAGTAAGAGGTTCTTGTATTGGTTCAAACCCCAAGAGTGTGCCAACAGGCAACACGAGGTGGTGTGCAGCAACATGCTGTTTTAATGAGCGCCTGGGTACAGGCAGGCTGAGGCCTAAAATGGCATTAGGCCCCAATGAGGACAGGGCAGGGCTTTTATAGTCTCCTGTAAACAGGAAGTGTCCCAGTCTGACATGACTGCTACCTAGTACTTGGATGGCCTCTTTCTCAATCTTGAGGGGAACGTGTCTTCCGGCCAGGTTAGGTGTCTTCTGGCCGGCTCTCTTCCTGCTTCTGCTATCTTGCTGAGGCACACTGCTGGCGCAAGTAGCCTTGCACCTTGGGAGTGGGCCTGAGGTGGGAGGAGTTAATCATTCCTTCAAGCTTTCAGGCCCTGGGGAGAATCTTTCAACAACTATAAACCAGTACCTATCTTCACTGTTTACTATATTGTTTCTTTTTTATAAATATATTTTTAACTGGAAATAATGAATTTCCTCTTATGTTAGTAACAGGTGTTTGAGACAGTTACTTTTGATTTTGACCGCTCATAAGAGGTAGAATCTTGAAAGGAGGGATGTGGTTAGCGACTTATACTGGAGTGCAATTTCTTATCAATTTTCTCCTGATATTTAGTCCCTTATTGTATTATTGAAGGGTCTGCTATTTTATGGCAGGTTTGTCTAGGTAAAACAGGGTTCTGGCTCTGAAATACACTCCTGCCCATGGAATGAGGAGAAAATCTCTTAGAAAATCAATCTAACATAAAAAGTAAGATTAATCCTTTCCCCACATAGTATGTTAGGATTCCTAAGAATGAGAATAAGCTGCAAAGCCCCAAAGAAAATGTAAATTTTTAGGTTTTTCAGAAAACACTAGGAGAGTAAAGATTATTCATTTCTACTGCACAACAAATAGAGGATGCCTTTTCTACTTAACAGAGTGTGTTTTGTCTTTGAAGATTAAATTTTGTCTCCCCTACCCCCACCTCCACACCCAGCCCCTGCTATCAGGGTGTTAAACTATCCTCACCAACTGGGTGGTGTTAAGATCTTTTAACTCAGTCCTTGACCTCTGCCTGCCTTTCCTCCTATGGAAATTACTGGCTCTCACCCACGCTAATTCCATGTGCACAGTCAACAGACTCTAAAGCTGATCTGACATTTCAGCCCATTTCCTTGTCCTGATTTCTATCTATAGTTGTATCAAGGGAACAGTATGAGGGGAAGTAGAGTAAACTCTCTTAAACCTATCTGAATTCCCAGTAGTTTAGATGCTATGAATAAGTCTATGATCTCAAGTGAAAGAAGATAGGGCTGAATCTCCCTAAATTCACATTAGGGGAAAAAATGTTTATTATTATGTAGCATTTCTATGTCTAAACTCCATTTATGATCTATCAAGATTATTATTAATAATCACTCAAATGCTTCCTGAATTATTAAATTTACAACATGCTTCAAAATTCTTTAACAAAAATTGGGACAAGGTTTTGATGTAGAAGTCAAATTCATAAAGTAAATATATTATTTAGCCACCATGCATTTAATTGAAGATGATAAGTACATAGTAGAAACTTCCTTTGTAGCAAGATGAGGTACAGACAAGAACCCCTCAGACACTGAGTTGTAGAACGGAAGAGTTTTATTCAGCTGCGAGCATCGGCCGACTCACGTCTCCAAAAACCGAGCTCCCCAAGTGAGTAAGCAATTCGTGTCCCTTTTAAGGGCTTACAACTCTAAGGGGGTCTGCGTGAGAGGGTCATGATCGATTGAGCAAGCAGGGGGTGCATGATTGGGGGCTGCATGCACTGGTAATCAGAATGGAACAGAACAGTACAGGGATTTTCACGATGCTTTTCCATACAATGTCTGAAATCTATAGAAAACACAAGCAGTTAGGTCAGGAGTTGATTATTTTTTTTATTTTTATACTTTAAGTTCTAGGGTACATGTGCACAACATGCAGGTTTGTTACGTATATGTTGATTTTTAACCACCAGGCCCAGGGCACAGTGCTTGGTTGCCTGTGGATTCCATTTCTGCCTTTAGTTTTTACTTCTTTCTTTAGAGGCAGAAATTGGGCATAAGACAATATGAGGGGTGGTCTCCTCCCTTAGCATATCAGTCTCTTAGATGAAAGAATTGAATACTTCCACCGTAAGAGTCTTAAAATACTGAAACTGTTTTTCACACCCAGCAATTATTCAGAATGCATTTTTCACATAACTGACAATCATATTACTGCTGCATGAACAAATACAAATGCCAGAATGTCAGGAGAAAGCAGGTTGAGACCACGTATACTCAGGCAAATCTGAGGTTTTAATTTGCAGAGAACTGTACCTCTTCCTCTCCTAAAAACAGTCCACAAAGTTGTTTGGCTAATGCTCATAATGTCACAGCTGCCCTGCCAAGTCATCTGTCTCTCTTCTTCTATTGAAACTATAGAGACAGTCCTCGTTAGTGCCTTTTTGTCCTATGACCCAGTCCCATTGTGGCTCAGAATGAGAAAGTTAAAAGGGTAAAAACAATTTATGGGGCTAGCTGAGCAACTGAATCCCTGGGGATTCACCCTTGACCTTTACAAAGGCAATATTTCCATAAATAAATTGGGGCTTTGTTTTCTTCCATGAAGACAGCTAATCCAGACTTTAAAGACATTTGAAGTCTGGAATCATTTTACTGTTCTTTTGCTATAATGATTTAGATTGAATGTCATTGTGCACTCAAGCTTACCAGGTAATTGAGCAAATATGTGCTTTATTTGATGATACAGTCATGGCTTTTTAAATATCAATGACTGTGGTTTTAGAGTATAAAATAATGGTTGTCAAATATGTTGTCATTATGAATAAGATACATAAAACTAAAAAAATTGTTATTTTGAAATTAATGGATTTGAACTTAGAATAGATTATGGCTTTCAAAAATTATAATTACTTAATTATGACTCTTATATTTCCCTTAAAGAGCAAAGTACTATACTGAAAGTGTAGTTTTAATTTTTTTTTCTTTTGTGGTGGTGAGAGGAGTAACTATTTTAAAAATAATTATTATTTTCAATGAAAATTTTATTTGGGGTTTTCTAGTAATCATGGCACATTCTCTCATAGTCTATTTATATTTTATTATTTTCCTATATGTTCATCATGTATGTTAATAAAGAATGGGTTGTTCTCAGAAAAATACATATTTTTAATTTTTTTTTGGTTGGAAACTTTTCTAGTTGATTAATTCTCACCCTGTCATTTAGGTTTTCTGGTGGGTCCTCTATTCCTGTAATGGCTCTCCAGGTATGTGGTATAATCTTTCACTATGAACCAATGAGAAAAAGTAAGAAGGAAGCAAATTGACGTTGAATGGCTCCAGCTCTGTGGCAGGCAGTGAGATGGGAACTTCAACTACCCACCACCACCACCACCACTAAGATGATTAAGCACTGATTATGTGCATCAAACCCAATTCTTTAGGTGTGTTACTTCATTTAATTCTTACAACTGCTCTTTGAAACAGGAATGAAAATTACCATTTTGGAGGTGAGAAAGTTAAAGAGTGGACAGGTTATTAAGGAGCAGAACTGCAATTTGAACAGAATCTGTATTTCCCCCAATGTTTTTGCTAAATAGAGTCAAATGAGATTAATATTAAAACAGTAATAAATATACACATGAAACATTTATTGAATGAATGAAATTATGAGAACCCACTTTTATTACAATTAAACTAATAGTTATGCACTGTTATTTTTTAGGACTATACTGATTGTTGTCATATATGATAACTCATTTAAACCTCATCGTACCCTGTGATATTGGTTAAATTATTCTCACTTCACCTATAAATTTACTGAGATACAGAAAAAGTTAAGCTAATTTATTCTCACTGTATCTTGAAATATTGGTTAAAAAATTGTTCTCCTTTCACCTGTAAAAACTTTTTCTGTGAGACACAGAAAAAGTCCGTGTCTTTTTTATCAAGATCAAATAGGAGGTAAATTAAGAAACCGCCATCTTCAGTCAATTTCTCAATCTACCACAGCTAATCAGCCCCAGTGCACAAATATACATGCTCTTCCTGAGAGGTTTGTGTCTTTGCATTTCTTAAAAAATGAATTAATTTTGTTGTACAAATTGGAGGTAGTTTTTTAGTGTATCTGATACAACTTCTCATATATTAATTCATTTTTAGATTTGGATATTGAAGGAATTTAGTCCGACAGATATTCACCAATGCCTCCCTCATTTTAAAAATCAAATAGAAAATAATGTGTCACTTAATAATCAATTAAAACAAACTTTGTTTTCAAAAATTGTAAATAGGAAGCAAGCTACATTGTCTTCTCCTTAGACTTCTTTCCTTAAGTTACTCCATTGTCTGATATATTTAAGCTGTCTAGGTTATTATATAGTAAAAGATTTTTTTTTTTTTTTGGCTTGTACTTGGCTTGTGCAAAATACTTAATTTAAAAGATTTTTAATACCCAATGCTGATGGCGGTGTGAGAAAATGAGCACTGTTTATACTGTATATGGAGATGTCAGTTGGTGCTATCCTTTTGCAAGATAATTTGAAAAGTAAGTGTCAAAATTTAATATAGTCATGCTATCCTACTTACCAACCTGGGCCTAGAATGAATCCTACTGAAATAATGGTGTGTATGTATAAGGATATTTATCACTGTGTTTTTTATAGTGGTGACTTTAGAACAACCTAAATATCTTTAAAAAACATATTTGTTTATGTATGTTATAGAACACATACACAATATTTTATTTTGATGACATAATCTATATTTACAGTGAAAGAAGTTCATGATACAACATTAAATGCAGTAAAAATAAATGACAAAAGAGTGTATGTTTATTCATCCTTTAGGCATATGTAACTGTAGGAACAACCAGTAAAACATATTCATCAAAATGTTCACATTTGTCAGCTCTGAGTAGTGGCATAACACTTATCTTCATTTTAATTCTTATAATTTTTTGTATAATGTTTTCGTGATGAGAATATACAGGTCTACATTCCCCTTTTCAAAACCAATCTAACCAAATATGTTTTGGAATTGAGAAACTGTTAAATTTTAGGATGATTTTCTGATATGTACATTTTATGTTAGGTTACACCTTCAGTGGGGTCTGAGACAACCTTCTGTAAACAAGCGTATTGATATTTGCAGCAAAATGTGTTAATATACATAATAAGTGATGTTAATACAGCTTTGTGGTAACTCATTTCAGGTCAGCTTTTTTCACAATGAGTTGTGGCAAAATCTTTATTTTCAAAGGTCGATTGATCACTTTTTGGGATTTGAGATAAGAAAGTATATACCTGTATCGATTTTATAATCAGAGAATAATGTACTGCAAAACATTTATTTAGAAAAAGAAGTGGGGCCAGGTGTGGTGGCTCACACCTGTAATCCCAGTACTCTGGGAGGCCGAGGCGGGCAGATCACCTGAGGTCAGCAGTTCAAGACCAGACTGGCCAACAAGGTGAAACCCCATCTCTACTAAAAATACAAAAGTTAGCTGGGCATGGTGGCGGGTGCCTGTAATCCCAGCTACTTAGGAGGCTGAGGCAGAAGAATCACTTAACTTTGGAAGCAGAGGTTGCAGTGAGCCGAGATCATGCCATTGCACTCCAGCCTGAGCAACAGGAGTGAAACTCTGTCTTTAAAAAAAAAAGAAAAGAAAAAGAAGTGAAATGTGTCATTCTAAGCCTGAACCATGGAAGTGCCTCCTATGCTAATGATGGCATATCACTTGATAGGCAGGTGGTTATGTGAAAATGAATTCCTCTTAGGAGACTCCTTTTTTCTTTTTGTGTATCTGCATGAGGCAAAAGTGATATAAAAGCTTTTAGTTTCTAGTGAAATACTAGAGCAAGTTAAATCAGTTCATGACGACTGTCTTATATTATATAAAATGGAAGGACCAAGAGTGTTAATTAAGTATGGGCTATTAAAAAGACCGTATGAGTGATTTTGGAAAACTATCTTCTGCAACTGACATGTCAACAACTTGTTCCCTGGGAAGACAGTAGCTTTGCAGACTCTTCTGTAGTCTAACGGCATGCTTAGCTAGGTGGGAGGTTAATAAGCAACATCTGATGGTGGCAAAGAATTCTGCCACATATCCTACCACTCACTTCAAGATTGCTAAGCATCTGTTTCTAACTGGGATCATTTTGATTATCTACTTTTCAAAGCAGGCCCAAGTCTATAAAAAGAAATCACTTTTTCACACTTAGGGATATAGGTTAGAGAGAGTTTTGGAATGATTTTTCTCTCTCTATCCTCATGTTCCATGATAAACCTGTAGTGGTGACTTTAGCTAAAATGCCCAAATCCCATGGCCCATGGAACAAAGGTTGAATAAAATGTTTCTTTGTTTTGTTGTGTCACTACTTTATGTTAAAACATTTCTTTTTTTATTTTTATTTTTTTTGAGACGGAGTCTCGCTCTGTCCCCCAGGCTGGAGTGCAGTGGCCGGATCTCAGCTCACTGCAAGCTCCGCCTCCCGGGTTTACTCCATTCTCCTGCCTCAGCCTCCTGAGTAGCTGGGACTACAGGCACCCGCCACCTCGCCCGGCTAGTTTTTTGTATTTTTTAGTAGAGACGGGAAAACATTTCTTCTTCTTCTTCTTTTTTTTTTTTTTTTTGAGACGGAGTCTCCCTCTGTTGTCCAGGCTGGAGTGCAGTGGCCCAATCTCCGCTCACTGTAAGCTCTGCCGCCTCCCAGGTTCACGCCATTCTCCTGCCTCAGCCTCCCGAGAAGCTGTGACTACAGGAGCCCTCCCCCACGCCTGGCTAAATTTTTGTATTTTTAGTAGTGACAGGGTTTCACCGTGTTAGCCAGGATGGCCTTGATCTCCTGATCTCGTGATCCGCCTGCCTTGGCCTCCCAAAAAACATTTCTTTATACATAGTTTGATTTTTCTGGATTTCTTTTGAATATGTGGAAAATATAGAAAAATATGAAAGAGTATGAAGATCACCCACAATCTTTCTGCTCTGAATTTGTGTGTGTATCTGTGTGTCTTTTGGTGTTTGTGCCTGTGCATGTGTGCCCAACAGTTATATAAAGTGTACATAAACTACTGTAGCACATTGCATATATAAACATATTTAATCTCAACATCCCCATGAAGTCTATATTATTATTATACCTATTTTATAAATGATGAACATGTGAACTATTGAATCTGCTCTACTTAATTATGTATAGTATTGAACAATGTTTCTTTACATTTAGAACTATGATCTCTTCAATTTTCTATATTATTACTTTTTGGAAAATTATTTTTATAACTGCATGATATTTCATGGTATTGACATGCCTTAATTTAACAAGTCCACAGTCATTATATGATAAAATTATGCTCAGATTTTCACTTCTATAAATGATCTTATATATAATAATTGTATACCGATATTTCTGCATTTATTTTCTTCTTAATTCTTAAAAATTCCTGGAAGTGGAATTATTGGTCAACTTATGATAAACATGTTTAAGGAGGTGGAATCTAGTGTTACAGAATATAGGTTCTAAAGATAGGCAGGCAGTACATATTTAAATCTCAGCGACTCCAGCAACTAATCCATTTTAATATACCAAGTTACTTCCAATTTTTCAAGTAAAATGGGGGAATATCGTGGGATTCTGAATAGAATTAAGAGAGATAATACATGAAAAACATTTAGCAACAGAACATACACTGGGGAAAAGACAACCTCTTCAATAAATGGTGCTGAGAAAACTGGGTATCTATATGCAGAAGAATAAAAACTAGACCCCTCTCTCTTCCATATACAAAAATAAAATAAAAATGGAGTAAAATTTAAGACCTTAATCTACAGAATTACTAAAAGAAAATATTGGGGAACTCTCGAGGACATTGTTCAGGGCAAATGTTTCTTAAGTAATATCCTACAAGCATAGGCAGCCTAAGCAAAAATGGACAAATGGAATCACATCAACTTAAAAAGCTTCTGCATAGCAAAGGATACAACCAACAAAGTTAAGAGACAACACACAGAATGGGAGAAAATTCATGCAAGGTATCCATCTGACAAGCGATTAGTAACCAGAATATATAAGGAACTCAAACAACTTTATAGGAAAAAGAAACAAATAATTTGATTAAAAATGGGTGAAAGAACTGAATAGACATTTCTCTAAAGAATTCATACAAATAGCAAGCACCTGGTCCATGGGTAATTTTTCTCCTCTCACATTTTTAATTCTATGCAATTTATGTAAAACATCTATTTGCTAATTGCAGAGTAAACTTGAAGACTTTAACATGATCAACATAATTGATCATCAGAGAAATGTAAATCAAAACTATAATGAGATATCATCTCACCCCAGTTAAAATGGCTTATACACTGGAGAGGATGTGGAGAAAAGGGAACCCTCGTACAATGTTGGTGGGAATGCAAAGTAGTACAACCACTATGGAGAACAGTTTGGAGATTCCTCAAGAAACTAAAAATAGAACAGCAATATGATACAGCAATCCCACTGCCAGGTACATACTAAAAAGAAAGGAAATCAGTGTATCAAAGAGATATCTGCATGCTGATGTTAATTAAAGCATTATTCAGAATGGCCCAGATTTGGAAGGAACCTTAGTATTCATCAACAGACAAATGGATAAAGAAAATGTAGTATACACAATGGAGTACTATTCGACCATAAAAAAATGATGAGATCCTGTAATTTCCAACAACATGAATGGAGCTGAAGGTTATTATGTTAAGTGAAAAAAGCCAGGTACAGAAAGACAGACTTTGTATGTTCTTACTCTTCTGTGGAAATAAAAAATTAAAACAATTGCTCATACAGATAGAAAGTAGAATGATGGTTAACAGAGGCTGGAAAGGGTAATGCTGGGAGGGAATGAGAATGGTTAATAGATACAAAACTATAGTTAAAGAGAATGAATAAGATGTAATGTGTGACAGCCCAAGAGGGTGACTGTGGTCAACTATAATTTATTGTACATTTTAAAACAACTAAAAGAGTATAGTTGTATTGTTTGTAATACAAAGGAAGGATAAAGGCTTGAGATGATGGATACCCCATGTATTCTGATGTGTTTATTATGCATTGTATGCCTGCATCAAAATATCTCATGTATCCCATAAACACATATACTTACTATGTACCCACAAAAATTAAAAATTAGAAATAAAGAAATTTAAAAACATGTACCAATAGATGAATGGATAACAAAATATAGTATATGTTCATAGAACAGAATATTATTCAGCCATAAAAAGAATGATGTACTGATAGATACAACAACATGGTGAACCTTGAAAACATTTTGCTAACTGAAAGAAGCCAGTCACAAAAGGCCACAAACTACATGATTGCATTCATATGAAAGTCCAGAAGAGGGACAATCTATGGAGATAGAACATAGATTAGTGGTTGATTAAGGCTGGAGGGTGGGGATGGGAAAATCTGAGGGTGGTAGTTAAAGAGTATAGGATTTCTTTTAGAAGAGATTAAAATGTTCTAAAACTGGCCATGGTGGTGGCTGCACATATCTCTGAATATTTTAAAAACCATTTAACCATTTAAAATGTTACACACTTTAAGTAAGTGAATTGTATGAAATATGAGTCATATCTCTATAGAACTATTAAAAATTAGCATTGCACCTGGTTCATGGGTAATTTTTCTCTTCTCACATTTTTAATTCTATGCATTTTTATGTAAAATATCTCTTTGCTAATTGCAGAGTAAACGTTAAGACTTTAACATGATCAGTTAGCTTAAATGTTTTATAAGTGTATTGGCCATTTGTATATTCTTTGATTTTCTTCTTTATATGTTTTTCTATAACTTTAATTGACCTTTAAAACCTCAATAAATTTTCTATTCAATTTTTCAGTTGAATTAAATTTTCAATTCATTTTATGACGTAGATTTAAAATAATTTTCTGCACATTTGTATTTGACTATTATTTGATAGAGTTTTAAAAATGTATAAGTTAAAAGAAGTTAGTGTAGTAACTTTTTTCTGTGGTTTAAAATAATTTTTCTGTTTGTTTTATTTTACCCACATTTAGATCCAGTGATACATATCAATTTTTTAATCTAGCTACTTCTTATTTAGAAAATATAACTCTACAGTCTGATCTGGAATGTCATTTTAATGATGACGTTGTGAGAAGGGGTTTTCATATTTACCCAGTATCACTTGACATCTTCCTCAGTAAAAATGTACTTGAAAATTGTATGGAAGGGGTAATAATTTATACTTTGGAATTTTATCTTTGATTTTCACATGTTGACCATCAGCAATATTTTCTAAAGCCTTTTTCTATAATGAGAATGTTGATACTTATTAATAGAAGTGAATACAAGTATGAGGCCTCATTCATTGATTTGAGTGAATCTATTTAATACCAATCTTGACTTTGAAATTAATTTTCATTAAGATTCATGGCCGGGCGCGGTGGCTCAAGCCTGTAATCCCAGCACTTTGGGAGGCCGAGACGGGCGGATCACGAGGTCAGGAGATCGAGACCATCCTGGCTAACACGGTGAAACCCCGTCTCTACTAAAAAATACAAAAAACTAGCCGGGTGAGATGGCGGGCGCCTGTAGTCCCAGCTACTCGGGAGGCTGAGGCAGGAAAATGGCATAAACCCGGGAGGCAGAGCTTGCAGTGAGCCGAGATCCGGCCACTGCACTCCAGCCCGGGCAACAGAGCGAGACTCCGTCTCAAAAAAAAAAAAAAAAAAAAGATTCATTCTCTCTGACCACAGGTCTCCCTATTATAACTCAGCTGCCATTTGAAGTGATACTCAAAAGATTAAGCCGGGTTTAAATCTTTTTGAACTGCCAGTGGATTCCATCTAACTTTTGATCAATATTTATATGAATGTTGCAAGCCTTACATTTTCATATTAGTATCATATGATTAAGAGCATCATTACTCTAGAAGAACTATCATACCTCTGCTGTTGGTATGAAGAGAAAAGAAACTATTGTTTTCAAATACTGTTAGCATAATTGGAGTGGAGGCTTGACTCATTTCAGTGACCTTTAGAAAGGGCATAATGTTGATTGTTTAGATTTGTTTGCCATTGTTTTTCAGATGTGTGTAAGGTGATACTATTAATCCCATTTTTTCAATTGAGGAGTGGGATAAAGATTAAATACTTTGTCCAAAATCACACAGGTAAAAATTGGTATTCAAACCCTGTGGTTTTCACTTTTAGATCTCTTAATGTGTTTTTAAATATAAAACTTACTATCTCTCAAAAGGTCCATTGATTTATTTTATTCAATACAACAGGAAAATTACGTATATATATTCTATTTTTATTTGGAGACAGAGTCTTAATCTGTCACCCATTCTGGGAGTGCAGTGGTGCCATCTCGGCTCACTGCAGCCTCCGTCTCCCAGGTTCAAGAGATTCTCTTGCCTCAACCTCCTGAGTAGCTGGGATTACAAGTGCCCACCACGATGCCTGGGTAAATTTTTTTGAATTTTTAGTAGAGATGGGATTTCACCATGTTGGCCAGGCTGGTCTCGAACTCCTGACCTCAAACGATCCGCCTGCCTCAGCCTCCCAAAGTGCTGGGATTACAGGCGTGAGCCATCGCACCTGACCAATTACGTTTATTTTTACCGGTAGCTAACTTTCAAAATCAGGCTGAAACAAGACACTTGTGCATTTAAAGTATTCAGATACAACCTGCAAAATATTTGTTGTTTTCATGTATTTTCAACCCATGATCAAATATTTTCTGAAAGGTGGTAATAATTCTTTTTGAAGAAATCCTAATGAATTATAATATTCTAATTTTCTAAAGTGAATTGGCAATGAGGTGTAGCTATGTCAATCCTGGATGGAAACTTGGCTTTTTGATCATAAAGATCACTTGGACTTTGTATAGCAAGTGTGTATCCTTGGAGATGGCCTAAAGGTTATGATGAAACAAATCAACCGGGCATCTAAAAAGTAACTCTGTACTCCTTCCTACTGGTTTCCCTTTAAAGAACTTTGGGGGAAAAAAAAATCTCCAAATCATTGTATAGCACATAAAAAATGTCAGATTCTGATGTTATGCTAGAAGCAAAAATCCAGGTTAAAATCTTCCCAAAACAGCCATGTTCATTCCCTAAGTAACAGAGATCCAATTTCTGGAATATGTGGGACTACCCATGCAATCTTTTAGTTTTCTTCTCCATTCTGTCCACATCATGATAAACAACTTACTTTCTAGATCAATTTGAGTGGTTGGTAAAATTATTTTGACTTTTAATTCCAGGTGATTTGGTATTAACTGGAGACCATTTCAAGAAATGTAACTTTTCAATTTATAGTTTGATTTCACTGATGTAGTTAATCCTGAGTTTGTTGTTTTCCCAGTAAGTTAAAATACGTGGAAGAAATGGGCATTTACTTTACTAACATCAACTACTTTTTTCAAAAGAGCTCTATTGAGATATAAGTTATATACCATAGAATTCACCCATTCTAAATATAAAATTCAGTGTTTTGTTTTGTTTTTGTACATTTACAAAATTACGCAGTCACCACAATCCATTGTAGGACATGTTTATCACCCTCAAAATAAACCTCATACCCATTACTAGTCACTTCCCATTTCCCCTCAACCCCTCCACGACTAGGAGACTATTAATCTACTTTGTCTCTACAGAACTACCTATTCTGAACATTTCATGTAAATGGAATTATATATGATCTTTTGTGATTTTTTCGCTTAGCATCATGTTTCAGAAGTTCAAAAGTTGGAGCATGTACCAGTACTTCATTTCTTTATGCCTGAATAATATTCCATTGTATGAATATACAACATTAGGCAATAGATAGGTGAGTTTTATCCACTTATTTTTACTATTATAAATCCTAGTGCTATGAACATTTGTTGTTGTGTAGATATGTTTTTATTTCCCTTGAGTGTGTATATATATGAAAGTGTTTATTCTTCTGCTAATTTTATGCCTTCCACTTAAAGGAACTGATTCCAACAGTAGTCATGCCATTTTACATTTCCAGTATATAAGGGTTCAAATTTATCCATGGCCTTGTCAACACTTCTTATTATCTCTCATTTTGATGACAGTCATTATACAGGGTATGATTACCAGCAATTTATTTTTTTACATTAAAGAAATTTCCAAATTTTCAAAAATAAGCCATTGTTTAAAATGAAATAAATACTGTTAGAAAAGTGGTATCTCATTGTTTTGAACCAACTGCTTTTTAATAATTTTTTAAAACTCAAAGGGTTTAGATGGCTTCGGTGATGTTGAAACCAAGTCAATAGTTCCATAGATAGTTTTATTGGATAGACATAGAAATGGTCACTTATGGCCTTAAAACTTGAAACATATTTGTTTTATCTGAGTTTCTTCCTCAGGAAATGACCTTCAGACTTCTCAAAAAAGTATCAAAGAACTGAAACTCACCAGATCACCATATCCGGACAATGATGTTGAACCCTTCATTCATGATGATTGCTTTCTTTCCCCTCCCTAGTTCCTGTTTTCTTACACATTGTTTCATTTCTTCTCTGCTATATAAGCCCCAAGTTTCAGTCCCTCAGGGAGATGGATTTGAGACTGGCTGTGGTTAAGGCCTTCTTCCTTGAGGCTACTCATTGTTTTACTCATCGTCTCAGCCATTGGATTTCTGTGCAGCAAGCAGCAGGGCCTAGACTGAACCCCTTGGTGTTTTGGTAACAGTGTGAAGAAGTATGAAGAATTAATTGAGGTTTAGAATGTATGGTTTTTATTCTAGAATCGTATCAGGGACTAGCTTCTTCATCTAAGAGGCATCTTTCCTCCCTGGTTTGGTGGGGAGTTTGAGATATAGTTAGCAACATGTTTAGTTTCCCAGGAAAAAGTCATACTATCAGTACTAGTATGAGTTGACTACTAAATCTTTACAGAACACTTATTTTTTCTTTATTCCCTAACCTAGATGCTACATAAAATTATGTGCCTTCGTCCCAAGTAGAGAAACTCTGTGGCTGACCTAAAGAGACTGATTGGTTCCATGGGTAAATATTTTTATTTACCTTTTAAATCTGTAGCATACATATTCTTAATAGAGTTTAAAATGTTTTAATTTTTACATATTTAATTATCAATGTCTTTAGTTTTAAATTGATTAATACCCATGAACATGCAGGAATCTGGTGCCCTAGACTTGTACTATTGCTTTCCTTATAATTACATGCAGTTTCAAGAGTATTTTTCAGGCAGTAGTTCATGTAAACGAGGAGTAATTCATGGAAGAAATGTTGAAGTAATAGATATTGGAACAAGAGAGCAAGTTTTAATTATTGTTGAATATATTTTTATTGGTTTTTAAAAATATTCTAAATATCCCTAAGAAGGGCAAATTCCACCTATTAAAACAGTTGCTTTAAGATATAATACACTAATGATATAATATTTAAAAATGTGTTATATGATTTATATTATTTAGGTCTACATCATTTTCAAGGACAAGAAGTGGGTATGAAAAGTTTCAAGTTGTTTTATTAGTCTTATTGGAAATGTCATGACAACATATTTCAGGTAAAATTATGAAATCTGCCAATTTTGATGTAAGAAGAATTTGCTACTACAGAATCCTTTTTCTTTCTGTTCTGTAACTCCCACATACCCTGAAGAAGAAACTGCCTCAGTGACCTTGGCAACAGAAAGCTGTCCATGGCTATAGGTCAAGCTCGGCTTCGGCATCATCTTTCCGTGCAAAGTGAGTGTAGTGAAAGAGCAGAACTTTTATAAAAGGGTCAGAATGAAGACTGAAAGCATTATCAACATGCATCAGCTACAGACCCCCCTGTGGTAATGGCTTTTAAACCAAGTTCTCACAGCTTCAGAGTTACTCTAAGATGTTTTTGAAGCTCAGTGTGACAGGAGACAATGGGTGAAGGTCAAAGCTTCCTACTTCTGCTCAGATTAAAGCATTTCTTAAACGTGGAATACTTTGGGTTTCTGTGTAAGAAAAAGCTACATGGCTTAATATTATTTAAATATTCTTATGCAATATATTTCTGTTAAAAATAACTTTAAGCCCATTATAATAGCCAGAATCTCCCTTTTACATTTAATATTCCCGTAGAAAAGACAATCAAAACCATGCAAATAAGAAGAGAGATATTCACTTGGACATTAAGCTCTAATATATAAATGCTGGAGCTATATATCAAAAATATTGATTGTTTCCGAGAGATGGGATTATTGCTAACTAACTGTTTTAAAAATATATTTTTAAATCTCTAGTTTTAAAAAATAAGTATAATACCTTTTGTAATATGGGAGGAATATTAAAATAAGAAGACAGAGCTTCATATTAGCGATAAAGAATAAGAAGGATTAGGTATTAATTCTGGATCTGCTGCTAATAATCTGCTACCATGATCAAACCATTAAATATCTATGATCTTCAGACTTCTCATATGAAAAAAAAAAAAAAAGAAAACTAAGCTAACTAGTTCGAACAGTTTACAAGGTGCCTTCTAGGTCTAAAATACTAAAATTAATAGGAAAGCATATGGATCTGTTTAGACTCAATTGCATCAAATATTTTGTTATTTACATTAGCAGCACTTGAAATGAGACAAATACCAACCTTCTGTAAGGAAGATACGGTGCGATCCTTTAGTTCTACATTTTTAAACAAAATATTAATGTACATGTATATTAATATATAAATGTATGAAATAAGTACATGTGTTTTAATAGACTTATGGGCTCCTGTGTATTTGGCAGCACAAAAGAAATGTACCGTAATATGAATTTCCCTACAAATAATTCATAATAAATTTGCATAGAAGAACTATAAATAGAACAATATAGTTAAAAATAGTATTCAGTATTATGATATAGATGAGAAAACATGATAATGTATAAGGTTAATGCAATCAATAAGTGGAAAAAGAAGATATAAACATTTCCTGGTCTACTCAAGAGCAGATGCCTATTGAGCCTTAGGAGTGGATTTTGGAAAAAAAAAAGCGGGTGCTTTTTATGTGTATCTTTATAATATATCTCAATGAAACTCATTCAGGAATACATATGTGATATGTGCTGTCCAATTCTAATGTTAACAGGTAGTTGTTCTCCTTAAAATTTTTTTTTTTTCTGTAGAAATGACACTTCATTGAGAATCTCCCCAAACATACCATGATTTTTTTTTCCATGTTATCCAGAAGGAACAAAAGAGAAGCCTCCCATCACATTCTTTGGCACTTAGAGAACTGAAGATGATAGAGGCAGAGTTTGTGAGACTCTGCCAAAGATAATCTGCCTTCTAACAAGAAGGTTGAGAAAAGAGAATTCTCTCAGAGAAAGGAATTGGAAAAAAAACAAACCCTCGATGTTCCTCTTTTCCTTAAATATTTATCTTTCTCCATTGTCTTCTTTTTGGGCTTCATTCATTTACCCTTACTTTCTTATAAACATGGTGAGTCTTTCATAGCTTTCCAGAATGACTTGGTTTAAGTTATTTCCTTAAGTAAAAATTATAATCCTTTTACATATAGCATACCAATTTCTCCTTATTCATTGAGGTTTTTTTTTTTTTTTTTTTTTTTTTTTGACGAAGTTTTGCTTTGTCCCCCGGTCTGGAGTGCAATGGCATGATCTTGGCTCACTGCAACCTCCGCCTCCTGGGTTCAAGCTATTCTCTTGCCTCAGCCTCCTGAGTAGCTGGGATTACAGGGGCCTGCCAACATGCCTGGCTAATTTTTGTATTTTAAGTAGAGATGGGCTTTCACCATGTTGGCCAGGCTGGTCTCAAACTCCTGACCTCAGGTGATCCGTTCGCCTCGGCCTCCCAAAGTGCTGGGATTACAGGCGTGAGCCACTGCGCCCAGCTTCATTGAGGCTTTTTAGCCTTATCCTTGTATAAAACTTCATTTAAAAATGCACAAGCTGAAATTAGGGAAGGTCAAGAAAATTTCATGTATCATATGCATGCTGATGTCCCACAGTTTTCATAATGGTGAAGGGTAAAATTCATAAAGGATGTACAATGGCAGTGTAGGAGTCTCCTTTTGAGTAGGGTGATAAACTGACTTATGCTTCATTACATGACTGGCTTCATTATAGCAAAACTGTGCATACTGTTTCTGTCAGTTACATCCTCATTTACTTTCTCAGGCACTAATTAAGAAGTCCTTTCATTCAGGTAGGGATAAATAATAGGAATAATTACTGTCATATATAGACATATTTAATAACTTTTAGCAATCCACCCGTCTACTTTTGGTGACAGCCTTCTATTTCCAGCTTCGGAGTCAGAGGCTCAAGTTTCCCTGTGAGTAAAAGCCAGTGGCATCAAGTTAGGAGAGCTGCTGCTTCCTGCTGAGCTCTGCCTTAGGAAAGCAACATTGTCGGCCCCATTCTCTGTGTTTTGGAGAGGGCTACTTATAAAATAAAGTCTCTTACATGCATTGGCCTATGAGTTGGCACAAATCACAGCAGAAATGGAGTAAATAATGTATAATTTGTCAAGGTTTCCTCAGAAATATCTCAAGTAACTAGATGGGACTCCCGGTTGCTGGCATCTCCATTTTTTGGGTTGATTTGACCATACTGTTTATACCCGGTTCCCTCTGGTCTTTCAGAGTCTTCTTCAAGTGGACCTGTATTTTCTTCATCAGGCTAGCCTAGATTTTTTTTCCCTGACTGCTGGATGATGAATTTGCTGCTGGCTATCATGCAGACTTTCATAATACTCTTTCTTGCTTGCTACAGTTCAATCAGTTGATAGTGAATAAATTGGGAACATTCATTGTGAATCAGGGCTGGGAACAGGGAGTATATAGTGGGAGTTCATGCCTCTGTGTAAGACTCTTTTCTATATTCCTGTGGCATTTCCCTTCATTATGGACCATTTTTGTCCTTGAAGTGTACCACTAAACTGGAAGTAATGTTCCATCAAGAAGTAAAGCTGGGTAGAAAAATGTTCTGATTGCCAAGGAATCTGACCCAACTGGGACTTGGAATCCATACGAAAAATTAAATAAATGGTTCACTAACACTTGTTTTAAATGACTTAGCAGATTTTTGTTAAAAATAGCAATGTCATACACAAAAATCTCCAACCATAAAGAATATCCTTATGATTTTTCTCATATTGACAAAAGGTGAATGATAAGGGTCTTTAAGAATGGAAACTTACTACAAATATCTGAATGATAGCTTCAATGTAAGTATAGTGATAGCCTTGAGAAACTCTTAAAACATGGTCGTGAATATTTGATTATACACAGATGGTAAGAAAGGACAACATTCATTAAAAGGTATGCAAGGAAGATTGTTGCAATGCCAAAGAGTGGATATTCCTTCCTTTTATGGACACACCAGATAGATGAAGGAATCTTAGCTTGCCCTCCACCTTTTATTCTAATTTGATAGAGTTCTGTCTTGATAGACATCCCTCCTGGGAAAAAAACATAGTTGGCGAGATCTGGCTTTAAGTCCCAACTCTGCAATTTGCTAACTGTGGGAACTTCCTGAAAAATATATTCAATTTTTTGGAGTCTCAGTTCGCTCATCTATAAAATTGAGACAAATTTGGTACTTTATTGGTTGTAGTAAGGAATGTTAGATAACCCTTATGCATGTAGTATGTGCTGGATATTTTTCTAAGCATATAATATGTAATCCATTGAACTTTTACAATAGTTCTGTGAGGTAGGAGCTAGTATAATTCTGATTTTTTCAAGTGAGTAAAGCAAGGGACAGAGAGGTTAAGTAATGTATCTCAAATTACAGAATGTATGACATATATGAGATTTGAACCCAGGCCTTCTGTTTTTAGAGTCCCCCTGTAGCACCCTTGTGCTATGATACTGAGTTTTCAGTATAGTATCCAGGATATAGTAAATGGCCCATAAATATGAGACTTAGATGCTATCACTGGTACATCTAAAGATTATTTAGGGGGTTCATAAATAATACCCCTGTTCTCCCGCAGAGTTCAGAATCAATATAAAGTACGCGTAACGGTAAGGTATAGATCTAATTATTCTTAGGTATCAATATAAAGTACGTGTAAGGGTAAGGTATAGATCTAATTAATACACTGATTGGAAATGTGATTTCAGAGCTGCAGCTAAAGGGTAACATTTTATTCCTGAATTAACTTAATTCTCCACCTGGAACTATGCACAACAAATATCTCCTCCAGGGACAGGCTCCTACCATACAGCAGAGAGGAAACCAGAACATGTGTGTTCTGTCAATAGGCAGGCTCTGAAAAAGGAAATCCAGATGGCTCTTAGTCAACCTGCTCAGATCCTTTTTTCAAACTCTTCAATCAGATAAGACTATTATCTGTTTCTGAGGAGGACTAAGGGATAGATGGGGAGAAAGGCCACAAGTATCAGATGATGTTCCTTCACTGGAAAAAGAATGCCAGATTCCTCTTCTCTTGTCTTAGTTTTCTTGGGCTGCTATAACAAATTACCATAGACTAAGTGATTTAAACTACAGACATTTGTTTCTCACAGTTCTAGAGGCTGGCAAGTCCAAGATCAAGGTGCCAGCCTATTCTGTGCCTGGTGAGGGCTCTCTTTCTGGATTGCATACAGCTGTCTTCTCTGTGTCCTCGCATGGCCTTTCCTCGGTGCATAAATGAGATCTTCCTCTTCTTGTAAAGCCACTCAGTAATCCCATCATAAGGACCTGGCCTTCATGACTGAATTTAACTCTAATTACCCCTCAAAGACCCCATTATCAAATACCACTACATGGGGGATTAAGTGTTCAACATACGTATTTGAAGATGACACAGTCAGTCCATGACACACCCAACCCCATAATAGCTTTTGTTTCCACTACTACCATTGTTGTTATTGTTATTATTACTTTTCCAATAAATAGGGGAAGATTTAAAGGTGCCTCCTTGCTTCAAAGCCTGTGCAAAAAGCTGCAGGAAAAGAGATAACATTGGCCCTACCGTAAACATATACCACCCTAGATTGGCCAAGATTCTGACCCAGTTAAAGAAAAAACTGGACTCCGCAGCATGTCTGCCCTTGGTTGCTAGGAGTGAAGTGGAAGCACTCCCTTTATAGGACTACAGAAGTCAAGGGAAGTGTTGCCCTACATGAGGGGAACATAGAAAGAGCAGGAGTGATCATTCTTTCTAGATGCCATCTATTGAAGTGTATCTGTTACTTGCAGCTCAGAATATCTAACTGAATGCATCATTAGGGGGCGTATAACAGAGGAATTGCTCTGTTGGTCATGTTGGCACAGGTATCCTCTGAAGTGTTGTAAGCATGAGATATCTTTTCCATAGAGCTGACTTTTATCTATTTCATTGAAAGCATTTGCATGAGAGTCTAGAGATGAATATATTCATAACTGCCACATTTTCTAAAAGAAATGGCATTTTCCACAGAAACTCCTACAGTGACCAGAGAGAGATAAGCCCGGGAAATTAGCCATGGTAATGCTAGATGATGCCATTATAATGAGGGTATAAACCAAGAGGCCATCTGATTCCTGTATCTACGCTAGTGGAAATAATAAGCTACTTAGCATGAGAGCATTTCAGGAGTAGACTTGAACACTATATGCACTTTCAAAGCCCAATTCTGGTAGTTTTACAAACCTTTAATTTAATGCTGCTCTAGCTATTGAAAGCCTTGCCCTATAGTTGTCAAAACAATTGGTTATCCTTTAAAACAATTATTGGCAGATACATTTAGTTAAAGGCATCTAATATGAAACTAATGGTGCATTAAACCCCATGAAGAAAATAATCACAATACTATTAATATGTGGCTTCAAACTCATGAAAGCAGAGAAATTTAGGTTAGTGAGTCCTCAAGGAGAGAGCTACTCGTGGATTGTGGATTTTGTTAAAAGCCAGGGGCTAAAATCTTCCTCAATCCACTCCACCTCCCTACTCCTGTTCCTAGGACAAATCTCAAAGCAGTAAACTTGCTAGGCCAAGACATAAAATGGCCCCTAAAAGGATGCATTTACTTACCTGAAACAGTGAACTTTATTTATCAAGGTGTTAGGGCTTGAATATTCCATTTAGTTTAAGAGCACTAAATGGTTTCCTGGTAACTCACGGCATTAAATTAAGTGAAAGGAATAAAACAAAAGCACAGGAAACTCTAGTTTTCTCTCAGCTCTACTTTTTGTGGATCACAGAACAATTTTCATCTTCCCTCGTTTACTCTGGCAGCACTTGAGGAGGTCCCTCTGTCCTTCTGTGCTAGAGGAAGAATGTGAAGAACGGGGCTCAATACAATTCTTTCTTTCTGCTGCGATCACCCAGAGCACATGACCACTTCCAAGCCATATGATTCTTCATTGTATTCATGTACATTGGGCCTACATCTTGAGAAAAAAAATAGTAATTATTTACCAAGTCATTTTTGTTCATCCTTCCTCTCCCACCCTCAACCAGAAGGTGGTTTCTCTCTCCTTTTGGAATGCTCTCTCTTCTTATATTAATATTCTGTCCATACTTCAAAGCCAAATCAGATCTGGTATTTTACAAAGTTATTAATCTGCTCATCTTAAATTAATGTATCTTTCTTTTGCCCCAAATGTACCTCTGTTATGAAACTAATATTCTTCTGTCTTGATTTAGACTTTCCTTTCCCTCTAGTTTTTAATCTCCTTGTTTCAATATTTTAGCTTATATACTGCTCATTGTTGTCAGATTTTTAAAATCCATTTTGGTAAATAGCTGAGATTTACAGTCCTCAAAACTTAATATATAACACAATTTTCCTAAACCTTTTTAAAAAGCTTCCCTTTACTTCATTACTTTGCAAGATTTCTTACAAGCACTCTGAACAAATATCAAGTGTTGTGCAGTAGTTATTGCCACTTCAAAAGAAAGTTATGATGTTCCTTTGTGATTATAAGTACAAAAATATTAGGATGTTGTATATGTTCGTTTTTTTCAATGGATGGATTTTATGGGCAATAGTACGCATTCAGAGCTGAACTTATTTCCAAAAAATGGTATAACATTAAGATGTTAATTTACTTTAATGGAAATATTAAATTCCTTTTTAAAATGTTATATACTATTTTTTTCCTAGTGTCACATAACTCTGCATATTACTAAGGAAATAGACTCCAAGAATACAGGTAGTTTGTCCAAGACTACAGGCTATTCTGTAATAGATCTGGGAATAAATTCTGTAGGGCTGAGGCCCACTATGCCAGGAATCTACTTTGACCAGCCACATTCAATTTCATGTCATCTGTAATGCAATAAAATCATGATTGTGAAGTGGCATAAATGCTCTAAATATTTGTGAAATAAAGAGTTTATCAACTTGAGAAAGGTAGAATCTAGTTTGATAGAGATTAACGGAATTCTCTGACAATGACTGGTAGAGAAGGAATGAGAAAGAACAGTGGTTTCTCCTACGTCAAATCCATACCAAACTGGTGGGGTTCCTAAGCCAAAAGAACATTGGTCTTTTGAATAAAAATGTCTCAGAAATCCTTGAAAATTTGAATTTCTGACACATGAAAATATTTCTTCTCCAGAAAAAAATTCATGCTACGCAGATATGGTCTAAAGATTGTTTTCGGTTGCTTCCTGTACCATTTTTATTCATTTCTTATGGATTTGCATATAATCAAATATACAAATAATTTGGAAGTTTATAAATATAGTTCGTTTTTAAAGAATATTCTTTTTATTAAAATATTTGCCAAAAGTTGTGTATTTTTACATATCTGATTCCAAGTGTTAAATTGCAAATGAAGATTTGTGTCATTCTCTGAGATCTCTGATGTAGCAGAGATGGCCATAAAGCACATGGCTTCTCAACAGTCTGGTCTCCACACACTTTCTGAAATTGCTAAGTTGAGCAATTCAGATCTTACTCACTCTTCCTCTCTCTTTCTTCCTTCTCCCTCTCCCTGCTCCTCTCTGTCATAGTGTGTCTCTCATTTGATTAGTATTCACCATGCCTGGACAACCAAGATATGTTTCACAGGACTGTTTGAGATGGGACAAAAGCCTCGGCTACACAGTAGAGAGGATCAAAATACCCAATTAAAAGACTGAAAATGGTAAAATTCCAGTACCTCTTCCTGATTATATTGTGCAAAAACAGAGCTGGACTCTGGGCAGAAAACAATAGAGAACTGTTAAAATGTGAATTGAAAACAGGCTGAGGAATCTCAGATAAAGTATGTAATACATAGTTAACTGAAACCAGGAAAATCTTCTGGAAGCTAAGAAAGAGGGAGCTCTGCCTGAGGGAAGCACTAAATATGGAAAGGAAAAACTGGTACTAGTCACAGCAAAAACACACCAAAATATAAAGACAAATGACACTATGAAGAAACTGCATCAACTAATGTGCAAAATAACCAGCAAACATCATGATGACAGGATCAAAATCACACATAACAATGTCAGCCTTAAATGTAAATAGGCTAAAGCTACAATTAAAAGACACAGACTGGCAAATTGGATAAAGAGTCAAGACCCATTAGTGTGCTATACTCAGAAGACCCGTCTCACATGCGAAGACACACATAGGTTCAAAATAAAGGGATTGAGGAACATTTACAAAGCAAATGGAAACAAACAAACAAAAAAACAGGGGTTGCAATCCTAGTCTCTGATAAAACAGACTTTAAAGCAACAAAGATAAAAAATGTGGGCAAAGGATATGAACAGACACTTCTCAAAAGAAGACATTTACGCAGCCAACAAACATGAAAACAAGTCCATCGTCACTGGTCATTAGAGAAATGCAAATCAAAACCACAATGAGATACCATCTCATACCAGTTAGAATAGCAGTTATTAAAAAGGAAACATCAGATGCTGGCAAGCCTGTGCAGAAATAGGAATTCTTTTACACTGTTGGTGGGAGTGTAAATTAGTTCCACCATTGTGGAAGACAGTGTGGCGATTCCTCAAGTATCTAGAACCAGAGATACCACTTGGCCCAGCAATCCCATTACTGGGTATATATGCAAAGGATTATAAATCATTCTACTATAAAGACATATGCACACGTATGTTTATTGCAACACTATTTACAATAGCAAACACTTGGAACCAACCCAAATGCCCATCAGCAATAGACTGGATAAAGAAAATGTGGCACATATACACCATGGAATACTATGCAGCCATAAAAAGGAATGAGTTCATATCCTTTGCAGGAACATGGATGAAGCTGGAAGCCATCATCTTCAGGAAACTAACACAGGAACAGAAAACCAAACACTCCATGTTTTCACTGCTAAGTGGGAATTCAACAATGAGAACACATAGACACAGGAAGGGGAACATCACACACTGGGGCCTGTCAGGAGTGGGGGAAAGCGGGGAGAGAGCATTAGGACAAATATGTAATGCATGCAGGGCTTAAAACCTAGATAATGGGTTGATAGGTATAGCAAACCACCATGGCACACGTATTCCTACATAACAAACCTGCACGTTCTGCACATGTATCCCAGAACTTAAAGTAAAATTAAAAAAAAGAAAATAGAGGCACTATAGAGGGGGTTGAACTGACCATAGGATGAGATAGAGAAAGAGAGGAACACATTATCCAAGAATCTGTCAGTTTATCATTTGAAAATAGACTCAACCCATGGAACTGGAAAAGGCAATGGTCCAGAAGTCCTCCCTATACATCACAAGGGGACAATTTTTAGAAACAGTCTTCATTATGACACTCAGCATTAGAATGAACCACTCTTTCCTGATTTAAGAAAACTAGTGTAAAATGAAGATGACAGGGAGATTTTGGATAATGTCTGCTTTGGACACATTACTGTCTTCAACTACATTTTAATAATGCATTGATTTTTAGTAGTAAAAAATAGTGCATTTTTTCCCAATGACTTCTGTAGCAGAATGGGGCCCATTTTTCAATGTATTCCATTTTCATAACATTCCTAATTTGCCCATGGGCTCCTTTAACATGTCGCCTCTCTCCACACAGTATTTCCAGCCAACTTATCTTCCTGTTTTGCCTATGGGCTCTTCAACATGTCATCTCTCTCTACACGGTATTTGCAGCCAGCTTCTCCTAGAACATTTCTGCTGACAACACTCAAGTCAAAGTGTACCTCTTCAATGGAGGCAAGTATCCTCTCCCTGTCTACCCTTAGCTTCTCTGAGCACTCCTTGTTTATACTTCCTTCTGGTTTTATAAGCTATTACACACCAGTTTGTTTGTAAGCATTTAGCACATTCCAATAATTTTGTAACATCGACTTTGAATCAAAGGCAGAGGTGTTTATTTCACAGTTCTCCTTTACATTTTATGTTATTATTATTTAGAGATGAGGTCTTATTCTTTTGTCCAGTGTATGGTGCAGTGGTAAGATCACAGGACACTGCAGCCCTGAACTCGCTCAAGCAATCCTCCCACCTCAGCCTCCCAAGTATCTGGGACTACAGGTGCACAACGCCACACTTAGGTAAATTTTTTATTTTTGTAGAGATCAAGTCTCACTGTGTTGCCCAACCTGGTCTTGAATTCCTGATATCAAGTGACCCTCCTGTCTTAGCCTCCCAAGTTGCTGGTATTGCAGGTGTGAGCCACTGCACACAGCTCATATTATTTATCTTGGTACGAGGCACACAAGCATTATTTTCGAAATACTGTTGCTTGGTAAAGAATATTTTCTGAAAAATGCCAAAGAGTTCACCAATGAGGAGCTAAATTACTTATTTTTTAAAAATCAGTACAGATTAAAGATGAATATACTCTAACCACCAAGAGCTTGCCTTCTAATTATTATAAATTATGGCCTTGAACATTTAGACCATTCTAAATTTTATTTCCCCCACAACTTGAAATCCAGTCAAGCATTTGCTTGTTGCTGTTTTCTACATCCACATCCAAGCACTCATTGTAACATATATGCTAATTTTGATTATTTTAAATGATTTGTTTTTAATACAAAATTGCTTTAGTACAAGTTATATTTAATACAAAACCATAGATTAGTCTGGTATAGTCCATTATTTATCATTGCAACAGTTATTTTGCCACCAACTTCCAAAAATAATTCAACACATTATTCTTGATAGGTAAATCAGAGAGCATTACCCTATTGCAGCAATCCATGGAGATGGTTCTCCAGTTTCACCTTGTCCTGAATCTACCCCTCTTCCCTAACAGGAAACACAAAACTCTTTGTGATGTTTTTAATTTCCTGCTCCTGACTGAAATGTCAACTTCATTCACCCCTTTCCTCATGGCTCTATTGTCTTGGCATTCAGCAGTAAAAGGAAACCCCTGCCAGGTATCTTTGTGAAACTTGACTATAGGGTAATTTTTTTTTTTTTTAATTTTGTGTGGTATCTCATTTAATTCTGATGTTGTCTGGACCACCTATGTTAAAATTTTCCCCCAAACTAACAAATTTGTCAAGCTTTACCTCAAAATACATATTTTCGAGGATTCTACTTTTTGAGTCCAGAAGGAACTTTAAATTCCTTTGATACATTGTCTCTCTAGCTATTAATTTCTTGTCTGAAAGCCCTTCTAGAGGGGTGAAATCATCTGCCAGTAACTCAGATGCTTTGCCTATGACCTCCATTTTTTCTCAGTTAACCTTAAATGGTGAAAAATATTACTTGCTCCTGGCTATCTCTTATTTCCCAGGTTGATCCACATTTTTATTACAACTCAGGATTTGAGAATTCTTTTTTCAACTATAATTATTTCAACATGATTGTATCTCTATTCCCAGTGCAGGTCACTTTTATTTTTTTTGTACTGAAGTTATCAGAATAAAATATATTCTGCTATTTAGGCCTTTGAATGGAAACTTTTTCTCATCAATTTCAAAAGTAACATCAGCGTTAAGAAAAAAAATGTAGGGTTACTCAATTTGGAAGTTAGATTTCTTTCAATTTTAAACTTCTAGACAGACAGAGCTGTGAACCAAGATGCTAGGCAAAAAGCCACACAAGATTTTTAAAAATCTAGTGGTTTCACTCTTAGAACATGCAATACCAATGATGTCAAGTCACCAAGAAAGTTCTATTTCATCCAGCATCTTTGGTTTAAGAATGCAATAAAGTATTTAATATACCGGTAAAATGTTTTCATTGTTAATGATGAGAAAATCTTAATATTTGCTATATTCATGCTAAAATCTACCATTCTTTAGCCCCTAGTACTGGACACCTATTTAACATATATTGTCTCATTAAATACAGCCACCAAAACAGATGATATTTTTCTGATTTCCCAAATGAGGAAATAATAGCTCTGAGAAGCGTAAGTATTTGCCCCTGCTTATCTGAAAAGACAGCTGAAATCTTTGTATAGGTTTCCAAACCCCTTGGAAAAAGATTGCTTAAAGTCTGAATATGCTCTGATACTTTTTCCCTTTAAACTTCTAGTATTACTAAATAACCCCTCATAATTCTTTAGCAATTAGATCATTTTACATAATTGTTTTCAGATGAAGAACTTTGTCCTTTGAATAGAAGTAAAAGGCCTCAGCCAGGCATGGTGGCTCACGCCTGTAATCCCAGCACTTTGGGAGGCCAAGGCAGGTGGATCACCTGAGGTCAGGAGTTTGAGATCAGCCTGACCAACATGGTGAAACCTGGTCTCTACTAAAAATACAAAAATTAGCCAGGCGTTGTGGCACGTGCCTGTAGTCCCAGCTACTCGGTAGGCTGAGGAGGAGCATCGCTTGAACCCGCGAGGCGGAGGTTGCAGTAAGCCAAGATTGCCCCACTTTGCTCCAGCTTGGGTGACAGAGTGAAACTCCGTCTAAAAAAAAAAAGGAATAAAAAAGAAGTAAAAGGCCTCTGGCCAGCTGGTGCTGCTAGCTGTTCATATCTTCTGAGAGCTCACTGGGCTAGTGAATGTGCAGTACAGGGTGGACCCACCAGCCTTCTCTTCATATGGGTCCTATTTTGCAAACCTTCTAACCATATACTGGACTATTAAGCTCCACCTTTTTCCTTGATAATATTGGGTAAATGATAATTTGGCCAAGTGCTCAAATTTTCTATAATCAAACCCCACTTCTTTAAATGTAGAAACAATGTGTGTGTGTGTGAAATAAAGTGATTTACTTCTGCCTTTTGTTACATACATTGCCTTTTAAAATCACTATCTTGACATTCAGAATATCTCTCCAGAGAGTCTGATTTTCCAGAAATAATTCTGACATATGAGTTAACAAATTGGGAGAAATACATAATTGTGATTGTCCTTAGGCATCCAGGCTCTTGAAATAGTGGCTATCTCTCTAGAGATAATTTCTCTATAATTTTAAACATAAAGTATGGATTGTAATTTCTTACCAACAGAAACTATGGAATTTTCCGTGTACTGTAAAATCAAATCAAAGTCAAGAAAAGAGGGTGGGATGATGGATAAGCCAAAGACAAGATGTTTGAATATCAATATTTTGGAATAAAGAGAGAAAAAGCCAGAAGAGCTAGGAAATCGAGTGTTTGAATATCCTGTTTATATGAGGCTTAATTTTGAAAAAATCTATGCTTGACCTGCCTTCTTCAGAGTATTTCAGTAGGACTCTAGCTTCTAAGTGACTTGGAGAAAAGTATTAAATGAGGTAGATTCCTCAAGATGTTTACATATCTGTTGTCTACTGTTTAAAAGGATTTTCTTCAAAAAGAAGCAGAAGGTTTGGCTCTGTGTCCCTACCCAAATCTCATTTCAAAATGTAATCCCCATGTGTGAAGGGAGGGACCTGGAGGTAGGTGACTGGATCACGGGATGGTTTCCCCCGTGCTATTCTCCTGCTAGTGAGGGAGTTCTCACGAGATCTGATTGTTTAAAAGTGGCAGGTTCCCCTGCATGCTGTCTCTCTCCTGCCACCAGGTAAGACATGCCTTGCTTCCTCTTCACCCTCTGCCATGATTGTAAGTTTCCTGATGCTTCCCCAGCCACGCAGAACTGTGAGTCAATTAAACTTCTTTTATTTATAAATTACCCAGTGTCAGGTAGTATCTTTATAGCGATGTGAGAACAGAATAATACATAAAGAAATTCTCTTAGTTTTCAGTGACAAAGCAAGAAGTAGAAATGAGAGAAAAATAAGACAAGAATGTTGGTGGATTGCTAAAACTGTTCTTCATCTTCTGTGATTCAATATTGGTTTGTCATAAGGAATAAGAATTATGAAGGATTATGTCATTGATAGAAGTCATATGTAGAGAGGTGGCATTCATGGCCTTAGGATTGATTGATTTTTCTTTTAAGTCAATGATATGGCTTGGTTCTGTGTTCCCACCCAAATCTCATCTTCTAGCTCCCATAATTACCACATGTTTTGGGAGGGACCGGGTGGAAAATGATTGAATTATGGGGGTGGGTCTTTTCCATCCTGTTCTTGTAATGATGAATGGGTCTCATGAGATCTGAGAGTTTTAAAACTGGGAGTTTCTCTGCACAAACCCTCTCATTGCCTGCTGCTACCGTGTAAGCAGTGATCTTTGTTTACTGTGAGATGCTCTCTATTGCCTCAGGCAATGAGCTGTCCTATAGAGTGCACTGTGGTCTGTGCTCCCTGCTTGGTTCCAGAGAGGGAAAACAAGCTGGGTGGGGTTGAACTGGGTGAAAACAAGCTGGGTGGGGCTGGACTGGGCAAGTCCATCTATACATCCCTTAATAGTAGGTGTAAGTAAGGCATTTGAAGATCTGCCAAAAACGCAATAAAGAAAGAGCTGCTGGACTGACATTGTTGTCTGTGACAATGCAGTAGAAAATGAACACCAGGGGTGAGTTCAAAGATGATCCTAAAATCTATATCTCTATAAATATCAATCAATTTTAGATTCAGTCAAGGTGATTCTGTGATCATTCACCAATTTCCATTAAGTAATCAATGTTTAAATAATGAACACCTTAACTAATATTCTTTTGAGATAATTATACTTTGTATGATCTAAGAAAACAGTGAAGATATCCAGAAGGGCAGTGCATATTATAACAGCAAGGAATGGTTTTTTTTATTTTTATTTTTATTTTTTTATTTTTGAGACTTGGTCTCGCTCTGTCACCCAGGCTGGAGTGCAGTGGCACGATCCAGGCTCACTGCAACGTCCGCCTCCTGGGTTCAAGCGATTGCCCTGCCTCAGCCTCTGAAGTAGCTGGGACTACAGGCACGCACCACCATGCACAGCTAATTTTTTTTTTTTTTTGAGAGCGAGTCTTGCTCTTGTTGCCCAGGCTAGAGTGCAATGGCACAACCTTGGCTCACTGCAATCTCTGCCTCTTAGGTTCAAGTGATTCTCCTGCCTCAGTCTCCAAGTAGCTGGGATTAGCCACCAAGTAGCTCCATGGTAGCTCCAAGTAGCCACCATGCCTAGCTAATTTTTGTATTTTTAGTAGAAACAGGGTTTCACTATGTTGGCCAGGCTGGTCTTGAATTCCTGACCTTGTGATCTGCCTGCCTCGGCCTCCCAAAGTGCTGGGATTACAGGTGTGAGCCACCGCTCCTGGCCACTAATTTTTATATTTTTAGTTGAGATGGGGTTTCCCCATATTGGCCAGGCTGGTCTCGAACTCCTGACCTCAAGTGATCTGCCCACCTTGGCCTCCCAAAGTGCTGGGATTACAGGTGTGACCCATTGCGCCTGGCCAGCAAGGAATCTTATACCACAACTTGACCAATCCTTTTTGTTTGTTTGTTTTTTGAGATGGAGTCTCTCTCTGTCGCCCAGGCTGGAGTGCAGGGGTGCAATCCCGGCTCACTGCAAGCTCCACCTCCAGGGTTCACGTCATTCCCGTGCCTCAGCCTCCCAAGTAGCTGGGACTACAGGTGCCTGCCACCACACCTGGCTAATTTTTTTGTATTTTCAGTAGAGATGGGGTTTCACCGTGTTAGCCAGAGTGGTCTCGATCTCCTGACCTTGTGATCCACCCACATCAGCCTCCCAAAGTGCTGGGATTACAGGCGTCAGCCACTATGCCTGGCCAAACAATCCTTTTTTTATTAAAGCTCTTCTTGTTTTTTTTTTTTTTTTTCTTTCCCAAGATGGTGGATTAGAGGCTTTTAGCATGCTTCATTCAGTTGGAAATAGCAAAAAGGCATATAAAGAGCAACACTGTGAGCTTTTACTCAAGAAGGAATATAGAATTCACCCAAAAAGTGAAGGGCACTCCAGATACTGGGGAAGAGAAGGTTTACAAGCAGTGTGCTGTGTGACAACATTTGACTGATAAAAGTGAGTGAAGCCTCAGTGCCTAAAAGAGGCAGTCTTCATCTATGATTCACTTTTTAACTAGAAATTCATCCAAAGAGCACCTTGTTTCTCCCAAGCCCCAGAGCTAACATGGGGAGAGCCTGGGAGAGGGTATGAGGGAAAGATGCCAGGAAAAGCTGTGAACATTTTCCCAGACTTGGACTGAGAGGACACTGTTTTCAATCTAGTTTCACACAGTCAGTAATTTTTGGTGACCTAGCAGGGGCAGCTGCCACAGGGACTTTAGACTCTGGCTGGAGACTGGAGCACATACTCTGGAGCAGGGGAAAGGTACCCACAATCAGAACTGAGTGATGAGTGTAGACTGCACCCCAGCAGTAGGCACTGGAATTGGGCTCTTTCCTGTCATCAGACTAGAGCAGAAGAATTGCTGAAGCCACAGCTTCTCTGGGTGGCATGATTTGTGTGGCCAGGAACAGCTTTGCAGCCTAGGACTAGTGTCATTGCTGGGTAGTCTGCTCCTTTGGTCAGTCAGGAGAGTGTGCCCCACAAGTTTAGAGAAGTATGAGGGAGGCACACCCCACCCCTGAGATTACCTTCCCTTCCCCTGCAAAGACCTTGTTGCAGCAGCAGTTACTCTGCTTCACAGAAATTATTCTGCTTCTTTCTGGGGGACATATTTCCAGCATTTGGCCTACCAAGTGGCCTAGAATGGAGACCTGAGCCATGCCTCTCTGACTGTGCAGAGACTGTGGTGCAGTACTACCCTCTCCACCTCAGGCCCAGGCATAATTATACGCATTCAGTACATCCACTCATGTGGATAGGAGCTGGAGTTCTTTCTTTCCTGCAGAGAGATCTTGATGCAGTGGAGTCTTTGATGCTTCATAACTGGGCATAATTCTGATCATTCAGCCCACCCCTTGCCTGGATTAGGAATCTGAGTCATCCCTCCTTTCCTGTGGAGAAATTTTGACACAGTTGCAACTGTCTCTACCCCATACCCAGGCATATTCTCAGACCTTTGTCAAACTTACTCATCTGATATAGGAGCCTGACCCACCCATTTTTTTTTCATGCAGAGATCCTTATTTCTCATGCAGCAGCAACCTCTACACTTCACACCAGGGCACATTTCCAGGCATTCAGTGCACCTGCTCAGCCTGAGCCACCCCTCCTTTCAGGTGCAAAGATTCTGGTGTGGCAGCGCCCCCTCTGCTCCATGGCTGAATGTATCTCCAGGCATTTGAAGCACCCATATCTTAGATTAGGAGTCTGGGCTACCCATCCATTTCAAGGTGGAGAATTTGAGGAAGTAGAGATTTCTCTACTCCATGCCCAGCGACATCTCTTGCCACTTGGCTACTGCCTTCCAGACACCCCAACAAAGCTAGTGCTTATATACCTGCCATTAGAGGATGTATAGATGGACTAGCCCAGTCTAGTTCCACCCAGCTTGCTTCTCTGAAATAACAAAGATCAGAGCTGAACTAAATGAAATGGAGACCAAAAAACAAATAATCAATGAAATGAAAAATATGTTATTTGAAAAGATAATCAAAATTGATAGACCACTAGCTAGATTAACCAAGAAATAGAGAAGATTCATATAAGCACAAACAGAAATGATAAAGATGACATTACAACTGATACAACAAAGACATAAAAGATCATCAGAGACTACTATGAGCATCTCTATGTACACAAACTAGAAAGTCTAGAGAAAGTGGATAAATTCCTAGAAACATACAACCTCCCAAGATTGAATCAGGAAGACGTAGAAATTCTGAACAGACCAATAATAAGTAGTGAAAGTAAATTGGTAATAAAAAAAATACTTAATAGCTGGGCGCGGTGGCTCAAGCCTATAATCCCAGCACTTTGGGAGGCCGAGAAGGGCGGATCACGAGGTCAGGAGATCGAGACTATCCTGGCTAACACGGTGAAACCCCGTCTCTACTAAAAAATACAAAAAACTAGCCAGGCGAGGTGGTGAGCACCTGTAGTCCCAGCTACTCCGGAGGCTGAGGCAGGAGAATGGCGTAAACCCGGGAGGCGGAGCTTGCAGTGAGCTGAGATCCGGCCACTGCAGTCCAGCCTGGGCCACAGAGCAAGACTCTGTCTCAAAAAAAAAAAAAATATATCTATATCTATATCTATATCTATATATCTATATCTATATCTATATATCTATCTATCTATATCTATCTATCTATATCTATATATCTATATCTATCTATATATATATCTATATATATATCTTAATAATGAAAAAAAGCCTAGGACCAGGTAGTTTCAGAGACAAATTCTACCAGATACACAATGAAGTACTAATACTAAACTTGCTAAAACTGTTCCCAAAAATTGAGGGAGGGAAATCTTCCCTAACTCATTTTATAAAGCCAGCATTGCTTTGATATTAATGCCAGGCAAAGACACTACAAAAAAAGGAAAACTACAGACCAATATCTTTGGTGAACATGGATGCGAAAATCCTCAACAAAATGATAGTAAACCGAAACCAACAACACATCAAAAAGATAATATAAGTTTACTAAGTGGGTTTTATTATAGGGATGAAAGTTTGGTTTTACATATGCATATTAATAAGTATGATTCACCACATAAACAGAATTAAAAACAAAAGCATATGATTATATAAATACATACAGAAAAAGCATTTGATAAAATTCAGCAGCACTTCCTGATGAAAAACCTTTGCTATGCTAGGCACAGAAGGAACATAACTCAAAATAATAAAAGCCATATATGACAAACCCATAGACAACATGATATTGCAATGGGAAAAGTTAAAAGCATTCCTCTGAAGAAGTGGGAAAAGGACACGGATGTCCACTCTCATCACTCTTATTCAACATAGTACTTGAAGGCCTAGTCAGAGTCATCAGACAAAAGAAAGAAATAAAAGACATCTAAATAGGCAAAGAGGAAGTCAAATTATCTCTGTTCACTGATGATATGATTTTATACCTAGAAACCCTAAAGACTCCTCCAAAAGCCTCCTAGATTTTATAAGTGACTTCAGTAAAGAATAAGGTTACAAAATCAGATTATAAAAATCAGTTGTGTTTCTATACACCATAATCATCAAACTGGGAACCAAATCAAGAACTCAATCCCATTTACAATACACAAAACAAACAGGAAATGCCTAGGAATACGTTTAACCAGGGAGGTGAAAGATCTCTACAAGGAGAACTATAAAACACCGATAAAAGAAATGATAGATGACACAAATGGAAAAACATTGATGCTCATGGATTGCAAGAATCAGTATCATTAAAGTGACCGTACTGCCCTAAGCAATCAATAGATTCAATGCAATTTCTGTCAACTATCATTCTTTGATAAATAGGAAAAAAATTAAATTTACATGGAAATGAAAAAGGGTCCAAATAGCCATAGCTATCCTAAGCAAAAAGAATAAAGCTACAGGCATCACATTACCTGACATCAAATTATACTACAAAGCTATATTAACCAAACCACCATCATACTAGTATAAAAATAGATACACAGATAAATGGAAGAATAGAGAACCCAGAAATAAAGCCACATATCTAAAACCAAATGATCTTTTACAAAGCCAGCAAAAATATACACTGGGGAAAAGAAACCTAATTCAATAAGTGGTGCTGGGATAACAGCTGAACCATATGCAGGTAAATAAAACTAGACCTCTATCTCTCACCGTATTCAAAAATTAACTCCTATGGATTAAATGTTAGACTTGAAGTTATAAAAACCCAAGAGGATATTTTGCCCATTGTTCTAGGCAAATAATTTAGGACTGAATTTTAAAAGAAAATGCAACAAAAACAAAAATAGGCAAATGGGACTCAAACTAAAAATCTTCTACACAGCAGAAGATTATAAAAGAAGTAATCAACTGAGTAAACTGACAACCTACAGAATGGGAGAAAATATTTGCAAACTATGCATCTGAGAAAGTACTAATTCCCAGAATCTACAAGGAACTCAACTCAACAAATGAGAAAAGCAACAACAACAACAAACGTCAAAAAGTAGGCAAAGGACACGAACAGATACTGTTCAAAAGATGACATAAAAGCAGCCAATACACATATGAACAATGCTCAACATTGCTAATCAGAAGAGAAATGGATATTAGAACCACAGTGAGATACCATCTTAACCAGAATGACTATTACTAAAAAGTGAAGAAACAACAGATGCTGGCAAGGATGTGGAGAAAAGGGAAGGCTTATACACTGCTGATGGGAATGTAAATGAGTACCACCTCTTTGGAAAACCATATGGAGATTTCTCAAAGAAGTAAAAATAGAACTGATCTTTGATCCAGCAACCCCACTATTGGAATCTACCCAAAGAGAAATAAATCATCGTGTTAAAAAGACACTTGCACTCATTTGTTCATAGCAGCACTATGTACAATAGAAAAAATATAGAATCAACTTGTGTCCATTAATGAATAATTGAAAAAAATTTAGTAAAGTCTTTGCAAATATATGCCTCTGTGAAAGAATTCAGCTACAAATATAGGCCCTGCACAAAGCCTCAGCCCTCTGAAAATATCCAGAAAAGGAAGCAACTGATTGTACTCAAATTGCAATACAGTTAAAAGAATATTAGCTCACACAGATGAGAAAGAACCAGTGAAATAACTCTGGAAACTCAAAAAAGACAGAGTATCTTTTATCCTTCAGATGACCACACTAGTTCCCCAGTAAGGATCTTAAGCAGGCTGAAATGACAGACATAGAATTCAGAATATTGATAAGGACAAAGATCATTGAGATTCAGGAGAAAGTCAAAATTTACTCCAAGGAATCGAGGATTACAGTAAAATAATAGAAGACCTGAAAGACAAAATTGCCATTGTAAGCAAAAGGCAAAGTGATCTGATAGAGCTGAAAAATACCCTCCAGTAATTTTATAATATAAGCACAAGTATTAACAGTAGAATAGGCCAGGCGCGGTGGCTCATGCCTGTAATCCCAGCACTTAGGGATGCCGAGGCGGATGGATCATGAGGTCAAGGGATCCAGACCATCCTGGCGAACATGGTGAAACCCAGACTCTACTAAAAATACAAAAATTAGCTGGGCCTGGTGGCATGTGCCTGTAATCCCAGCTGCTCCGGAGGCTGAGGTGGGAGAATTGCTTGAACCCCGGAGGCAGAGGTTGCCTTGAGCCGCGGTCATGCCACTGCACTCCAGTTTGGCGACAGAGCGAGACTCCGTCTCAAAAACAAAACAAAACAAACAGTAGAACTGATCGAGTTGAGGAAGGAATCTCAGAGCTCAAAGACATTCTCTAGGCTAACTCAGCAGAAGAAAATAAAGGAAGAAAAAGAATGAACAAAAATTCTCAGATATAAAGGATTGTGTAAAGAAACCAAATCTACAACTCTACAACATAAGCGTCCTTGAAAGAGAGGGAGAAAAAAGAAGCAACTTGGAAAACATATTTGAGGATATTATCTATGAAAATTTTTCCCAACCTCACGAGCGAGGCCAACTTTAAATTCAAAAAAATGCAGAGAACTGCAAAATACTATACAAGATGACCATTCCCAAGGCACACGATGATTAGATTTCCAAGATAGACATGAGAGGAAAAAAAAAAAAGCCAGTTAGAAGGGGCAGGTCACCTACAAAGGGAAACCCATCAGGCTGATAGTGGAACTTTCAGCACAAGCCCTACAAGCCAGAAGAGATGGGGGTGTATATTCAGCATTTATATATGTTATGTTTATAATATATATATATTTTATATATGTATATAATTTTGCCGTCACAATATTGTTTATTTCACTTTGCGTCTTTCCCGCGCTCTGGCGCCTCCTCCCTGGGGCGGCGTGCGGCTCAGTCTCTACCTGACCACGGGCTGGGAGTGGCAGATGGGTTGGGGGTCCAGGAACCGAGGAAGGCAGTGAGAACTGCACAGTCAGAAAATGCACCGTGGCCCACAGCCCTGGCGGACCCATGCGCGCCCCTCCCCTAAGCCTGCTCGCCGTGCGGCAAGCTGATACTTCCCGCATCTTACAGTGGACGACTGAGGCCCCGGAGCTGCGGGCTAGGGAGCCTGTGCAGGGAGGGTCTGCAGGGGCGAGGGGCTCACAGCCTCGGATCCCAGCCCAGCCTGGACCGGCAAGTGGGTGGACCCTCGGCTCGCGGCCTAGCAATTGGGCTTCGCGGGAGGTGGACAACCGGGGGCGAGCTGGGGCGCTTGGCGGCATTGCAAGCTCAGAAACACAAGCTCAGCTGTTGGCGAGGGACGGAGCGCTGCCTTCCCCGGGCTGGAGAGGCGCCATCGGATGGCTGAGCGGCAGGGTGCCGGCGCGGCCATTCGCAGGCGGTCCATCTGGAAGGTGTTCTGGGTGGCTGGGTCGGCCAGAACCACGTCGGGGGTCATTGAGCATGTGCAGTCCCTCCAGGGTCAGGGGGTCGATCTTGAGTTCATCCAGGGGAAAGTGGTTGTCCGAGTGGAAGCTGACGTCGCCGACCCCAACCAGAGAGCTGGTCAGTGCTTTAAAGAGGCTGGGGGAGCGGGGGAGACTCTCCTGCCACTGTGAGGATGATGTTGGGGATGCCACGGGGGCTGAGGTAGCCCAGCTGCTGTGAGTTGGGCAGGCGCCCGTAGCTGCCGATGAGGCCTATCATGGCCACCTGCGAATAGTTGAGCGTGGAGCCCGGGCTGTACGGGGAGCTGATGGCGTTTTCCATCATGTTGAACTGCTCCAGCTGGTGGGACAGAACATTGGCCTGCCTGGCCGCCATCTGCTGCTCCTAGTGTGCGTTCCCAAACACGCTGCACAGGGTGGAAGTGTGTTGCGGGGAGCTCCCTGGAGAGAAGCCTTGATTGGAGACTGGCGAGGTGGGAGACTGGTTGGCGAGGAGACGGAGCTAGTGCCGCTACTGCTGCAGAGCCGGCATCGAGGCGATGTGGATCTCCGTCGACGGCTGGCCGGGATTCTCCGGGGGGACTGGAAGAGAGAGGATGGTACCGTGACCTCGAGCGGGGGCGGCTGTGGGCCATGACTCAGGTTGGTGCTGGGCAACTGGGGGCCGCCGGGGGGCAGGCAGACGGGCGCCTGTGGGGGCGGCGGGGGTGGCGGCTGCTGGAACGCAGGCGGAGGGGGCGGCGGAGGCTGGGGCTGGGGCAGCGGCTCCTGGGAGTCCGTCTGGGTGAAGAAGGCGTAGGGCAGCTGCTGCTCCAGAGACAAGGCCTCCAAGGCCACGGCCTGAGTGAAGGATGACAGTGGGGACAGGGTGGGCAATGCCTGCTGATGGCTCACCTTTGTGCTCAGGGACAGGGGCCTGACGCTGGCTGGACGGTGCTGCGGAGGGGAGCCAGGTGTGCTCATCCCCTGGCCGGGGCCGCTGACGCCCAGGTGCATCAGGTTGGCCGAGAGGTTGTCAGGTGCTGCTGGAGCTACTCAGTGTGGTCGAGATGGGCTCGACCTCGGGGTCGATCCGGAAAGGGAAGTGGATGTTAGGCCGGGCAGGGAACCCCCAGAATTGTGGGTGGCGGAGATCAGTGCTGTAGTGTTTTCCTGGTCGGCGGACGGGAAGATGTTGATTCTGCGCAGGACTTGGTCGTGGATCCTGTCTTCTTGGTTTCCCAGGCTTGCTTGGAAAGGATTTTGTCTGCCTCTGATGTGGTCTCTTCCATTCCCGGGACTGTTAACAGTAAGACTTTTTTCTGGTGCCCGTCCTGGGACCCACTAGTAAAGGATTCTGGCAGCATGGGCGTCATTGTGCTCTGGTGCAGGGCGGAGTCAGAATTGGTCCTTCTCCAGCTGCTGTCCGCGGGTGGCGAGAGGTACACTGTGCCCTAGGAGTAGCTGTTGGCCTGCTGTCTGTGTTTGTCTCTTGACGCATGTAGGCGGTGCGGGGAGCCTAGCCAGCTGCGCTCCCAGTACAGTCGGTTCAGCAGCCCATGGTGCCTGGTGGTCAGGCTGGTGTCCAGGCCCAAGGATTGGAAGGGGGTCTGAAAGGGCAGGTCCATGGTGCCACTGCTGATCTGGTTCACGTTGGGCAGGGAACCGCCGTGGTACTGGCCACGCTTGGGCCCAGTTGCAGGTACTGGGATTTCTGGAGCTGGAGCCCTGCGGCCCCATCAGGCTCAGCCCCTTCATGACCTCCTCCAAGGCCGCCGTCTCCTCGCTCTGTTTCTTATTGTGCGGTGTGACCTTGCTGAATATACAAGATGAAAAGAAAAATGCCAGGGTTGCTATTCTAATTTCAGACAAGATACACTTTAGTCCAAAGATGATTTAAAAAAGACAAAAAGGGCATTACATAATGGTAGAGGGATCCATTCAACAAGAAGACATATCTTAAATATACATGCGCCCAACACAGGAGCGTCCAGATTTGTAGAGCAAGTTTTTAGAGATCTCTGAAGAGACTTAGATAACCACACAGTAATAGTGGGAGACTTCAACACTCCACTGACAGTACTATACATATTATTGAGGCAGAAATCTAACAGACATAAATAGACATAAAAGCGTCAACTTGACGCTTGACTAAACGGGCCTAACAGGTATCTGCTGAATTCTCTACCCCAAAACAGCATAGTATGCATTTGTCTCATCTGCACATAATATATACTCTAAAATTGACCAATCAGACGTAAAACCATCCTCAGCATATTGGAAAAAAATAAGATTATACCAAACACACTGTCAGATCACAGCACAATAAAAACAAAAATCTATACTAAGAAAACACTCAAAACTATACAATCACATGGAAATTAAATGACATGCTCCTGAATGACTATTGGGTAAACAATGAAATTAAGGCAGAAATTAAAATTTTTTTTTAAATGAATGAAGATGAAGATACAACATAGAAGAATTTCTGGGGCACAGTTAAAGCCGTGTTAAGAAAGTTTATAGCACTAAATACCACATTAAAAATGAAAAAGAGCTCAACAATCTAAAATGACACTTAGAAGAACTAGAAAACAAAGAGAAAACCAACCCCCAACATAGAGGAAGAAATAACCAAAATCAGAGCTGAACTGAAGAAAATTGAAATGCAAAAAACCACACGAAAGACCAAGGTATCCAGGAGTTGGTCATTTGAAAGAATAAGTAATATTGGTAGACTACTAGCTAGACTAATAAAGGAAAAAATAGAGAAGGTCCAAATGGATACAATCAAAAATGACTACGGGAAATACAAATACTCTCAGAGACTACCACTAACACCACTATGCACACAAACTAGAAAAGCTACAAGAAATAGATAAATACCTGGAAACATAATAACCTTCAAGGTTGAACCAGAAAGAAATTGAATTCCTGAACAGACAAATAATGAGTTCCAGAGTTAAATCAATCACAAAATGCCTACCAAGCAGAAAAATTCAAGGAGCAGATGGATTCATGACCAAATTCTACCAGAATTATAAAGAAGATCTGGTACCATTCCTACTGAAAGTATTTCAAAATATTGAGGAGGAGGGACTCCTCCCTAACTCATTCTATGAGGCCAGCATTATCCTGATACCAAAAGCTGGAAGAGGCACAATGAAAAAGGAAAACTTCAAGCAAATATCCTTGATGATTATTGATGAAAAAAATTCTCAACAAAATACTAGAAAACCAAATCCAGCAGCATTTCAAAAAGCTAAAACACCACAATCAAGTTGACTTTAATCCTGAGATGCAAAAATGGTTCAACATATGCAAACCAATAAATGTGGTTCATTTTCACCACATAAACTGAACTAAAGCCAAAAACCGCATGTTCATATTAGTAGATGCAGAACCTTCTGATCAAATTCAATATTCTTTTATGTTAAAAACCCTCAACAAACTAGGTGTTGAGGCAACATGACTCAAAATAATGAGAGACATCTATGACAAACCCACAGCCAACATCATACTGAATAGGTGAAAGCTGGAAGCATTCCTCTTGAAAATAAGAACAAGACAAGAATGCCTTTTTTCAACACTTCATTCAACATAGTTTTGGAAGTCCTCGCCAGAGAAATCAGAAAAGAAAAACAAAGAAAAGGCATTCAAATAGGGAGGAAGTCAAGCTATTTCTCTTCACAGACAATATGATTCTCAACCCGGGAAAACCCTGGTCTCTCCCCAAAGATTCCTAGATGTGATAAACATGTCGGGCAGAGTTTCAGATTACAAAATCAATGTCCAAAATCAGTAGCATTTCTATACACCAACATTGTCCAAGCTGAATGCTAACTCCAGAATACAATCCCATTCACAATAGCCACAGAAAAAATGAAATACCTAGGAATACAGATAACTAAGGAAGTGAATTATCTCTTCTGTGAGAATTACAAAACACTGTTCAAAGAAATCAGGATACAGAAAAATGATAAAACACTCCATGTTCACGGATAGGAATAATCAATATTATTAGAATGATCATACTGCCCAAAGCCATTTGCAGACTTAATGCTATTCCTATCAAGCTACTAATGACATTCTTTGCCACATTAGAAAAAAACTGTTTTAAAATTCATAAGGAACCAAAAAAAGAGTGAATAGCCAAGGCCATCTCAAGCAAAAAGAACAAAGCTGGAGGCATCACATTACCCTACTTCAAACTATACTACAAGTCTACAGTAAACAAAACAGCATGCTATTGGTACGAAAACAGTCACATAGATCAATGAGCCAAAGCAGAGACCCCAGAAATAAAGCTGCACAACTACAGCCATCGAATTTTTGACAAAGTTGATGATAACAAGCAATAGAAAAAAGACTCCTTAGTCAGTAGTGCTGAGATGACTGGCTAGCCAAATGTAAAATATTGAAGCTTGACCCCTTCCTTACACCACACAAACCAACTCAAGATGAATTAAAGACTTAAGGGTTGGGCACGGTGGCTCACGCCTGTAATCCCCGCACTTTGGGAGGCTGAGGCGGGTGGATCACGAAGTCAGGAGATCGAGACCATCCTGGCTAAAACAGTGAAACCCAGTCTCTACTAAAAATACAAAAAAATTAGCCAGGCGAGGTGGCAGGCATCTGCATTCCCAGCTACTCAGGAGGCTGAGGCAGGAGAATGGCGTGAACCCAGGAGGCGGAGATTGCAGTGAACTGAGATCATGCCACTGTACTCCAGCATGGGTGACACAGGGAGACTCAATCCCCCTCCCAAAAAATAACTTAAACAAAAACTCAAAACTATAAAACCCTGGAAGACAACCTCAGTACCATTCTTGACATAGGAACAGGCGAAGATTTTATGATGAAGATGCCAACAGCAATTGCAATAGAAGGAAAAATTGACAAATGGGATCTAATTAGACTAAAGAGCTTCTGCACAGCAGACTAGCAATAAAGTAAACAGGCAACCTACAAAATCAGAAAATTTTTGCACTATACAACTGTGAAAGGTCTAATATCTAGCATCTATAAGGAACTTAAACAATTTTACAAGAAAAAAAAAACCTAATTAAAAAGTGGACAAAGGACATGAACACTTTTCAAAAGAAGACAAATATGTGGCCAACAAGCATATGAAAAAATCTCAATATCACTGATCATTAGAGAAATGTAAATTAAAACCACAGTGAGATACCATCTCACACCAGTCAGAATGGCTATTATTAAAAACTAAAAAAAAAAAAAAACAGATGTTGGTGAGGTTGTGGAGAAAAGGGAACACTTATATACTGTTGTTGAAACTATAAATTAGTTCAACCATTGTAGAAAGCAGTGTAGCAATTTCTCAAAGAACAAAAAACAAAACTACATTCAACCCAGAAATCTCATTATTGGGGATATACCCAACGGAATGTGAATCATTCTGTCATAAAGACACATATACATGTATGTTCACTGCTGCACTATTCACAATAGCAAGGACATGAAATCAACTGAAATGCCCATCAATGGTAAGCTGAATAAAGAAAACGTGGTACCTATAAACCGTGGAATTCTATGCAGCCATAATAAAGAATGAGATCATGTCCTTTGCAGCAACATGGATGAAGGTGGAGGCCACTATCCTAAGTAAACTAACACAGGAACAGAAAGCCAAATACTGTTTGTTCTCACTTATAAGTGGAAGCTAAACATCAAGAACACATGGACACAAAGAAGGGAGCAACAGACCCTGAAGCCTATTTGTGGATAGAGGGTGAAGGTTTGGAGGAGAGAAAGGATCGTAAAACTACCTATCATGTACTATGCTTATTGCCCAGGTGATGAAATAATCTGTATGCCAAAGCTCCATGACACACAATATCTCTATATAACAAACCTGCACTTGTACCCCTGAACGAAAAAGTTAAATAAATAAAATTTGGTATATGTACATCATGACATACTACTCAGGCATGAAAAAGCATGAATTCATGTCTTTTGCAACAATATGGATGGAACTAGAGGCGATTACTCTTAGTGAAATGACTCAGGAACAGAAAATTTAAAACTACCTATTCTCACTTTATAAATGGATGCTAAACATTAGGTACACACAGACACAAAGTGATATAAAAGACACTGGAGATTACAACTGGTAAGAAGGGAGTCAGGAGAGGGATGAAATACTATCTTTTGGGTACAATGTACACAGATTGTGTGAAAGGTACACTAAAAGCCGAGATTGCACCACTATGCAGTGTATCTAAGTAGCATGACTGCACCAGTACCCCATATTCATAAAAATAAACAATTTTTTTTTAAAAAAACAGCTCTTCCTAATTTTAATGAAACTTTTTACATATTGAGAACATAGTGGAATTGGTCTTGGTTGTACGAATCACTTACTGGTACCTCATTTATTACTAGATTCACTTGATTCACTAGATAAAACTTGGAAGAACACATTTATAATTTGATTTTTGTCTCCATATGTTGAAATCGCTTTATTTTTGGCAAGTTATATCCAGATAATTGGTATGGATCAACTAAGTTTGATCCTTAATACAATAGAAAGGAGGAAATGTCACATTATTTTGTATGTCTATCAAGGTACATTATTTACAGCAAATATTGTAAGTATTTGCTTTCATCGAAACAAACACACAGTTACTCTAAGGACAATAACTGTTTGTCTCTTCATATTTATATATACTTTGTTAACAAAATATAGATTTTCCCAATTGTATGGTCATGCAGACAAAGCTTCTGGCTAGACTTTTTTTACACTATGAAAATTTAGTTCTGCATGCTAAAAATGAGTATAATTTACCACTCAACATAGTAAAATAGCTTCTCCTCTGTCCACTCTCTCTGGCTTCTGAAAAACTTCAAAGTCTGCAGGCTGAGAGGCCATTTCAGAAATTAAATGAAAATGTATAAGATATTCACTATTTCTCTGAATAACATTTCGTAACTATTATGTCCATAAATTAAAGCATCTGATTTTATAATAGTGTTTGAAAATCTTATAAAATATCAAGAATAACAGTGATGGCCTTTTTAACTGCTGACACATTGAGAACTGAGCATTTTGTTAATGGTTACACATAATGACCTTTGCAGTAGGTGCTACTGCAATAGGAGCCGAGTTAGAACTTTCTCATGGCCGGTAAGAAATGAAATCAAAGTAGCAGTATGACTCCAGAGCTCAAGCTCTGAATCTTTATGATACAGTAATTTTAGCTAAGATTTATAGTGTTATTATTATGTGCTGGTTCTATTCTAAGTGGCTTACTCCTTCGCTCCTTACAATAACTTTATGAAGGCTCTAGGTAGTATTGTAACTATTTTATAGATGAGGAAACTAAGGGTAAATGAAGTTTAAGCAAGTTGCTCAAAGTCATCGTTTAGTAAATTGTGGTTTCAGAATTTAAATCCAGGCAATCTGGCTCTAGAGCCCTCCAAATTAACTTAGCTGTACTGCCTAGACTCTTCTAAATCATCTGCAGCTCAATTTACCTAGTTTTATGTTCCAGCAAGAATGTATGTTGTTAATTGACTGTCTTCCTGAATATTCTTAAAGACCAGCAGGGCTGAGTCTCGTCAAACCCACCTACTAGAATGCATAAGTATGAAAGAACAAAACTGAGGTTATTCAAGGAGTCTTATGTCTTCAAAACTTCAGAGCAATGGGAAGTTCATGGGGGCCACGGACATTGGTCCCATGAAACTCCACCAGTGAAATGATTTATTTGAACCTGAATTAGCACTTGAAGGCCTCTTTCTCAGTTCTCAGCCCAGTTGATACCAGGAGCAACTATTGCCTAACATTAGGTGAAAATTGTTTTGACATGTTGGCTTAGCCATGGGAGTAACCCTAGTATTGTCATATATTGACATTTTTACGATCGTAAGCATAGCCTACATAGGTTCTCTTAAATCTTCCAAATACATATTGAATCTTTCTATGCTTTGACATACAACATTAAAAAATACATATATCTCTTCCTTGGTGTACTCAACTCTTTATTCAAGTGTCCCCTCTAGAGAGCTGTCTAACTCTCAGGACTTGCTCTTTACTACTTCCTAATTGTTCAGTAGTTTTGTTATTTGTGTGATTTCACCATGTTCTTTTTCTAAGGACTCATACACACTTTTGCATTCCTGAAGGCTGGTACAAATCCTAAAAGATAAAACACATAAAAAACAAGATAGTTGATCAAGAAACTTGCTTTTCCTGAATGTTTTAAAATCAGATCTTCTGTTTTCATTTTATTTTTCAAACAAATGATTTTATTTCCTGCATATCTTGGAGCGTGGCAATTCCCTTGACTATTAAAGGCATTTTTGAAGCATTTCCATATAATTCATACTAAATGTAGTGCACAGAAGCTGGCATTGGGGTATGCATATTAATTATTTATATGCAATTCAGGGATCATGGGACTGAGCACTGTTGGAATGTGTAACTCTTGCTGTCATTTCTAAAGTAGTACTTTATTGCATCCCGTGTTACTGTTTTGTTAGATCACATTTTCCCATTCACCCAAACAAATGTCTGATAATACTAAAATCTTCACTTTTGCATTAGCTAAAGCAATTATGAATGTGAGAAGATGGAAGTTGTTAATATAAAATGATTACACTTTATGGCTCATCTTTTTCACTCCCCAGAAGCGGAAATATATGCCTTTTGGATGCTTTTTTCCATGAGCCATATATTTTAAAGAGTTCACCTTGAAGTCTGTTTTTCTCATACTTGAGCATTTTCTGTTTATACCCATTGATTTTCCCTTGAAGCAATATTTAAAGAAATGTAATTTCAAACTAAAGATGAAATAAGGTTCACTTGCTTCTGACCTCCAACCCAACAATCCTCATTGGCACAGTGTGACTCTTTCACTGATGAAGATAAAGGGAATTAAGATAAAGGCAGAGGGCTAATCATTAATTAAAAGCAGTGATCTCAAGATATATTATATTCCAACTATCAAAATAATTATCTAAAATAGATTTAGAGGTCAAGCTCTACTTGAACTTTGGAATTGACACAATGTCTCCTTCTTAACGGGTCACCTATGACCACTAATCCCTGAGACAGTGGGGATATTATCAGGAAGTACTTTAGCTCAGTAGCTCCTGGAATGCTTACCTGGCTATTATCAAATTGAAGTCAAGAGTGACAAGAAAGAAAAAAAAATGATTAAAATATTAGTTGTGAATTTTCTGTTTCAAGACATGTCCTTATAAAAATGCTACCGATCATTCTAGGCTAATGTCTGGGTTTGTAATTTACCTTTGACTGAACCTATATGGAATTGCAAATTGAAGATAGTTGGTCTTTGGCAGAAATATTGCTCATTCTACTTAATGTAGTGTTTTTCCCTCCTTTAGGTGCATTTTCCAACTCCCAAGCCCCCAGACACTTTTGTTTTCTTTCATGATCATTCTCCCATCAAAACTTGCACTCTGAAAAGACCTACCCTTAGATATGTCCAGTAAAAGTCAGACTGAAATGTACTTCATCTCCCAGACCATCTTCACTGAAACAAAAGGTAATGCCTTAAAACTGGGAAAATATCTGAGCTTCTAGAATTTCAGGGAGTATCAAGCATATGAGAGACATATGCTATAGTCATCACCTACCTGGCTTCTTCCCATGGGGCTAATCACCCATTTATAAGGCACTGTAAAGGAAAAAAAATTACTCTCATGAATAAGATATGAAGAGTAAGACCTGTATCTCTGGATTCCTAATATCCTAAATTTGATAAAATTTCACATTAAATGTATACCATTTAATTTGGAAATTAAAAATATTAGATTAAAAAAAGCACAAAAAGAAAGTAAATTTTTAAAAAAATAGAATTTAAGCACAAGAGATTATCCCATCTTGTCTCTTAACTAGTACTTCCTCTAACACTGGAAGTGTGTTCACACTGAGAAGCCATCTCCTCTTTTCATTTAGAATTAATACCTAGTAATTTATCACTTGAGAGTTATGTTCCTTTAACCATCTTTAAACTTACCTCGTTGAGCACATCCTGTAGAAAGAACCTCATCACAACTTCAGCAAGCACCTTGAGCATATGGCCCCTTAACAACAACAGCAACAGCAACAACAACAACAAAACAAGTTGAAAAAAGCAATTGAAAACGAGAGATAAACTGAACACTATCTAGAAGATTTTCCTTCTCATTCCTGCTCTTGATTGTCCCATCAGTATTGTCTTTTTGGGATTAAGAATCTATAATCTGGAATTTCTGGGCTGATTCTGGTTTCCATTTACTATCCCCCCATCATAGCCATTATTTAGGAGCCTTGCTGTAAATTGTCTAATTTCAGTGTCATACTTGACTGATTAGAAGCTCCCTGTCTCCTTTTTTATGATGCCTCTGTTTTCAAACTATTGATATTCATATTCTTAGCAGATTCACATTTCTCCACAACTCTCCAAAACTGGCCTATTGTTACTTTAGTCAGATCAATCTCCCTATAAAGTCCCAGAGTTTTTCTAGGTTTTGAAATATTTTGTTTTCACTTACATTTTCCCTTTTTCTTCTATTTCCTTTAGATTCTTATTCATTCTTCAAAAAGGATTATACCCATACAATTTTCACTGTTTATCTGGGCCCTCAAAGAACCCATAATCTAACTCTTTTTATTATACTGCCTTGAATTATAAAGTGTTTCATGTGTTTAAGTCTTATTTCCCCAATTACGCTGTCAGTTAAAACCAGTTTTAAAACTACACTAATTATGTGGCTTTCTCAACTCCAAAGAGTGCCATGCATAAGTTATGTTAATTTCATTAGCTTAATTTTATTTATTAGTAAAATCTTAATTACCTAGGAATATGTTCACCAAGGAGGTGAAAGATCTCTACAAGGAGAACTGCACAACACCGCTGAAAGAAATCATAGATGAAACAAACAAATGGAAATACATTCCACGCTCATGGATTGGAAGAACCAATATTGTGAAAATGACCATACTGTCAAAAGCAATCTATAGATTCAGTGCAATTGCCATCAAAATACCAGCATCATTTTTTAACAGAATTAGAAAAGAAAATCCTAAAATTCATATGGAACCAAAAAAGAGCATGAATAGCCCAAGCAATTCTAAGCAAAAAGAACAAATCTGGAGGTATCACATTACCTGACTTCAAATTATATGACAAGGTTATAGTTACCAAAAGAGCATGGCACTGGTATAAAAGTAGGCATGTAGACCAGTGCAACAGAATAAAGAACCCAGAAATAAAGCCAAATATGTATAACCAACTGATCTTCAACAAAGCATACAAAATGTATTTTGGAAATGGACAGCCTATTTAATGGTGCTGGGAAAACTGGCAGGCCACATGTAGAAGGATGAAACAGAATCCCTATCTCTCACTGTATACAAAAATCAACTCAAGATGGATCAAAGATTTAAATATAAGACCTAAAACTATAAAAATTCTAAAAGACAATATTGGAAAAACTCTTCTAGACATTGACCTAGGCAAAGAATTTATGACTAAGACCCCCAAAGCAAATGTAACAAAAACAAAAATAAGTAAATGGGACCTAATTAAGCTAAAATGCTCTGTACAGGAAAAAAAAAAAAAAATCAGCATAGTAAACAGACCATCCACAGAATGGGAGAAAATATTTGCAAACTATGCATTAGACAAAGGACTAGTGTCCAGAATATACAAGGGATTCAAACAAATCAGCAAGAAAAAAATCCCATGAAAAACTGGACAAAGGACATAAATAGACAGTTCTTAAAAGTTGATAAACAAATGGCAAACATATGAAAAAATGCTCAATATCAGTAATCATCAGGGAAATGCAAATTAAAACCACAATGAAATAATATTCCTACAAGAATGGTCATTATTGACTCAAAAAATGATAGATGTTGGCATGGATGTGGGGAAAAGGTAATGGTTGTACACTGCTTGTGGGAATGTAAATTAATGTAAATTAGTACAGCCTCTATGGTAAACGGTATGGCAATTCCTTAAAAAGCTAAATCATTTGATCCATCAATCCTACTACTGGGTATCTACCCAAACAAAAATATGTCATGTGAAAAAGACATTCTCACACATATGTTTATAGTAGTACAATTCACAGTGAAAAGATGTGGAACCAACTTAAGTGCCCATTGACTAATGAGTGAATAATAAAAATGTGATACACACACACACACACACAGTGGAATATTACCCAGCCATTAAAAGGAATGAAATAACGTCTTTTGCAGCAATTTGGATGGAGCTGGAGGCCATTATTCTAAGTGAAGTAACACAGGAGTGGAAAACCCAAAATCAAATATTCTCACTTACAAGTGGGAATTCAGCTATGAGTATGCAAAGGCATACAGGTGATATATTGGACCTTAGAGACTCATAAGGGGGAACGTAGGAGAAGGGATATGAATAAAAAAACTACACATTAGGTACAATGTATACTACCTGGGTGATGGGTTCACTAAAATCTAAGAATTCACCACTATATAATTCATCCATGCAATGAAAACCACTTGTATCCCAAAAACTATTGAAAAGAATATTTAAATGCACACAGAGACAGAGAGAAAGAGAGAGAGAGATAAATGGATACAAGATTCTCAGTTCTAATACTGGATAAAAGTGTTTAAACTTTTAGCTCCTAGAAAGAAGTAAAAAGACATAAAAATGAAGGAGCAGAAGAAATATAGCATCTTCTCATAAAGTGTTGCAGTTCAATTTGTTTTAATTCAACAAATATGCATTTAAATAACTACTATAGACTTTATGCTCTTCAGACTATATGGAAATGACTGAGATAAGTAAGTTTTAACTTTTAAGTAGAATAAAATCTGGGGGAAAAGGAAGCCTAAATCGAGGCAGAATAATATTGATTTTATAACTAACAAAATTGGAGAGGATACAAATACAGGAGAAAGAGAAAATAATTCAAGATGGGCAGATGAATGACTTTCACTAAGTGTTAGATATGATTTTGCTTTGAAGTGTGAACAGAATAATAATGCATGTGAAGAAATACCATTCCAAAGGGAAAAAGACCTTCAGGTGAAGGCGAAAGAAATAAAATAAGTAAAAATTAAGAGATGGGAAGTGGTTTGGATTTAGTGAGTCTGGCAAAGTGACTGAAGAATGACACCAATGGGTAGGAGAAAAAAGCTAAGGAATAGAAGGGAATGTGGTAATTTCTAGTTAACTTGGAAAGTTGAACATGTGTCTTTACCTAAATTGTTTCTTAAAATCCACTACATTTAAATGAGATAAATTAAAAAAATAGTCTAAACTCACAAAAACAAAATAAATGGAGGAAGACAGAGCAATTGAGAACTTTTGAAAAATGCAGAATGGATGGATAAATAAAATCAGAATTGGCAGAGTGATAAAAATACAATCTGAGTACAAGCCTTAGGCAAAAAACAAACAAGCTAACTAATGCTATAAAGAGAATTGGAGGCACTAAGTACCTTGATGAGAGCAACTTAACACTAGAGTACTGGATTAAATTTTATAAGGAATAGTAAGACACCCCAGATACCCTCACAAAGCCCTCTCTTTCCTGAGGTGGAGGGGACCCTGGACATTTTACCTTCTAGAACAATCCAAGCAAGGATGCTCCACACTCATGAATGCCAGACAATAGAGTAGAATGGGAACAGAACACAGTTAAGGGGATTGTCTAAATAGTCAAATTAAACTATGACTAACCTAATTTGGACATTTGTCATCTCTACATCTCCTGTTGGAAGTTGAGCTGCAGTAATGAAGGTGGGGCCTGATGAAAGGTATTTGGTCATGGGGCCATATCCCTCATGCATGGCTTGATGCCATTTGGGTGGTAATGAGCCTTTTCAGTCTACTAGTTCCTGTAAGATCTGATTGTTAAAAAGAGTCTGGCACTGCCCTCTACCCTCTCTTGTTTCTCTTTTACCATGTTATCTATACACACTGGCTCCCTTTCCCCTTCTGCCATGCCTGGAAGCTTCCTGAGCCCTCAAAAGAGGCAGATGCTGCCTCTATGCTTCTTGTACAGCCTGCAGAACCATAAGCCAAATACACTCCTTTCATTTATAAATTACCAAGTCTCAGGTACTTCGTTATAGCAGTGCAAATGGCCTAACACAGTGACCTTCCCCAGTTTAGCTCCCAGATTACTGGCATTCTTCCACTCAGTATCTGGAAGAGGAGTAAAAGATTCCTCTTTGATTTAACTTACAATCCAAGATAAAAGAAAGAACAATGATATATAGAGATTCTCCAATGACATAGTAATTTATTTGCCCAGTGATTCTCAGCGAAATTATCTGCAAAGAAAGCTTCCAGTAATTTCCTCAGTACCTTAGTTTCTTAAGAATACATTAAAAGGCAAAGATAACTTGACATTTTGGTGGAAGTCTCCAGCATAAAAGTCAGATACCAGTAAACAAATTGGTAAAACAAAGAAATAATTGCTTCAGAAGCAATACATAAAGCAGAGTAAAACATCAAAGTAAGTTATTCCTATACATACTCATTTGTATATAGATTATTATATTTAAAAAGAATTAAGAAATAGGGTAATTTTTTGGTCTCATCTAGCCGTAATTGTCTGAACTGCAACAACAGCAATGCTCAGATAATATCTTTGTTAGCTTATCAAGTAAATGAGAGGTAAATTACTTCTCTTTTATTTTGGTTAAATTAGGCCTGCTATGTACTTTCTTGTATAACTAGACATCAAGCAGTTGTTAAGGGTCTCCTTTAATTCTGCTAAGAGCTTCCTACTAAAGCAAAACTCTAGTGTTCTCGTAAACAGTATCGTGAGTCCTTTGAAGCAGCTTCTCTTCTGTTCTCTTTTTTTGTTAAGCAGCTTTATTTCCTAGAAGTCCTCTGTGTTTTTGACAGTGTCATCTTTACCTCAGACCTCTTTATTTTATTTTATTATTATTATTATTACTAATATTATTTTGAGAAGGAGTCTCGCTCTATAGCCCAGGCTGGAGTGCAGTGGCCGGATCTCAGGCACTGCTAGCTTCGCCTCCCGGGTTTACGCCATTCTGCTGTGTTAGCCTCCCCAATAGCTGGGAGTACAGGTACCTGCCACCTCGCCTGGTTAGTTTTTTTAATATTTTTTTAGTAGAGACGGGGTTTCACCGTGTTCACCAGGATATTTTATTATTTTTGAGACAGAGCCTCTCTCTGTTGCCCAGGCTGGAGTGCAGTGGTGAGATCTGGCTCACTGCAAGCTCGGCCTCCTGGGTTCACACCATTCTCCTTCCTCAGCCTCCTGAATAGCTGGGACTACAGGCCCCTGCTACCACGCCTGGCTAATTTTTTTGTATTTTTAGTAGAGATGGGGTTTCACAGCGTGAACCAGATGATCTCGATCTCCTGACCTCGTGATCCACCCGCCTCAGCCTCCCAAAGTGTTAGGATTACAGGCATGAGCCACCGCGCCTGGCCTACCTCAGACCTTTTTAACTTCGTTTTCTCAATTTTCTGTTTAATAATTCTTCACAACCTGATGTTTGATGGAATATTTTAGAACAAATAATAGTTTAAATACTGTTAAGTTGTATATGTGTTCACAATGACACAAAGCGTGTCTGTTAGAAACTTCATGAGTGACATACATAATACAGATCTCATTCTCTGATCCTTTCCCCAGGTTTCTGGATAATTTAGAAACAAGCCTGAATTAACCAATGATTCTCAGTGATTCTGCTGATTTAAACTATATAAGCCTCAGTTATTATAATTTTATAACTAAATTTTATCACATCTAGCTCACTGACAATGAATTCATCTTAATAGGCACTTGGTTGAATTATCTTTGATCAATCTGTATTTATTTTTGTGATTTCATGTAATCAAACAGTAAAGGAATAATTTAATGTTTAGATTTCTTCCATGGTAAGTGGTTATGCTGTTCAAATATTAAGTTGCTGGCCAGCTGTCATGGCTGTTGGGTGTTCATAGAAGTACATATGATCTGTCTGAAGAGTCTGGGCTTTATGTTCTGCTATGTTTTATAGCACTCAGTCACCCTGGGGCTTAGTAATCAGAATTTGGTGTTTATGGCCAAAACTTGAACACCTACTTCATCAGAAAGAATGAAAGTACTTCACCTTGAATCTAATAAGCAATCATAAATTGCAAAGCAGATCTATTTTTAAAAACAATGAAAGAGATAAGGAAAACTATTTTTATTATATTTTTAAAGCCTGGAGTTATTGTCTATTTCTCATCAGAGTATCAGTTTTTACACAATTTCTCCTCTGAGGTTTTGGATTTTTATGGTCAATTAAAATTAACAGTTGAAAAGTACATCCAAAATATCCAAAGCTTGAGTTGCTCTACAATAATTTGTGTTGTCTGTAGTTTCCATTTTGCTTTCTTGCCTTTCCCTTGACATTCTGTAGATTTTGCATTATTTTTAACTTTTTTTCCAGGAAGCAACAAAAATACTGCTGGTGTCAAAATTCCAGCTGAGTTTTATTCACTTTCATTTACCCCATAACTAGACTCAGTGTCTACAAGCAGTGTGAACCAGTAAGTTGAACAATTAGCTACTGAATATTGTCCCTGAAGCTGCTTTTCTCCCTGTTGTTTCTTAGTGTCGTGATTATCAGAACAATTACTTCTTCTTTTATAGTGTATGTGTAGCCATATCTCAATCCCTGGGGCACAAATATTTCATACAATGATCTTGGGGTGGTAGAATTTTATTGCTGAAAAAGTATAGCTTCTGATCATGTTCCTAAAATAAAGGCATAAGTTACATATATAATATCTTGCCTGAAAGCTACAACGGAGGAAGCTTACATTTTCTGACAGGACTTTTCAGGTTTTCTTTTGGAATATATTTTTAGTAGATGAGAAAAAATTTTTGAATTTGTGTTGTGATTACCATGTAGAAACAAGATAGACTCTCTGCCATCCAAAATTTGGTTCAGATTTCAATACTGGTGGTGCCATACATGCACCAAGAAGATATGAAAAGGTTTAGTACTTAGAAAATGAACTTTTTTCAGAGAATAGAGTGGCTTTTAAATGGATACAGAATGGCTTGAAAGAGCAGGTAAAGGAGACTGGCTTGGGGTTTTTATGATGGTAAAGGTAGGTGTACTGGGGCAAGGTTTGTCTTAGCGGGATTTATGTGGTGTAAATTTCTTACCAGTGCCAACAGAAGGAGCACTGGGCTTTCGTATCAATTTGCCCAAGTTTAAGTCAATAAGGGAAGAGGGATGGTAATAGCTTAAAAGTTTCAGCAAATTGGAGGCAGACTCTTTATTTTAATTGGCTTATATCATTCTCTTCTTTATGAATATTTGGTCTTAACTTACTGATTATACTTGGCAAAGTTTCTAGAACTCTTATTAGTTGTTGAATAGAAGTGACTTTTTTTGTAAGATAGGGTGTTATTAACGTGGCTTATGAACTAGAAATAAATGATGTGCAAGTTGTTATCTATAACGATGCTTATTTGCCTGTTTTATTTTCTTTTTATACCTTAGGGTGTTTCTTTATTGCCTGTGTTGATATAGAGCAGTGTTTTTCAAACTTTAGGCATGACTAAATCTTGTTAAAACACAGAATGCTACATCTCATTCCCAGAATTTCTGATTTAGTAGGTCTGAGGTAGGTCCCCAGAATTTGCATTTTAAACAACTCCCTTGATGATGCTGATGTTACTGGTCCAGGGAGTACATATTGGGGATGTCTAATTTACAGTTTCTGAATTTTAATAATTTTTCTCAGTATATTATCTCTTTGAAGGTACTCAGCTACATGGATATGATTGAATAATGAGTTTTGGTGTTTATATTAAAAGAGAAAAGTATTTTAATGAGAGTTCCAGCTGCAGAGTTATTTTATTATTTTCTAGTATAGATGTAGCCTACACTAGTATAGACTACTAATTATTGCTATTTTATTTTAATTTATTGCCACTAAATTAATTACACTTTGGTAAATTTGTGACATTGGGTAAATCGTCATAAAAAATGTAATGTGACCTGTGACATTTTCTCTGGAGGGCATGCAGAAGACTGAGTAGTTAAGTTGAAGTACTAGCTCTTAAAAACTTAAGTGGCACTGGATAAATTCCATTTGTAACTGTAATTGTTGTCTTCCTTCTTACCACTTTTGAATTTGGTCTTTAATTTTAGCCCTAGAATATTGGACACAGTGAGGCAATATGGTAGAATAGAAAGAGCATATTGTCTTGTTTTTCTAAGACCACCAGAGCGAGCACAAAAGAACCAGCAAGTAGGCAAAGGTCAGGTGCAAAACTGCAAGTTTATTTTAGTAACCTAAGGTGTGGAGAAGAAGTCTGTCCGCCTCCGGCAAAGAAGGCCGGCAGAGTTCCCCTCCCCCAAGCTCTCCGACTGAGTTCCCACATCCCGACAGGACTGGGAAGCTGGGAAGTCCGCAGGGCTCAATGGTGGAGAGCGGCTTTTCTAGGAGTGGGAGGGCAATAGGTGGGGCATGGGCGTGTCAGGGGCATTCCGCAGGTGCCACCAGGTAAATCTTGGTCTCTTCGGATTGACGTCACCTGGCGCATGCCCAGTTGATCTGCACCTTCCCGGGCGCCCGCTGCATTTTCGCGCGCTGGGGAAGAGTTGGGGGGGAGGGGGATGAAGAACCGGGAAGTGCACCATCTTGCCTCCCTTCATCCAAATACATATCACTAAGTAAAAATAGATTTTAGACAAATTTTGCCACTAATTTAAAGTGTGATTGTGAGCAAATTATACATGCTATCTAAATTAGTTGGCAAACATTACTGAAGAGGTCAGAGAGTAAACCAATATTTTAGGCTTTGTGGATTATATGCTCTTTATTGAAACTACTTAGCATTACCACTGTAGCACAAGAGTCTTAGAAAATGTGCAAATAATTAGACAAGGCTGTGTTTCAAAAAAGTGTTATTTATAAAACACAGGTGGCTAGATTCAGCCCATGGCCTATAGTTTCACAAACTCTGATTTAAGTATAGGTTTTTTCATTTGTGAAAGGAATAATTTGAACTAAATAGTGCTTAGTTCCTCTCTAGAAGCAAACATCTTGTGATTCTGTGACTTGATAAAACTTGCCCATTGCTTATTTCATTTCATTTTAAAATTTTTAAAATTTTATTAAATTTTGCTGGTACATATTAGGTGTATATATTTATGGGGTAAATGAGATGTTTTGATACACTCATGCAATGTGTAATAATCACATCATAGAAGATCATATATCCAGTCCCTCAAGCAGTTATTCTTTGTTTCACAAATAATCTAATTGTACTCTTTTAGTTATTTTATGACATACAATTAAATTATGATTGACCATAGTCACCCTGTTGTGCTATAAATTAGTAGGTCTTTTTATTCTATTTTTTGGTATACATGAACAATCCCCACCTCTTCTCCACTCCCCACTACCCTTCCTAGCCTCTGGGAACTATCCTTCTACTCTCTATGTGTATGAGTGCAATTGTTGTTATTTCTGGATCCCACAAATAAGTGAGAACATGTAATTTTTGTCTTTCCATGTCTGGCTTATTTCACTTAACATAATGATCTCTAGTTCCACCCATGTTGTTGCAAATGACAGGATTTCATTCTTTTTCATGCCTGAATAGTATTCCATTGCATATATGTACTACATTTTCTTTATTCATTCATCTGTTGATGGACACTTAGGTTGCTTCCAAATCTTAAATATTGTGAACAGTGCAACAATAACATGAGAGTACAGATATTGTTTCAATACTGATTTCCTTTCTTCTAGGTATATACCCAGCAGTGGGATTGCTGGGTTATATGGTAGCACAATTTTTAGTATTTTGAGAAACTTACAAACCATTCTCCATAGTGGTTATACTAATTTACATTCCCACCAACAGTGTACAAGCATTTGCTTTTCTCTACATTTTCACCAGTATCTGTTATTGCCTGTCTTTTGGATATAAACCATTTTAACCAGGGTGAGATGATATCTCATTGCAGTTTTGATTTACATTTCTCTAATTATCATTCATGTTGAGCACTTTTCATATGTCTGTTGCCATTTGTATATCTTCTTTTGAGGAATATCTCTTCACATGTTTTACCCATTTCTTGATTGTATTATTAGATTTTCTTCCCATAGATTTGTTTGAACTCTTTACATATTATGGTTATTAATCTCTCTTTAGAAGGGTAGTTTGCAAATATGTCTCCCATTCTGTGGCTCTCTTCACTTTTTTGATTGTTTCCTTCTCTATGCAGAAGCATTTTAACACTCATGATCTAATTTTTTCATTTTTGCTTTTGCTGCCTGTGCTTGTGGGGTATTGCTCAATAAATTTTTGCACAGATGAATGCCTAGATATTTTCCTCAATTTTTTTGTAGTAGTTTTATAGTTTGAGATCTTAGGTTTAAGTCTTCAGTCCATTCAAATTTGATTTTTTTTGTATGGTGAGAGATAGGTGTCTAGGTTCATTCTTCTGCATATGGATATCCAGTTTTTCCAAAACCATTTATTGAGTCCTTTTATTACAGCTTCAATCTTGTTACTTGTTATTTGTCTGTTCAGACTTTGGATGTTTTTGTGGTTTGGTTTTGGTAGGTTATATAGGTGTATAGAAATTTGTCCGTTTTTTTAAAAAATTTCCAATTTGTTAACTTATAGTTGCTCATGGTAGCCATAATAATTCTTTGAATTTCTGCTGTATCAATTGTAATGTCTCCTTTTGAATTTCTGATTTTTTTTTTGGGGGGGGGTCTTCTCTCTCTTTTGCCTTAATTTGTCTGGCTAGAGCTTTGTCAATTTTTGTTTAACATTTCAAAAGAACATCATTTTGTTTTATTGATCTTTTGTATTCTTCATTTCAATTACATTTATTTCTTCTCCGATATTTATTATTTCTTTTCTTCTAGTTTTGGGTTTGGTTTGGTTTTGCTTTTCTAATTCTTTAAGATGCACTGTTAGGTTGTTTATGTGAAGTTTTTTCACCTTTTTTATGTAGGCACTTACAGCTATAAACTTTCTGCTTCATACTGCTTTTGCTGTGTCTCATAGGGTTAATATATTTTGTTTACATTGTGAATTGTTTCACAAGATGTTTTAATTTCCTTATTAATTGCTTTTTTGACTCTGTGGTCATTCAGGATTATGTAGTTTAATTCCATGTATTTGTATAGTTTCCAAAATTCCTTTTATTATTAATTTCTAGTTCTACTTAGTTGTGGTCAGAGAAGATGCTTCATCATATTTCAATATTTTTGAATGTTTAAGACTTGTTTTATAACCTAACATATGATTTAATCTTGAGAATAATCCATGTGATGAAGAAAATAATGTGTATTCTGAAACCATTAGATGGTATGTTCTGTAAATATTAGATCCATTTGGACTATAGTGGAGATTAAATCTGATGTTTCTTTGTTGATTTTCCATCTAGAAGATCTGTGCATTTATGAAAGTGGGCTGTTGAAGTCTCCAACTATTACTGTATTGGAATCTGTCTCTCTTTTTAGCTGTTCACTGTTTGGTGCATATATACTTAAAATTATTATATCTCCTAGCTGAATTGACTCTTTTATCACTATATAATGTTCTTCTTTGTCCTTTGTTATAGTTTTTGTCTTGAAATCTATTTTTTTCTGATACAAGTATAGTGACTCCTGCTCTTTTTTGGTTTCCGCTGGCATGGAATATCTTTTTCCATCCCTTTATTTTCAGTCTATGTGTGTCTTTATAGGTTAACTGTGTTTCTTACAGGCAATAGATAAATGGGTTTGAATTTTCATTCATTTAGCCAGTCTATGTCTTTTGATTAGAGAATTCAGTCCTTTTACACTCAGTGTTATTATTGATAAGTAAGGACTTACTCCTGCCATTTTTTTGTTTGTTTCCTGGTTATTTTCTAGTCATCTCTTCATTCTTTTTTTCCTTCCTCTCTTCTTTTTTTGTGTAGGTAATTCTCTCTGGTGAAATGATTTAGTTTCTTGTTTTTTATTTTTTTGTAACTGTTGTATTTATTTATTTTTTTGGTTTGTTACTGTGAGGCTTGCACATACTGTCTCATAAGTCATTATTTTAAGCTGATAACAACTTACCACTGTTTGCATAAACAATCAAAAATAAGACAAATAAAAACTACACCTTAATTCATTCTCCGTCTTGTAAACTTTTTGTTGTTTCTGTTTATATCATATGGTACTGTGTATGTATTGATAAGTTGTGGCAGTTATTATTTTTTATTGGTTCATCATTTAGTCTTTCTATTTAGTATAAGAGTAGTATGCACACCACAGTAACAGTGCCATAATATTCTGTGCTTTTCTGTGTACTTAACTATAACCAATGAGTTTTGTACCTTCGGATGATTACTTATTGCTTATAAATGTCCTTTTCTTCAATTGAAATACTCTTTTTATTATTTTTTCTAAGACAGGTCTGGTTTTCATGAAACCCCTCAGCTTTTGCTTGTCCAGGAAAATCTTGATTTCTTTTCGTGTTTGAAGGATATTTTCACCAGCTATACTATTCTATGGTAAAAGTTGTTGTTGTTGTTGTTGTTTCCTTCAGCACTTTAAATATGTCATACTACTCGCTCCTTTTCTGTAAGGTTTCTGCTGAAAAGTCTGCTGCTAGATGCACTGGAGCTCCATTGTTTGTTACTTGTTTCTTTACTCTTGCTGTTTTTTGGATTCTTTTTTATCCTTGACCTTTGGGAGTGTGATTATTAAATACCTTGAGTTAATCTTTTTTGTGTTAAATCTGCTTGATGTTCTTTAACCTTCTTGTAATTGGATATTGATATCTTTCTGTAGGTTTGGGAAGTTATCTGTTAATATCCCTTTAAATAAACTTTCTACCCCTACCTCTTTCTCTACTGCCTCTTTAAGGCTAATAACTCTTAGATTTTCCCTTTCAAGGTTATTTTCTAGATCCTATAGGTGTGGTTCACTTTTTTTGATTCTTTTTTTTTTCTTTTGCCTCCTCTGACTGTGCATTTTCAAATAGCTTGTCTTCAAACTCACTAATTCTTTCTTCTGCTTGACCAATTCTGTTATAGACTCTGATGCATTCCTCATTATGCCTAATGCATTTTTCAGCTCTAGAATTCCTGCTTGATTCTTTTTAATTACGCCAGTTTTTTTGTTAAATTTATCTGATAGAATTCTAAATCCATTTTCTGTATTATCTTGAATTTCTTTTAGTTTCCTCAAAATAGCTATTTTGAATTATCTGCCTGAAAGGTCACATATCTCTGTTTCTCCAGAATTGATCCCTGGTGAGGTAATGATTTCCTGGATTGTCTTGATACTCTATGTGATACAGCAAAAGCATCCCTCTTAGTTTATAAGAGTGCATGAGGTCATGAGGGAAATTTATAAGTGTTTACCTCAATAAGGGGAATAAACTTCAAATAATCTAATGCATCTTAAAGAACTAGAAAAGCAAGAACAAATCAACCCCAAATTTAGTAGAATAAAATAAATAATAAAGATTGGAGAAGAAATAAATGAAATTGAAATGAACATCGCACACACAAAAATTAAACAAAAACATGGTTTTTGAAATAAACAAAAATTGACAAAGCTTTAGCCAGACAAAGAAAAAAGAGAGAAGATCCAAATAAACAAAATCCGAAATGCAAAAAGAGACATTACTATGATACTGCAGAAATTCAAAGGATCATTAGTGAGCAACTATATGCCAATTAATTGGAAAATCCAAAAGAAATGAAACAAATTTATAGATACATACAGTCTAACAAGATTGAACTAAGAAGGAAACTAAATCTGAACAGACCAACAATAAGTAATGAGATAGAAGCCATAAAAAAAAAAAAAAAAAAAAAAAATCTCCCAGTAAAGAAAAACTCAGGACCCGATGGCTTCATTGCTGAATTCTACCAAACATTTAAAGAAGAACTAATACCGATCCTATTAAACTCTTCAGAAAAATAGAGGAGGAGGGAATACTTCAAAACTCATTCCACGAGGCCATTATTACCCTGATACCAAGACCAAAGACATATCAAATAAAAAACTACAAGCCAGTATCTCTGATATGATACAAAAGTCCTCAACAGAATACTAGCATATTAAATTCAACAGTACATTAGAAAGATCATTCATTGCGACCTAGTTGGATCTATTTTTGGGATACAAGGATGGTTCAAAATATGAAAATCAATCAATGCGGGCTGGGCGCAGTGGCTCATGCCTGTAATCCCTGCACTTTGGGAGGCCTAGGTGGGCAGATCACGAGGTCGGGAGATCAAGACCATCCTGGCTAACATGGTGAAACCCCGTCTCTACTAAAAATACAAAAAAATTAGCTGGGCGTGGTAGCGGGTGCCTGTAGTCCTAGCTACTCAGGAGGCTGAGGCAGGAGAATGGCATGAACCCGGGAGGCGGAGCTTGCAGTGAGCCGAGATCATGCCACTGCATTCGAGCCTGGGTGACAGGATGAAGCTGTCTCAGGAAAAAAAAAAAAAAAAAAAAAAGGAAAATCAGTGTGATACATCATATCATCAGAATGAAGGATAAAAACCATGTGATCATTTCAACTGATACTTAAAAAGCATTTGATTAAATTCAACATCTCTTTATAAGAAAACCTCTCAAAAAACTGGGTGTAGGAGGAATATACATGAACATAATAAAAGCTATGCATGACAGACCCACAGCTAGTATCATAGTGACTAGGGAGCAACTGAAAGTCTAATTCTTCCAATATCTGGAATATGCCCACTGTCACCACTGATATTCACCATGGTACTGCAAGTCCTAGCTAGAGCAATCAGACAAGAGAAAGATATTAAGGGCATCCAAATTGAAAAGAAGTAAGTTAAATTATTCTTGTTTGCAGATGACACTGAAGCGGGATATTTGCCTGATGTCTTTTCAGGACTTGTAACAGAGGTACCTTGTTTACTCAGCCTGCCACTCTCAACTGCTTCTCAGAGGGAGCATAGGAGTGGGCAAGACTGGAATTGGAGTGCATGAGTACTAGAATCAGCCTGCTGCTTCCGTGCCAATGGGATCAAACTCCACTCACTTGGACCCACTGAGTTTCACCCTTCACAGGAGGGAGCATGCAGCTGAGTGGGTACAGGAGCCAGAGCAAGTACTTTTGGATGTCAGCAGGAGCAAACTCTATGCAGGCCCTGTGGCAGCATCTAGGCGGAGTGCCTGTGACTCCCAAAGCCCCAGGGGCCATGTTACAGTGCTCCTTTACCTCTGCCATCTGCAGAAAGCTTAAGTGTTTGCAGCTCGGTGGGTCCTCTGCCCTTTTGCTGAGGCAACTGCCCTCTGCCAGTGAGGGCAAAGGGCTAGTGTGACAGCCTTTTGTATCTGCATTTATGGCTCCTGAGCTCTTGTCCAGCATCTGGGAGAAATGAGGTTGCACAAACAAATTGGAAGATTGCAAATGTGGGGTATTTTATTGCCAATGAAAGTGGCTGTCAGTGGGACGGGGAGCTGAAAAGGGGATGGGGGAGGGGGTAGGCAATCTTCTCATGAAGACTCACCATCTCTGGTCAGATTTTTCTCTGAAGTTATGCCATCAAGCTGTCCCTCTGAAGTCAAGTTGCTTCTCTCTGATGTCCAGCCATAGTCCCTGATGTCCACCTGCTTCTGCCTTCTGCTGGCTAAGTCTGGGATATTTATAGACACAGGATGGGGTGGGGCAGGGCCATGGATGGTTTAGGAAAAGGCAACATTTGAGTTGGAAAACAGGGAAAGAAATTCTCGCTTTGGGCTGTGGGTTTTAGGCTTTTTGGCTTGAAGGTCAGTCTTCACCACGGACTTGCCCTTTTCTGCCTAGAATTTCCCTATCCCTGCTGGTTATTCAGAGCTCAAGCGTTCCTCAGAAAGCTGGAGATGAATGCTTCCACTGGGCCCATCCTTTCAAGGCAGTAGGTTCCCTTCTGGCCCAGGGTATGTTTAGAAATGTTCAGGAGCTAGAGAAATATAATATGATCTTATATTTGGAAAAACCTAAAAACTCCACAAGAAAAGTATTAGAACTGATAAACAAATTCAGTACAGTCGCAGGATATAAACTGAACATACAAAAGTCAGTAGCATTTCTATAGACCAACACTGAATAGTGTGAAAAAGAAATGAAAAGTAATCCCATTTACAATAGCCACACATAAAATTACCTAAAAATTAACAAAGAAGTGAGAGATCTCTATAATGAAAACTAAAAAACACTGTTAAAGAACATTGAAGAGGACACCAAAAAAATAGAAAAATATTGCATGTTTGCGGATTGGAAAAAATTAGTATTGTTACAATGTCTATACTCCCTAAAGCAATCTACAGATTCAGTGCAATCTCTGAAAATACCAGTGGCATTCTTTACATAAATAGAAAAACAATCCTAAAACTTATATAGAATCACAAAAGACCCAGAACAGCCAAAGCTATCCTAAGCAAAAAAGAACAAAACTGCTGTAATCATATTACCTGACTTCAAATTATACTACAGAGCCATGGTAACCAAGACAACATAGTACTGACATAAAAAAGACACATAGACCGATGGCACAGAATAGAGAACCCAGAAACAAATCCACACACCTAGAGTGAACTCATTTTTGATGAAGATACCAAGAACATACTTTGAGGAAAAGACAGTTTCTTCAATAAATGATGGTAGAAAAAGTGGATATCCATATGAAAAGAATGAAACTAGACCCCTATCTTTCACAGTACACAAGAATCAAATCAAAATGGATTAAAGGGTTAAATCTAAGACATCAGCCTATGAAACTACTACAAGAAAAAATTGGGGAAAATTCCCAGGACATTGGCCAGGGCAAAGACTTCTTAAGCAGTACACTACAAGCACAGGCAAACAAAGTACACAGGGACAAACAGGATCACATTGAGTTAAAAAGCTTCTGAACACCAAAGGATACAGTCAACAAAGTGAAGAGACAACCCTGACAATGGGAGACAGTATTTCTAACTACCCCTCGGACAAGGGATTAATAACCAGAATATATAAGGAGCTCAAACAACTCTATAGGAAAAAAAATCTAATAATCTGATAAAAATGGGCAAAAGATTTGAAGAGACATTTCTCAGAAGATAATGTACAAATGGCAGACATATGAAAAGGTGCTCAGTATTAATGATAACCAGAGAAATGCAAATCAAAACTACAATGAGATATTATCTCACCTCGGGTAAAATGCCTTATATCCAAAAGACAGGCAATACCAAATGCTGGTGAGGATGTGGAGAGGATGTGGAGAAAAAAAATACTGTTGGTGGGAATGTAAATTAGTATAAACACTATGAAGAACAGTTTGCAGGTTCCTCAAAATACTAAAAATTGAGCTAACATATGATCTAGCAATCTCACTGCTGAGTATATACCCAAAAGAAATGAAATCTGTATATCAAAGAGATATCTGCACTCCTATTTTTAATGCTGCACTTTTCACAATCTGTAAGATTGGGAAGCAACCTAAGTCCATCAGCAGATGAATGGATACAAAAATGTTGTGCATACATTTAATAGAGTACCATTTAGTCATAAAAGAGAATGAGATCCAGTCATTTGCAACAACATGGATAGAACTAGAAATCATTATGTTAAGCCAGGCATTGAAAGGCAAACATCACATATTCTGACTTATCTGTGGGATGTCAAAATCAACTTAATTGAACTCATGGACACAGAGTGTATAAGAATGCTTACCAGAGGCTAGGAAGGGTAGTGGGGGATTTTGGGGAAGGTGGGAATGATTAATGGGTAGAAAAAATAGAAATAGTAAGACCTACTATTTGATAGCACAATAGGGTAACTATACTCAATAATAACTTTACTGTATATTTTAAAATAAATACTGTAATTGGATTATTTGTAACTCAAGGACTAAATGCTTGAGGGGATAGATACCCGATTCTCCATGATGTGCTTATTTCACATTGCTTGGCTGTATCAGAACATCTTATGTACCCTGTAAATATATATACTCCTACTATGTACCCACAAAACGTTTTAAATTAAAAAATAATTTTTAAAAAGAAATGCCGTCCAAGATCCAAGTCCTGGAATCAGGGACCCCAAGAGCTTACTTAGTGCTCTGTCCCCCCGTGGGCAAACTGGTACCTAAGATACAAGAGAAAGTCCCTTTTATTTCTCCTCCTGCTTTTCTCAAGCAGGTGTCTTGCCCCATAGCCACTACAGCTGGGAATGTACTGAGTCTCACCGGACACCAGCAAGTCTCAGGCTCACCCAAAGCTCTCAACATAGTACATGGATATCCCTGCTGGTTATTCAGAGCTCAAGCTTTCTTCAGAAAGCTGGAGATGAATGCTTCCAGGACTGGGCTCATCCTTTTAAGGCAGTAGGTTCCCTTCTGGCCCAGAGTATGTTTAGAAATGTTCAGGAGCTAGAGTGAATCTGGAACAGGGGCCTCAGGTCTCTAATTGATACTCTGTCCTGCCATGGCTGAGCTGGTAGCCAATATGCAAGACATAGTCCTCCCTGCTTTTCCATTTTGTCTCCTCAAGCAAAAGGAAGGGGTCTCTTTCAGAGCTGCAAACTGTGCAGCCTAGAGTTCGGGAAGTGGCAATGCCAGCGCTCTCTTAGCGGCTCCAGCTGGTGCCTCAGTTGGTTATGTGCCCCCGAGTCCACTTGCCCTGGACCCAGTTTGGCACTAGGACTCACCTAAGTCTTGCAGTCCTTGTGGCCTAGACTGCCTTTCATGTTTATTTAGAGCCCTACAGCACCTTAGCCTATAGTGGCGAGGCTTGTGGGAACTCAATTTCAGGCCATCGGGATCCACGATTCTCCTCTGAGTAGGACTAGTTTTTAATGGCCCCTTCCATGGGTGGACGTCAGCTGAGATTTTTCCGAATTTCTTTTCTACTATACTACCACAGCACTGAATTTGATGCCTCACAATTACTGTGCTGTCTCTCCCGCAACATGTGAAATGCTCTCTGTACCCTGTTGCTGCTGTTGTGGGTGGGGCAAGGGTGGCATTGGCTATTCAAGACTAGTTTTCTTCATTTTCAGTGCCTCTTTCAGTGATACAAAGTTACAACCAGGTACTGTGAGTGCTCACCTGATTTTTGGTTCTGATGAAGATGCTTTTCTTGTGTAGATAGTTGTTAGACTGGTGTTCATGGGGTGGGAGTGACAGGAGGAGACAATTGTTGGAGCCTTCTGTTCTGCCATCTTGCTCTCATTGCATATTGACTCTGTTCTCACTTAGGAGAGACAAGCACTGACATGAAACTCCCTCTTTGTGTAAATTGCATCATCCAATGGAAGGGGAGATTTAAACATTTTTCTGGTAGAGATAAAACCTTATATTCTAACTACATCTATCCTGTTAGTAGTAAAGGGTAAAAGAATAATTTTTTTTTCAGTCTTTCATATCATTTTATTTTCTTCCTTCAACCATAATAATATGATATCCAAATTTTGTCTTAACCAGTGGGTCTGTAAACACAGGCTTATCCATCCCACTTACAGGCAAGGCAAATGCTGCTTCTTGAAATGGTCCCACCGTGGACCCTCTGGTCATCCAACCCAAGTCGCCCCCTTGCCTGGCTTTATCTTCACTATACTGTGAGGCCACTTCATTGAATCTCATCCCAGACTTTAACTTGTCCTTGGCTTCCATGATTTTGCCATGTTTTTCACATAGAATGTGTCTGACCTTTACTGCATTGCCACCACCTTTGGGACCTTGAGCCTTCTTGTCAGCACTGTCACTGCCAGAGGCTGCTCCCCCTTTCCCCGCTTTTCCAGAACCACTTTTTCCTTTGGGCGGCATCTTGGAAGCTTGTTGTTGAACTCTCAAGAATAATTACTAGAAATTATTTTAAGCAAATAATATATATATATATCATCAGAAAATAATATTTTGTTGCTTATACATTTTTAGCAGAAATATTAAGTTAATTTCATTATACTATTATAACAATATGGTATGAAAGGGTGGATTCAAATAGAAATAAAGATTAGAATTTGGAGTATAGATTCGTTTTTATGAATAAGATAGATTTTGGATAAACAGCAGTGTTTAAAGCCTGGGAACGAAAAACACAACTGGTATTTGAGCAAGGAGAAGAAATTGGAGGAATTGAAACCCAAGCTTCAGGGCTGATCCCAGTGTCTAGATGTGTGGATTTATTAAGAGGTGGCATGCACATGTGGAATTTTACCTAGAGAGTAGACTCACAGACAAGGGAATTTAGAAAGAACTGAAACAACTTCTCACGTAAATTATTATGGGGGAGTGGAGAGTGGAATGAAGGCCTGGGATAAAACTGTTGGATCTAACATAGGAGTTGCTGCCTTTCTCCCTACATTGGTTTTTGAGCATCATTTTCCAAATGGCACATAAGGATTATTAAATGCTGGAAAGAATAAGGAAATGACCAACACAGAGGAGATCTTATGAACTCTGAATAGCAGGCAGAGAGTTAGGTGTTCTGAGTGTTATCACAATTTTAATACCACCATGTTTATTCCCTACCAGACTTCTCTACTCTTGGCAAAGTAGGCTTTGTATTGTCTATCCACCCTTTCTTCAACATCTGTCTCTCCTCTGAATTTTTAAAAGTATTTACAACTTAGATTGTTACAACTGTAAATGTAATGAGGGCAGAGATACTCCTTAAAAGCTGTTTTTTGTTTTGTTTTGTTTTTGTTTTTATTTTTTGAGACAGAGCCTGTTGCCAGGTTAGAGTGCAGTGACGTGATCTTGGCTCACTGCAAACTCCTACTCCCTGGTTCAAGTGATTCTCCTGCCTCAGCCTCCCGAGCAGCTGGGATTATAGGTACGTGCCACCATGGCCACCTAATTTTTGTATTTTTAGTAGAGACGGAGTTTCACCATGTTGGTCAGGATGGTTTCGATCTCCTGACCTCGTTATTTGCCCCCGCTGGCCTCCCAAAGTGCTGGGATTACAGGCATGAGCCACCATGCCCGGCCAAAAAGTGTTTTTTTTTTTTTTTATTTTTTTTATTTTTTGTATATGTCTCCTGTATTTAACACAAAATTTAGTACTTAGTAAATGATGAATGCTTTGGACAAAAAATTTTAAATTATCTCAAAAATGAGTAAGTTAAGAGATGCAATTTGCCCTATCTAACATTTCCTGGATTTTCACCTTGGCTTTGACCTGAACCTCAGGTCATTATTGTTATCTACAATGAAAAACATAAGACCATCAGTCCAACTTGTTATTCTTTAGGGAATCTTCCTCTACACACAAAATGTAAATATCTGTTGTAGTAATTTTAAGTAAAACAGAGTGTAAAGGAAGGCTTTTAATCTAATGTTCCAGTCAGCTTTAAAATGGGAACATGTTGTGGAGTAAAAGTTCCAGTTTTTTTTCTCAAAGTGGAGCAAACTGTGATCAGATTTATGTTAGATGATAAAACTCTTGAGTTTGCTATGTAAATTTACTTTAAAGTGTGAGATAATTACACATATAATTTATTTTTCAATATATAAGAATCTCAAATTCTAATTCCAGAACTTGGCATAATCTACAATAAAAGCATAAGAATTGTTCTGGTCCCATCAAAGCAGGTTTATAGCTAAGAATGTTTGGTATTTCTGTAAAGGTAATCTGTGTAAATAATATCAAATCAATCAAAGTGTCAGTTTACTGTATATATTTTAAGATCATGGATTAAAAGAAGAATTGTTCCCTTTTTGCTTCTCGCCTTACTTCCCCAGGCTCAACAACGTTTTGCCAGAAAATTCGTTCACACGTAAAAACATAATCCTTTTTTTTTCTGACCAACATATTTCTGTATTTACACATTGCCAAAAACATATTTCATCCAACTAATTTTTATATTACACAATGCTCTTCACAGTATAGGTTCTACCTTTGTGTTTATTCTCTGTCTCCTGGTACTTTATAACTGAAGAATGTTAAACTGCTTCTCTTCACCAAATAATACACTCTTTCCTAATTCCTTTCCAATGTGCATACTATTTCTTCCTCTTGAAATGCTTTCCATATCAACAAGCTCAGGCATTTCTTAGACATTCTTTTCATTTCAGCCCATTTCATTTCAATATTAAAATTTTGACCTCTTTGGAATATCTCTTGACTCCCACAAACAGATTAGGTATTTCTTCTTTGCTTCCACAATCTTAGTGCAAATAAATACCCCAAGTAAACATCCTGTACTGTGATTATTTTAATATAATATACTGAAACTGAAGATCTGTCTTTTAGTAGTTTATATTGTGAGATAATTCATTATGGTTATATCATATTCCTACATGGTCCAGGCCTTCTGAGCAAAGGGTGTGTTAAGAATTTTGCATACCAGAAAGCTTTGGAATCTAGAAATTGTGTCCTCCTAAGGATAAAATCTCTTTCTATAGAGGTGCCGTTTCTCTTTCCCCCATTAAATGTATTTAATGAGTAATCTCTCTCTTTGGAGAGGAATATGGTCATGTGTGTCAGCAGTCTATAAAAACTAAAAGGCTGTAAATTTTAGGGTCCCTCCCCTGTGATGCAAACCTACTACTTCATCCAGAGGTTAACATCTGCCTTCATCCCATTGCCCTATGGGGATAGCAGCATTCGGAACTAAGACATTATTCTTGCTGCTGACTTTTACTGTAAACAGACTGTGTTTTGGCTGGGCGCGGTGGCTCACACCTGTAATCCCAGCACTTTGGGAGGTCAAGGCGGGCAGGTCACGAGATTAGGAGATCGAGATCATCCTGCATAACACAGTGAAACCCCGTCTCTACTAAAGATACAAAAAAATTAGTGGGGTGTGGTGGCGGGCGCCTGTAGTCCCAGCTACTTGGGAGGCTGAGGCAGGAGAATGGCTGAACCCGGGAGGCGGAGCTTGCATTGAGCCGAGATCGGGCCACTGCCCTTCATCCTGGATGATAGAGTGAGACGACTCCACCTCAAAAAAAACCAAAACAAACAAAAACTGTGTTTCTGACTGAGGCTTTATTTGGTAGTATACATATATAAAACTGTGGAAGGCTAACTAGTTACCTTGCCAACAGGATAAAACTCAGAATCCTCACAGTATTTAACTTTGTAAGCTCAGGGCTTGGGATAGTGCCTGACATGTAGTAAAAGCTTATTAAATATATTTTATTTATAAAATAAAATGAATGAATAGTTGGGCTAGTCACTGAAAGGTGGAGGAAGATTTTCATTGATGTACCCAGTATTAGTATATATTGTGAATGATACTGAAACTGAGCCTAAAGATTACTGATGTCCTGTCTAATACACTCTTCTTGTATATCTGCACTTTTCATTGTCTTTAAGATATTTTATTATTCTGTGCTGAAAACCAGTTGTAATGCAAATGATTTCTTATCCATAGAAAAACAAATAAAATTTGTCCTGTGGATATTGATCATTTTAACATTTATTTGTAAATTCATGTCAACATTGTTGATTACCTAAATTGATTACAGTATATATTGCCTACACATATATATATATATGTTTTTTTGGATTTTCCTTTAAATTGGTCTTAGCATCTTATTGGTTTTGTCACTAATTAATATGTTAGATAAAATCTTAGACATGTATTCATTCACTTAATAGTTGTATTAAGGTCATAATTTTATCTTGTTTTATAAACATGATCCATTAATACCAGTAATGTATTCTTAACATCACGAAGTGTGCAATGTGTGTACATGTGTGTGTGTGTCTCCGTGTGTGAAAGAGCTATTCTGTTTTGTTGTTTTGGACTTTTCCTCATTTTCCTTTCTTTGGGATTTTCCAAATCACTGAATGTCTATAATCATTGCAATATTTTGATTACTCTGTACTGTATTTTAGTATGGGCTACAGATTTTGCAGCATTTAAATGATGCTAGAGAAACAGTATATAGTGAAGGAAACCACAACATGCCACCCCAAAATATGCTGATTTGGCATACTGATCATTTTGAACTTAAGCACTGGAGAAACAGCAGTTGCAGAAGGAGCTGTCTTAACTGCCCTTTCCTACACGTAGCAAGCCATAGAAATTCTTGTGGGAAAGATGGCTCCCTTGTACTAAGATGAGAAGATAACTCTTACCAGCTCAGAGATGGTACTACAGGAATCTGCAAACATTACTCCATTAATTTCTTCCCATTTGTTTATCTTCTCACAGTTTCTCACCTCTGTGAGCCTAAGAACTGTTTTCCTTTGTCTTGCCACTTCTCTAAAATTACTTTTCTTTGTTGAAGATGCTATATAAGCCAAAGTTCTAAAACCACTGGTTTGAGTTACTTTTCATTGCTGTTTCTCCCATGAGATGTGTGCTGCAAACATTAATAAACAAGACTTGCTTGTCTTTCTCTTGTTAATCTGTTTTCTGTTGTAGAGGTCTGTTCCAACTTAAGAGGGCTGCGGAGAAATTCTACATCCTCCTAGCAATCATAAGCTTGACAAAAGAACCTCTAACCCTGACCAACCTTTTGCAATATAATACAGAGTAATACAGGTTTGTAAAATAAATAAATGAATATTTATTTTATAAAGGGGAATCTGGTATAGCCAGTATGAGGAGTGTCTTGGTAGAATGAGTCATACCCATGCTGTGATATGACTGAGCATGCAGAAGGTGTGAGCACTTGAACAGCTGCTGAGAATGTTCACACTGCTGGCTGCAAATCTTGCCTGCAGACATTACGAAGTTATTTAGCTCTAGTTCCCTTCAATAAAAGACGGGAAAAAATACTTTTCACAAATAATTTTGCTCAGGACATGAAATTAGTGAGAAAGTCCTTAATTACTATTATTATACAGATTGATTCTCCCATTCATAAGAAATCCAATCTACTAAAAATCAAAATTTACATATACAGAATAATTATTATATTACAAAACGATTAATAGCATAACAATAATCATCTTAAAACAATAATAACCAAAAAAGTGAAGTTACAGGCTTTACTCAGATTTTATCAGCTTTTTTCTTTTTAACTGGTATTTCTTACCTATTGCAGGATCCAATTTAGGATCTCACATTGTGTCTAGATGTGGTGACTCCTTTGTCTCTTCCAGTCTATGACAGTTCCTCAGTCTTTCCTTGTCTTTCATAACCTTGATACTTTTGAAGAGTACTGGTCTAGTATTGTAGAATGTCCCTCAGTTTGGGATTGGTTAATACTTTCTCATGATTAACTCTACACCTATGCACAGTATCTCCTTATTGGGAAGAATACCACAGAAGTGATATGACTTTAGAAGTTCATTATATGAGAAAGTGCATGATGATTTTCTTACTGGTGATACTAACTTTGATCGTTTGTCTACAGTGGTATTTGCCAGGTTTCTTCACTGTAGGGTAAGTATTGTTCTCTATAATTAGAAAGATAAATATTTTAAGAGAGCTACTTTGAGTCTATGCAAATATCCTGCTTCTCATTCAATTTTAACCCACTGTTTTTGGCATTCATTGGTAGATTTTGCCTGCAGCCATCGTCGCTGAGGATTTCTAATGGTGATTTTATATTTCCCTAATTCGTTCTACATGTGTTCATTATAATTTTCCTCAAAGGACTGCTCTTTCTCACATATTTATTCATTCAGTTATTTATGAATATTTTAGTTAAAATCCAGTACTATCAACGTTTACTTTATTATTCAAGTTCCAACTTTGGCCATTGGTAACTTTTTCAGGTTGGCTCCTGTGTCTTTCAACATATTCCATTTTTTAGTTTTTGGCCTTTCTTTACTTCTAGCACTGCAGTATACTCCAGGATTTTCCCTGTCCCAGCCCTGGAATGAGCCACTTCTCTAGAGAGCCTTGGTCCTTTTGTTTTGGAGTATGACTGCTATACTTTTTAAAAAACTTGCAAATATGATAAATTATTCTCTTCAATATTTCATGCAGGAAGTTTCTAGTATTTCATAACTGAATGATTTTCTTGAGAAATTTTTGTATGTTCCCATGAAATTAGAAAAAACTATAAATAGAATAATATAAATGAGAAGGTAATTGATTTCATGTGTTAGTCTTCTGTGAGGCACTGCAATTCTCAGGAACAAAGGCAGTAAGAAAAGAGAGAAAGATTCTGAGTCTCCAGAAAGGCAATCAATATTTATTGAATTCTAACTTATAAGGAGTACTATGAGAAGTGCTGCAATAAGTAAAATATGTGGCCCCTGTCCTAAAGAAGCTGTGGTGTCACAATAAGACAAGGATAAACATTTAACAAAGGGACAAGTACTAAAGTATGAGGGATCATATGGGTCACATATTACATTTTATTCCAGTGTTTCAACATTATATTTCTCATTCAATCACTCTTATTAGATGTTCTCTTCTGCAAAAGATCTTCTCTTCTGCAAAAGAAAGCTCACGCTTTTTAAGGACCAACTAAAATTCAATTTTTCCGTTATTTTTTCCTTTGTGTTGCTTTTTAATTCTTTAGCTATGTATTGAACACCTACTGTGTGCAAAGAAAAGGGAAAGCAAGATAATGTCACAAGACAACATTACAGCAAATTTGGTTATAAAGCGAAGTGACTCTTATTCAAAATTCACGCTTGAAGCAGCATCCATTCAAAACGATAAGATGAAAGTGTTCCCTGCTCAATAGCAGAAGAATGCATTTTATAAGTTAGACACTAAGAAACAGAACAATAGAAAAAAAATGGATTGGATAGCATCAGGTTACTTTTTTCTGAAAGCTAAAGCAGAAGTGACAAACTGATCTGTTTTGAGATATAATTTGCTTCCTTAAAATTTCTGTTTGATTATGTGGCATGTAGCATGAGTTACTCCATTTTGATTTGGTCTGATCTGTTGGGGCTTAGTATAGGACCTCAGCCTAAAACAATGACTTCCCATAATTTTTGTGTAATAATAGTAAGGTAATTAAAATGTCTTTCTTGATTTTTAGGAATTTTCAACTCATAGAGATCAATCCTCTCTGTCCTCCCAAATCCATAGTTTTGTTTCATTTTCTAAATTCTGAAAACATCTATGCACAGTAGTAAACCTCTGAGAATGGGTGTAGAATTTTCTGTCTGCATTGTTTTCTATGTAGGTTTACTTCATTACATTCTCTTAGAGGTTTGATTTGCTTGAATGAAAAGTCTGTTTCATCGACTCTTTTATCCTCACAGTATTGGCCAGTGGTATTTAGATAATGGATGGATATTAAATGTGTGTTATCATTGTCAACATCAAATGCATTTAGTAAGTAGAATACAAGTCTCCTGGATTCAAAGAACTGCCTTACTCTTCTAACTGCTTAAATGTTGATAATAGTTCATAGCCTTGCTGTGAGGATGAAATGAGCTCCTACATGCAGCATTTAGAAGAAACTTGGGACATAGTAAACACTTAATGTTATTAATTTTTAACATGTGTTTATAATTAACATTAATATTATATGTGATAAAAGCATGGCTTTATTTACTATGCAATGGTTAGCAATGAAAAAGGAGAGTAATATATTCAGATTTGGATAACTGAATTTTAATTAAGGACCAAATGCCAATGTCACTCTTCTTGATGGTCTTCCTATTTCTGTTCAATATTCCTACACAAATTTATTTTTTCCTACTGCAATATTTAGAGAAATAATTGTTTAAATATAATTGTTTTAAACTGTTAGCCATCTCTGAGCTCTATCCAGTTAGTGAAATTTCAGTGCTATTAGAGTCAACAAGTGGCCAAGAAATGCCTTCATCCCACATACTTCCTCCTCCCACAAGGGTTCGGTGAGTCCTTTGTGCATTGCAAGTGTTCGTAGATGCACAAAGTTGCATTCAAGCTGAAATGTTTTTAAATCGTTATGTAATGCTAAGAATATACCAAGAAATACTTATAAAACATACAAAAAGTATGAAGAACACCTATTTGTGACCTAATTTAAATAAAAAATAAATTACCATTAGTTTGAAATTGTTTGTGTATCCCTTCTCCATCAACAGTAACCACTTATCTGAATAAATTCTACTTCTTAGTCCTGCTAAAGAACAAAGTTGAAGTACTATAATACCTAATGTCAAGGTCTGTGAAAGTTGCTGCAATTAGCACATTATAGTATTAGTGAAGTAACAGATACACAGACCAATGAAACAAAATAGACAGCTCAAAAATAGAACTACTCTAAGTAATAAACTTATATTTGGTAGGCAATTCAATAGAGAAATAATAGTCTTTGAACAATTTTTGCTAGAGCAACTGGAGATGCATATACACAAAGGAGGGGCGTAGACACAAATCTTCACCTGAAAAAGGTCAAGAAGCGATAGTCACAAATCTTATATCTTACACACACACACACACACACACAATGGTTCAAAGCACAAAAGTATAAAACTTAAAAACTAGAACATCTAGGTAACACGGGTTTGGTGACGAATTTTTAGATATAACATCAAAAGCATGATAGATGAAAAAATTGCTAAGTTGAATGTTATTAAACTTAAAAACCTCTCCACAAAAGTTGCTGTTAAGGAAATGAAGACAGCCACAGACTTTTGTCTTTTGCAATTTGTCACTGGGAAGATGAAAATTAAGAAAACAATGGTACCGTGGGCGGTGGCTCATGCCTCTAATCCCAGCACTTTGGGAGGCTGAGGAGGGTGGATAATTTGAGGTCAGGAGTTTGAGACCAGCCTGGCCAACATGGTGAGACACATCTCTACTAAAAATATAAAAATTAGCTGGGTGTAATGGTGTATGCCTGTATTCCCAACTACTCAGGAGGCTGAGGCAGGAGAATTGCTTGAATCTGGAAGACAGAGGCTGCAGTGAGCCGAGATCATACCACTGCACTCCAGCCTGGGCAATCTCAGCACTTTGGGAGGCCACGGTGGCAGATCGCTTGAGTTGGAGACTAGCCTAGGCAACATAGCAAAACCCCCTCTCCACAAATAATAAATAAATGCAGACATACATACATACATAAGAAAGAAAAAAGAAAAAAAATAAAACTATCCAGGCATGGTAAAGTGTGCCAGTAGTCCCAGCTACTCAGGAGGCAGAGGTGGGAGGATCACCTGAGCCAGGGAGGTCGAGACTGCAGTGGGCCCTGATTGTGCCACTGCACTCCAACCTGGGCAACAGAATGAGACCCCGTCTGGGGAAAAAAAAAAAAAAAAAAAAGGAAAAAATGAGAAAATAATGTATACTAATTAGAAAAGCAAAACAATTTAAAAACATAATATGAACTGCTGATGAAGAAGTGGAGCAATAGAAACTCTTGTTTAAGCTGGTGGAGTGCAAAATGGTACAGCCACTTTGTAAGACAGTTCAGCAATTTCTTTATTTAATTTCCAGCTTTTATTTTAAGCTCTGGGGTACTTGTGGAATATGCACAGGTTTGCCCCATAGGTAAATGTGTGCCGTGATTGTTTGCTGCACAGATCATCCCATCGCCTAGGTATTAAGCCCAACATCCATTAACTGTTCTTCCTGATGTTCTCCCTCCTCCCAACCCTCACCCTCCAAAAAGCCTCTTTGTGTGTTGTTCTCTTCCATGTGTTACCATCACTCAACTTCCACTTTATAAAGTGAGAGCATGAGGGGTTTGGTTTTCGGTTCCTGCATTAGTTTGATGAGGACAATGGCTTCCAGCTCCATCCATGTCCCTGAAAAGGACATGATCTCATTTCTTTTTATGACTGCATAGTATTCCATGGTATATATGTACCACATTATCTAGTCTATCATTTATGGACATTTAGGTCAATTCCATGCCTTCGCTATTGTGAATACTGCCTAATTGAACAAACGTAGGCATATATCTTTATAATAGAATGATTTTTATTCCTTTGGATATAGATCTGGTAATGGGGTTGCTGGGTCAAATCATATTTCTGCCTCTAGGTCTTTGAGAAATCACCACACTGTCTTCCACAAGGGTCGAACTGATTTACACTCGCACCAACAATGTAAAAAGTGCTCCTTTTCTCTACCACCTCACCAGCATCTGTGGCTTTTTGCCTTTTTAGTAATAGCCATTCTGACTGGTGCGAGATGGTATCTTATTGTGGTTTTGATTTGTATTTCTATAATGATCAGTGATGTGCTTTTTTTCATATGTATAATGTTCATATGTATATATAGAGAGACATGATGAACTGAAAGATTTAACATTAGTTGAGTTATGGCCCCTAGGTGCTTCCCTTCTAGATCTACTCTCTTGTTTGAAGAAGTCACACTTCTCCAGGGCTCCTCTCAGCCAGAGAGAGAATGTGGTTGGGGTGCTACCTACTGCCAGCCTATTTTTGTTAGACAGAGATATAGGTAATGAGAGACTTGAATCAGGGACTCCTTTTTGGCCTGGCAAAGCCTTTTTTTTTTTTTTTTTTTTTTTAAATAACTACACTTAAATCTAAGACTTTTCCTACGCAATTTTCTTTCTTTTCCTTGTTCCTTCGATTGTATCAGGAATCATCATGGCTCATTTCACCTTTTCTTGCTGTCTCTTCTTTATCTTTCACGGACATTTTCTCCCCAGTCTCTTTGCACCTCTAATCCCATTTTGGCATCTGTTTCTTAGAGGACTAATATGTTTTATTTTCTGTCTTCTTACGTTTCTGTTTCTCTCCTTTTTGTTTTCCTCAACTTATTTTTCTTATTACATCCTTTCCCCACTCACCTTCACTGGAAGTTACACACTCTGTTTCCATATTTTTAGAAATGACACTTAAAAATTTACCATACATAATTATAAAAATCTAAATCATTTTAAAACTCAGTGAGACATTGTTTGTGTTGTTCTTATTACTTTGAAAACAAATATTTGTTCAGAGTTATCCACATATTCATTCAATTGGTAATTTATACTTTCACTATATCTAACTGTGGATTTTTATTTATTTATGTATTTGTTTTTATTTACATTTTCATTGGTTTCCTGAATTTGTGGTTGGTGGCATTCAACAGTTTCAAAACATTCACATCAAGTATTACTTACAGTCAATTTTCTTTCTTTCATCTTTCTGTAATTGTTTATATTTTATTTATTCTCTATTTTTTGTATCTCTTAACTTCTTCATATTTCCCATCTTTTTATCTTTTTGGGCTGCGTGATGCATGGTTACTGCAGATTTATCTTTCAGATTATCAATTATTTAGCTTATTTTGTTCACTCAATGTTCTATTAAACTTTAAATATAAATTACTGTAATTTTTATTTTTAGAAGTTATATTTAGTTTTCTTTTTAGTCAGCTTGGTCATTTAAAAAATGATTTCTTGTAATTTCTTTATATTTTCCATGTTGTCATATTTTGTTAAGCATATTAAACATAAATTTTATGGTATTTATCTAATAATTTCAACATGGATAGTCTTTCATTATGGGTAGCATTTATAGGACTGAAAATGCTGTTTGTAGTTTCTCTCAGTCATGGTGCCTTATTTCCTTGTGTTTTGTGACTTTTGTCATAATTTCATGTTTGTTTAATCTTGTGGAAACTACCTGAGGTCTTCATTTGTGGTGGGCATGTCAAGTTCTGCCTTGGTTACCACTAGATGAAGATCACCTCCCACTTAATTATCTGCCTGAAGCCCCCTCAGGCCATCTAGATAATATTTAAAAGGACTATAATATCTTTGAAGGTGAGATTTTAGTTACAATTTTTCAAAGGAAATTCCTTTTTTCTAACCATTGAGTACCAAGACAGGGATTTCCTCATTTGGGGAAGGTCATTGATTTATTTTATGTTCATTCTTTGAATCTCATTTACTGAGAGACCTATTTTGGAACATTCTGCGCTTTGGCTAGTTTTTTGTTTGTTTGTTTGTTTTTGTTTTCTGCTGCCCAAAAGGAAATGAAAACCACAGCTCCAGTTTTCTACCATAAAGATCACTTTTTGCTCTGGATTTCTCCTTGGACTTTTAGCCTCTGAATAGATCTTACTAAGTTGCCTGCACACCTCAGGGCATCTAGGCATGCACGTGTGTTTGTAAAACATCCAAACCAACACTTTCAGTTGTTTGCACTGGACAAGTCATCCAGGCTGTCAGCACATGATAGTGTGTAATATGGAAGTTTCTAATTTTTTTTGTGTGTAAAGTGGATCCATTTTCAATTCAAAGGGAAACCATCTCAGCTGCCCCAAAGCACTGATCCATTTTCCAGTGAGCAAAGAAAAACAGTAACAACAACAACAACAACAACTGAAATGAGGCTGTTGTTACCAATTAGGTATCAATTTGACATTGATAGCAACTAGGTTTCTAAAATATTAGGACCAAGATACTAGATTGTAGACTAACCAGGTTCTCTTGCTGCTATCTGCTCCCATATACTGTTTACTTAGAATTGAAGGCAGTGCCATGTAATGTTGACTTTGAGAATCAGTTGTGTTATGAAATACATGTTTTTCTTTGCTCTGGACATCTTTGTGCAGGAATGGCTTCATTCCACTTCATTTCTCTGCAATATTTTGGTAAAAAAACAGATTTGAGAGGTAACCATTGTGGGTAGGTCTTTTGACTTTGCCTAAATCAAGGGAAACTTGCTGAAATGAACCCATGAAATAAATGAATATTAAATTTCCAAATACTTTCCAAATTTTCTTGAAATAATAGAAGAGAAAAAGTCAGTATGGATGAATACTGTTTATTAAAGACCCCAAGTTCTTTCTCCTAAATGTCTCATAGGCATAAGATAAATGTATATATAATGACTTAACTTCAGTGAGAAGCCAGGGGATCCTCTGAGTTGTCATGGCAAAAATATGTGACTGTATCTATAATAGAATATGCACTTTAGTAGGCATTATTTCAAATGAGTATTAAGAAACACTTCATTACGTTTTTATTTGGTTATGATTTCTTTTGTAAAGGGCTATGTTCAGGCTTTAAGACTGTCATTATAAAATTTTAGAGTAGCAAAGGACTTTGTAGGCCAATGTTCTCCATATCTGCCTGCCTAATTTTTAGAATTAACTGGAGAGACTTCAGAGTATTCAGATTCCTGCCCACCTCCGCCCCTAAATTATTGAAACAATGGAGAAAGGGCCTAGGAATCTGTAATTTTAAACAATTTCCCAGTAAATCTTGGTGAAGGAATTATATATCAAATCTAGTCACCTAACTTTATTAATCCTATTATTTTTTATGGCATGGATGAACCTAGACGACATTATGTTAAGTGAAATAAGCCAGGAATAGAGCATATTTGTCTCTGAGACAAATATTGTATGATCTTAATTATATGTAGAATTTAAAAAGTCAAACTTATAAAAGAAGTGAGTACAATGGTAACTGCCAGAGGTAGATGGGGATGGAGGTGAGGGTTGAGGGAAAGTGGACAAGGAAAGAGGATTGGTCAACAGTTACAGTTAGGTCAGAGGATTAAGTTTTGGTGTTCTATTGCACAGCAAGTTGACTATCATTAAGAATAATGTGTTGTCTATTTCAAAATAGCTGAAAGAGAGGATTTTATTTTATTGAGACAAAGTTTCACTCTCTTACCCAGTCTGGAGTACAGTGGCATTATCATGGCTTTCTGGAGCCTCAACGTCTGAAATGATCCTTCTATCTCAGCCTCTTAAGTAGCTGGGACCACAGGTGAGTGCCACCATGTCTGGCTCATTTTTTAAGTTTTTTAGAGATGGAGTCTCCGTATGTCAGGAGAGGCTAAAGAGGATATTAAATGTTCTTACCACAAAGAAATGTTAAATATTTGAGGTGATGGCTATACAAATTACCCTGATTTGATCATTTCACAGTGTATGTGTGTATCAAAAGATCACATTTCACACCATAAATATTTAGGACTATTATTTGTCAGTTAAAAAATAAAATTAATCTAAAAAGAAAAAAACTGAAGACTTGGGTTATCTGCAGAAGCCATGTACTGCTCTTTCTATTGCGCTAAAATGGTACTTGTTCATTGCTATGTGGCTATAATGTTGTTTCTGGTATGTTATTGATGCAGGATATTTTCTTTACCCCTTTGTGGGAATCATGACAGGAGTGCCTCATTTACTCAGTCCACCTGCTCAACCCCTTACAGAAGAGAGTTTGTGAGCAAATGAGTGCAGGAATAGGAGCAAGCAAGTGCAGGAACCAGCTGCTTTGGTGCCAGCAGGAGCAGATTCCATGTGGGCCCTGCAGAGGGGGTGACTGTGACCCCAAGACTTCAGAGGGTCTGTTATAGTAGTCTTTTAGCTCTGCCATCTGCAGACAGCAGTGTGTTATCAGTTCAGTGGGCCCTTTGTCTCATCATGTGGGGTGGCTGCCGTCTGCCAGTGAGGACAAAGGACCAGTGTGACAGCCTTTTTGTGTACCACCACCTGGTGCATCCCAAATTCTTGTCCAGTGGCCAAGAGGAACGAGGCCACGTGGACAAATTGAAGGATGGTGAATGTGGAGAATTTTACTGAGTGATGAAAACAGCTCTCAGCAAGGAGGGGAGCTGGAAAGGGGACGGGAAGGGAAGGTCACTCTCCCCTGAAGTTAAAGTGCCTCTCTTTGATGTCCATTTGCCTCTCTCCAATGTCCAGGTGATTCTTCCTGACATCCAGCTGCTTCTATCCTCTGCTAGCTGGGGTCTTTATATGCATAGGATGGGGGCAAGGTGGGCTACTAGTAGTTTTGGAAAATACAGCGTTTGACTGGTAGAAAGGCACTTTTCAGAAAGGACCAATTGGGAGAGAGCGGGCACATAGGGATGCAAGTTCTCACTTAGGGCCATGGGTTTCATGCTTTTTGGCTCGAAGGTGAGGTTTTGTCAGGGATGCTCCCCTGTCTGCCTAGAATTTCTCTGTCTCCTGTTGCTATCATTACTAAAACAGGCATATACAGTAAGTGATTTTGGAGAAATGGAATTTACTATATGAGCAACAGTTGAATTTAAGAAGCTTTTATTAATACAATATTAAGCCTAATTTATCCCATATTAGTTCTTCTGAATATTAAAAAGCAAAGGATGTTAATCACAGTGTTCAGAGTTCCCCTTAACTACTGAACTCTGACTAGGAGATTTATTATTTTCAAATATTGTAAGAACTGGTAATTATAAGAATTGTAATAAGGTAAGAAGGTAAGACTCCTGGGAATTTAAATATCTGCTTATTATCATCTTAGGCTTTACTGTCCATAGTATGTATGTAGAAAGAACTATTAAAATGCTTCGGTTTAAATTACATGGAATAAATTTAAGTTATAATTTAAATGGCCTTAAGCTTTGAGTTTAAATTATCAATATTTTAACTTATTAATATCAATATTTAAATTTAATTTACTAGCATTTTGTTCCATTCATGGATACAGTCAATTTTATATAAAAATGAAAAAAAAGTTTTTATTCTTTGATAAATTCTTAATTTCTCTAATTAAACACATTAACATTTAAAAACAAGTATAATTTACTAGATTTAATATGTTTGAATTTTGTAAAAGCATTTCAAATGACTGACAGGCAGACATAATAACCTCACGTGCAAGTTCTCCCTAGGTCGTAAGCAACCCTTGTGAATCTAATAACTGAATCTGATAATGATCAGTTCCTCTTACTTTGTTAAGTACAGTTAACCCACATAATCAAATTCTTTTACACCTGCAAAATTAAATTTCAAAGTCTAAAATCATTTTAAGAACAATATTAATATTTCAAAAATAAGTAGATGAGTAAATGACACTGATCAATTATCCAGAAGTGCTATTGGTTTTATTTACTTCATTGTCTCTATACTGTATGCAACCATTTTTTATTTTTAGTCACTCATTCCTTAAAAAGGAGTAATTTTGCTAAATTGAGCAGGCTGAAGTTACAGGGTGACAAATTGGGATAGCTGCAATGTTACCTAGAAGTCAAAAGGATTTCTTTGAGGACCTCGGTCTGGATGTTGCATACTGGATTCTCCTTCAGCATATGCGAATATAGTCAGTTCCTTTCATAACAGAATTCTGACTACTATGTCAAGTAGGAATTCCAAACCAAGATTTTATATGGGATTAGTTTCACATCCACCCAGTTTCTCTTACCCATTTTTAATGGACTAAATTATTATCTTTGCAACCTGAGTGGATCTTGCATTTCTTTCCTGTTTTTTCTATCAATCGCTATTCTGTACTCTTTAATTCTAACTTAGCAGTGGTTTAAAAACTTGTGCCTTCATACGGTTGTCAGATAAAATACTGAACAGCTAGTTAAATTTAAATTCCAGATTAACAACAAATAACTTTTTAGTACAACTATGCCTCATGAAATATATAAAAAGATGTTTCATTATCTCTCTGAAATTCAAATTTCAGTCAGTGTTCTCTACTTTTATTTGCAAAATCTGGCAACCCTAATCCTTGACATAGATATTCCAGAAACTATTGTCTCAGTTTTATTCCCTCACCTTTTCTGTAGACCCACTGAGGTTAAAGCCATGTCATTTTTTCCCCCATCTCCTTCAGGCAAAGCTCATAGACTTGATTAGATGCTCAATGATTTTTTGTTTTAGAGAGTCTTCCTCTGAGAATCTGAATATATCATCCTCCAAATCAGTTTGGAAATGTGCAACTGTTGTGCTGTCTGATATGAAGCTCTAGAAAAAACCCAAACAAAACATATAAGACAGGTATTCCCTGGAAAGTATAATTTGACTACAGATCTTCTCATTTAGCAACATCGTGTTACGTAGAGGATAAGCACCACCCTTTATTTCAGCAAATATACCTAATTGAAGAAGATTGATGTTTTTCTTTCAAATGATGAGCTTTGCATATTCACATGTTACATTTGGCTTATACAATATTTTTACTGAGAGAGAAAATTTAAGACCTAATTTGAGCAAGGGATTAAAAGCCATATTTCATTGGTAGGCTAGCCCTGACCTGCCAGGGCTCTCCCCTCTGCTTTGCTCTCCCCACTGTAAATGCATGCAGACTATCTAGTGACTCTGATTCCTGAGTGGAATTTATATACTTGATTTGGAAGAGTAATGTCAAGGAGAGTGATCTTTAGAATACATTACAGACAAAATGCAGGACAGTCAAGCAAACAGTCCCCAGAGCTCCCCAGTGCCTACTCTTAGAACCAGAGTAACTTTAGAATTAGAATTTCAGCTTTGAGGAGCTTACTGATTTTACCCTTGCGCGATTTGAAAACTCTTCAGTGCTCCTAGAATTAGTTCTCTTGAGACTTTAGATAAGAGTTGGAGGAATGGCCTGGTAATAAATATTCTTTGTAAGAAATAACCCCAAATCATTATGACTACGATGTGGGTATATGGAGTGATCACTCACAATGTGGGCATAAAGGGGGCTGGGATGTTACCAAGACATAAAAGATCCCCACCATTATGGAACTTATAGTATAGCTAGAAAGATCAAAAGTATATTTTAGGAAAAGTACCTAACTAAAACAATGCTTTTTTTCTCATTGGAAAATGCAATCATTGTAAAATAATATTAAAAATTTAGGAAAAAATTTTAGATTAGTCAAACTTCATGAAGATACAACCACTATTAACAAGTTTGGTGCAATTATTTTGCAGTTTTATATGTATATGATCATCTAACACATACCGTCATGCAATTTACATTTGTACCTCAAATTCAATTCTTTATAAGTAAATATACTTATTTTTATATGAGCTATTGCATACTATCCATTTTTTTATCTTTCATAACTTATTTAATCCTATGTTGTAGGATATTAACATTGTTTCTTTTTTTAAAATTTATAATTAACCTGGCAATTAATATCCTCTAAATGTATTCCATGCATTTTCTTTATATAAATTCCTGGTATATGCAGTTACATTTTTTCAGATGTATTTCAAATTGTGTTGCTGAAAAGTTTGCCCTGGGTAATGCTGGTACCACCAGAGTATAAAAGACCCTCTCTCTGCAAAGAAAGATCATATGTCAGAGAAGGGAGAAAATCCTGTGTCTGTGAGTGGAATGGAAAGTTTTGTAAAGAATATGGAAGTTAATTTGAGATTGAAAATAAGCATTTCACAGGAAAAGAGAAAACACTGTTGGTAGTATTTCAGTATTCTTTTAAATCACATATGAATTGAAAGAACTCTAATGTATAAACTAGAAAGAGGCCTCATGCTTGCTTATTGATGCAGGATCACGTTCTCCTCAATTATTCTCCTGGGACATCCATCTAGCCTGCATTTTCAAACTCCTGCACACAGTTTCTGAGAAGGAAAAATGTCCTTTCCCCTCGTATTTCTATTTCTTCTATGTCATCTGTTAACCAAATCAATTTAAATGACAAAAAGTGTCTTCTTAAGATGAATAAAATAATGTTATCAACTCAAATATGGCTTCCCTCCACACTCTCTTAGAGTAGAATTTTATGTCCACATTGTGTACCTTGCCCCTGCAGTTTCTCCCCCCTTGCCTGTCAGCTGTGCAGACTTCCCTGATTTCCTTTTCCTAAGGAAAAGGAAAAGGATCACAGTAGTGAATAAGGTTTCCTCCTCCCATTTGTAAGGTTCTGTTCCCACTACAGGTCCTCTCCTATTGAGAGCCAAATATTTGTGCCAGGTGGTATTTGATTGGAAGGAAGAACATGAATAATTTTTAAGCCTAAATAAGTTTGCCTTTGCACAGTCCACTTTTATACTAAAAATGTGATTACTGGTGAGCTGGTAAATAGCCTATGGTTTCTACTTGTAGTCTATTCAGAGTAAGCAGAGAAACAGACAGCCTTTGCTGCTCTTTTGCTATTTTAACAAATTGCCTTTTGTGTGTGTCTAGGCAAATGCAAAACTCCTCCTTTTGCCATGATCAAAACCTAACAACAAAGGCCTTTTGATTGACTAAGTTTTTCAATTTCTAATTAGCAAATTTTGTTCTTACTTTTGTAGACACCATAAACAAACCCTTTTACTTGGAAGCTAAATAGCAAAGATCCTTTGAATCTCCAAGTTAATGACACATTCTTAACAAAGCCAGGCTAGATTTTGATGTTTTCTGTGGTTTAAACTTATGCTGTAAACAAGAAAAAAATAACACCTCAGCCATCAGTTCCTGAATCTTACAAAAGAAAATTAACCCCTTTGAAAAAGGACTGCTATTTTCTTCCAAGTACAGGTTTTTCATTGTAGAGAAATAATATGTTAGAAAGAAAGAAAGAAAGAAAGAAAAAGAGAGAGAGAGAGCGAGGGAGGGAGGGAGGGAGGGAGGGAAAGAAAGAAAGCAACAAGAGCTTCTGTTTATAGAGGATAACTGTTAGAAACATATGGCATAGAGCTATCAATATAGATGATAGAGACAGATGGATAGACTGATAGAAAGATAGATGATAGATACGTTTTCTAGAGAACTCATAACAACTCAGTAGGTTGACATTTATTAAACCCCACTTCACAATAAACAAACTGAATATAAAAAGTCTTATAAACGTGCTCATGAAGAAACAGTAATCAACAAAGTAAACATTTGAATCCAGTTGTATTTCACTTTAACACCCTTGTCCTTCCTACTGTCTACACTGTAATATTATAGAATAAAGTATAAGACAGAGACTTCAACTTTCAAATAAGTAAATGAATTTGATTTCCTTTGGGTAATTTTCAAGTACAGTAAGTAAATGTTAGTGGAAGAAGTTAAGACACTGTTTAACTTTTATATGTTAAAAAGGAAAGCATTCTGGAGTTTGGAGTTTGCCTATGTATTAGTCCATTCTCATGCTGCTAGTAAAGACATACCCGAGACTGGACAGTTTATAAAAGAAAGAGGGCTAATTGACTCACAGTTCACCATGGCTGGGGAGGCCTCAGGAAACTTACAATTCATGGAGGAAGAGGAAGCAAACATGTCCTTCTTCAGATTGTGGCAGCAAGGAGAAGTGCCCAGCAAAAGGGGGAAAAGCCCCTTACAAAATCATCAGATCTTTTGAGATCTCACTCACTATCAGGAGAACAGCAGCATGGGGGTAAGTGCCCCATGATTCAGTTACCTGCCACTGGGTCCCTCCCATGAGATCTGGGTGGGGCATAGCCAAACCATGTCACCTTATCAATGATATAGAACAATTATATACTCATGACAAAGAGATTTTGGTAAAATTTATATTTTAAAGTGTTGACACATCCTATAAAAAATTTGTCCCAAAAAGTAGTGAGGATATTCTAGATGAAGTCTTGGTAACAAGAAGCAACTGGAGAATTTAAGAGATACTTCTCAGGAAAATATGAGATTTGATGATAGATCACTTGTGGGAAGTAAACAGGATGATATAATTAAATATGAGTTTTTGTCTTGAAAATCTAAAAGAACATGAGAGCCACTATTATGACTCAAGAATTGACAATTTGGAGAATGTACATCTCCACTGAAGGGAGTCCTTGACAGGGAAAAACTTGGTGCTTAATTCCTTGGGGCAGTAGGGAAATATTATTTGGCATCTAATTACTTAAAATTTGAAAGAGGCTGAGATTACCGTCAAGTTTATTCATTCTAGAATAAAAAGTGAAAATTTCAGTGTTCTTATTCATAAATATTCTGGCTTTAAGGGTTAAATCTGTGAGAACTGGAAACATGAAATTTGCTTAGATGAAACAGTTACTTTCTAATTGAAAATCTAAGTTTACACACTCGATTGTACTTTCATGAGATGAGAACTTTTAATCCAATCAGTGAGAGAAACCAACCTGTATTAGTCAGTGTCTTAGTCTTTACTTCTCAATTAGCAATTGTAGCTTGCCCTCATTTATTTAGATAAACATCCAAGTCAAACACTTAACATAGGATTGGTTCAGGAAGGCACAAATCCACCTATGATTTGTTTGCCTCTTTAATCCACATTGTTGAGAAGGTGACTCTAATGTTGTGGTTTCAATCATCTTTGAATCACATTAGATGAAATAAAAAGAAAAAAAAGATCTGATGACCAGATCACATCTCATATTCATTAAATCTGAAGCTTGGCTGATGATGTTAGGACATTGGAAATTTTTAAATGTTCCCCAGAGGTTATTGATATAGTTATGACCTGTATAAAGACTTTGTGGTCAATACAGATTGCATATATGATGGTGGTCCCATTAGATTATAATGGAGCTGAAAAAGTCCTATTGCCTAGTGACGTTGTAGTATATATCATAAAGTTGTAGAATTATGCATTTTTTACATGTTTATGGTAATGCTGGTGTAAACAAACCTGTGCTGCCAGTCATATAAAAGTTAGCCTATGCAATTATATATAGTACATATTTGATAATGATAATCAACAACTATGTTACTAGTTTATGCATTTACTATAACATATGTTTTATTATTTTAGAGTGTACTCCTTCTACTTACTCATTTTTAAAAGTTACCTGTAAAACAGCGTCAGATAGATCCTTCAGGAGGTATTCCAGAAGGCATTGTCATTATAGGAAATATCAGCTCCATGCTTGTTATTGCCCCTGAAGACATTCCAGTGGGATAAGTTATGGAGGTGGACAATGGTGATATTGATAATTCTGACCTGTGCAGGCCTAGACTAACGTGTGTGTTCGCGCCTTAGTTTTTAACAAAAGTATTTAAAAAGTAAAAGAAAAAAATTAAAAATAGCAACAAACTTTTGAATAAGGGTATAAAAAATAAAATATTTTTGTACAGCTGTACAATGTGCATTTTTAGCTAAGTGTATTTTAAGAGTCAAAAAATTTTTAAATGTAAAAATGCTTTAAGATAAGGTTACTAAGCTGAAGTTAGTGTATTGTTGAAAGAATTTTAAATAAATTTAGGAAAGCCTAAGTTTGCAGTGTTTATAAGGTCTACAGTACTGTAGAATAATGTTCTAGGGCTTCATGTTCACTCATCACGCACTTACTCACCCAAAGCAACTTTCAGTCCTTCATGCTCCATTAATGGTAGCTATCCTACCAAATGGTATGCTATTTTTTATCTTTTATACTGTTTTTTATTGTATCTCATCTATGTTTAGATATATTTATTTACACAAATACCATTGTGCTCCAGGTGCCTACAGTATTCACTGTAATCACACACTGAATAGGTTTGTAGCCTAGGAGCAATAAGTTATACCGTATAGCCCTAGGTGTAGAGTAAGCTATACCATCTAGATTTGTGCGAGTATACTCTATGATGTTTGTGCAATGAAGAAATTGCCTAATGATGCATTTCTCAGAATATATCCTTGTTAAGCAACAAATGATTGAATAAGCAAAGTTGAAAACCACAGCTTTAACGAACTGCCATTTTGGAAAAATATATAGTCCTTTCCTGCTTTTATTATTTTTAAAGAGAATTTATTTATTTATTTAACCATTTTATTAAAGTGTAATTGACATATAAACATCTGTACATATTTAACGTATGCAGCATGAGCTTGGGTGGCGCTTACACCTGTGAAACCACCACCATTATAGAGGACAAACATATTCATCACCTCCCAAAGCTTCCTCCCGCCCCCTTTATTATAAACCATCGGTCGTCTTGGGGGACTTTTTGGTAAGAACATTTAACATAAGATCTATCCTGTTAGCAAATTTTCAGTATAAAATATAGCAGTACAGTATTGTTAGTTATAGGCACTGTGCTGTATAGCAGATCTCTAAAACTTGCTTATCTTGTATAACAGAAACTTCATACCCTTTAAAAATCACCTCCTCACTTTCTCCTCACCCAAGCCCTTGGCAACCACCATGCTACTTTGCTTCCCTAAGTCTGACTGTTTCAGATTATACGTTTCTATGGTCTAAACATTTGTGCCCACTTCCTCAATTCATATGTTGAATCCTGATCCCACAGGTGATGGTTTTAGGAGGTGGGGCCTTTGAGAGGTAATTAGATTATAAGAGCAAGGTCCTCATTATTGGGATTAGTGCTCTTTTAAGAGATCCTAGAAGCTAGCTAGTCCCTTCTACCAAGTGATGACACAATGAGAATGTGCCTCGATAAACAGAAAGTAGGCCCTCACAAGACGTGGAAACTGCCTATGTCTTGATCTTGGACTTTCCAGCCTCCAAAACTATGAGAAATATAAATTTGTATTGTTTATAAGATACCTAGTCTATACAGACTAAATATAAATTTGTATTGTTTATAAGATACCTAGCCTGAACAGACTAAAACTCTCAAGTAAGAGTTAAATACTCTCTGTGCCTGGCTTACTTCACTTAACATAATGCCCTGTAAGCATTATGTTGTTGTAAATGATATAATTTCCTTTTTTAAAAGGCTGAATAATACTCGATTGTAAGAATATATGACACTTTCTTAATCTGTTCATCTACCAATGAACATTTAAGGTTTCATTATCATGGATATGGTAAATAATTTTGCAATGAACATGGGAAGGCAGATATCATTTCAAGATTCTTATTTCAATTCCTTTGAATATATACACAACGCTGGGATTGCTAGGTCATACAGTTGTTCTAGTTTTAACTCTTTAATAAACCCTATATATTTCCTCAACATATTCCATTATGTTTTCCATAATGGCTTTGCCAGTTTACATTCCTACCAACAATGTGTAATAACTTTTTTGCCCACATTGTCACCAACATTTGTTATCTCTCTCTCTCTGTCTCTCTTTTGGTAAAATAATAGCCCATGCTAACAATTGTGAGATGATAAATCATTGCAGTTTGATTTGGATTTTCTTGATGATTAGCAATGTTGAGCACTTTTTAATATATCTGTTACATATTTGTAAGTCTTTTTTAGACAAATTACTCAGGTCTTTGCCCATTTTTGTTAAGATTATTTGGTTTTTGTTTGGTTCTGTTTTGCTATTCAGTTGTATGAGCTTCTTATCTATTTTGTATAGTAACCCTTATCAGATAGATAGGTGGTTTGCAAATGTTTACTTCCATAAGTTGCCTTTTCATTTTGTTGAATGTTTTGTTTCCTGGGCAGAAGCTTTTTATTTTGATATGATCCTACTTGTTTATTTTGGTAATATTGCCTGTGTTTCTATAAAAAACATATAAAATAATGTCATATAAAAAATTGCCAAAACCTATGTCAAGGAGCTTTTCTTTTATGTTGTGTTCTAGTAGTTTTATGGTTGCAGGTTTTATGTCTACATATTTAATCTACTTTTAGTTGATTTCTGTATGTGATGTAAGATAACAGTCCAATTTTAATGATTTTGCATGTAGATACTCAGTTTTCTCGACACCACTTACCAAAGAAACTATCCTTCCTCCATTGTGTGTTCTTGGTATCTTTGTCAAAAAATAGTTGACCATATAAATGCGAGTTTATTTCTGGGTTTTTTATTGTTACATTGGTCTGTATGTCTGTTTTTGTGTCAAGACTATACTGTTTGTTTATTATGGCTTTGTAATATAATTTGAAATCAGGAAGTGTGATGCTTCCACCTTGGTTCTTCTTGCTCAATATCACTTTGACTATTTGGGACTTTCGTAATTCCATATGAATTTTAGAATTACTTTTACTTCTTCAATAAAAAATGTCACTGGAATTTGTATAGGGATCACATTTGTTTGGAAGAAGAGATTTCTTTCCTCATCCATTACTAGGTTCATGACTGAGATCCTTGTAACAAAAGATAGATTAACAAGAGAAAAGCATAACAAATATATTTAATAAAAGTTTTATGGGACACAGGAGGCTTCGGAAAGGAACACCCAAGGTAACAGGGAGAACTATGTATTTTTACAACAGTCGTGCAGAAGTATAATTAGAGAGCAAAAGAATCTGATCTAATGTTAACGAACTGAAGGGAACCCAGAAAGCCTTTTCTGTTAAGATTCTTCTTGGTGTTTCTATGACTTCATTCCTTTTCTCCAGGTATAGGGAGGACCCCTCTAAAAAGACAGTCTTATGACCTACTTTAGAAAAAGGTTAAAGAATTCTTATGTGGCCAACTTCAGGGGGAAACAATGCAGCAAGGTCAGAGAGACTTTTCTTCTCCTTCTGTTTTATCAAATGCCAAGGTGCCATATTTTGGGGTAGCATGTCCTGAACCATATTGCATTGGATCTCAAGGTTGCTTTGGGCAGTATGAACATTTCAACAATACTAATTCTCCCAACCCATGGACATAGATATGTTTCATTTATTTGTGTCTACTTTAATTTTTTTCATCAGTGTTTTATAGCTTTCCATGCACAGGTCTTTTATCGACTTAAATTTATGCCTAAGTATTTTATTCTTTTTGATGCTATTATAAATGAGATTATTTTCTTAATTTTTTTCAGATAGTTCATTGTTAGGGTATAAAACGTAACTGATTTTTGTATATTGATATTGTATTCTGAAACTTTATGGGATTTATCTATTCTAACAGGTTTTTGGTAGAGTCTTTTGAATTTTCTATATATATGATTATGCCATCAGAAAACATATTTTCATTTCTTCATTTTCAATCTGTATGCCTTTCATTTATTTTTCTTGCCTAATTTCTATGGCTGAGCTTCCAATACATGATAAATAAAAGTGGTAAGAGTAAGCATCCTTTCTGTTACTCCTAATCTTAGAGAAAAACCTTTCAGCTTTTCATCATTAATTATGATGTTAGCTGTGGGCTTGCCACTTAGGCACTTTATTATGTTGAGGTACAGCCCTTCTATACCTAATTTCTTGAGTTTTTATCATAAAAGAGTGATGAATTTTGTCATATGTTTTTTCTGCATCTATTGAAATAATCATATGGTTTTGTCCTTCATTCCATTAATGTGATGTAGCACACTTATTGTTTTGCATATTGTTTTGCATCCTTGTATTCCCAGAATAAATTGTGCTTGATCATGGTGTATAATCCTTCAAAGGTGATTCTGAATTTTGTTTGCTGTATTTTGTCAAAACATTTTGCATCTATGTTCATCAAGAATATTGGCCTGTAATTTTCTTTTCTTTTAGTGTTCTTTGGTAGCCTCAGAATGAATTTGGAAGTGTTCCCTCCTCCTAATTTTTTTGGGAAAAGTTTTAGAAAGATTGACATTTATTCTTCGTTAAATGTTTGGTAGAGAAATTTTTCTACTTCTAGATTATACAATGTGTTGGCACATAATTGTTCATAATAGTCTTATGATCTTTTTTTTTCCTGTGGTATCAGTTGTAATGTCTCTGCTTTCATTTATAATTATGTTCATTTGAGTCCTCTATTTTTTTTTCTTAGTCTAGCTAGGTGTTTGTCAGTTTTATCTTTTCTTAGTAGTCTGGCCTTTTGGAGGAGCCCATGAGCTGGTTAGCAGGAATGACAGCAGGTTATTGAGAACAAGGGACTGGCTGCTGTGCATTCCTTCCCTGTCGCCTTGCTCCTAGATGTTCCTCATGATTCAGCAGTGCAAATTCCTTCAGTGTTCTGGGTGGAGAGAGACAAAAGTAGGTCTCCTGGGCAATATCCTACAAGTCTGGGGAAGCAGAGTTATTGCATTTCTCTCACTTTCCCCTGTAGAAGTAAAGGTGAGCCAAGTGGGCCTCTCTTGACACAGAGTTGTGCTGCCTTCAGGGAGGAATGATGTAAATAAAGTGAAGCTGATTCCTACCTTTTTAGTATGTCCACTCTTGGATTTTTTTTGCTGGAACCTCAGATAGACTTGAGGACTCTCACAGAGGTATTCTTGCCCATAGGTGGTTATAAAAATCAGTGTTCTTGCATGTGACTGGGAGCTAGGATCTCCCATTCCATCATCTTGCTGATGTCACTCTCTGTTTCTGTTTTTAATCTTTTCTCCTAGTCAGCCACCAGTGTTCTTAGTATATTAAGGATCATAAAATAAGGCATTATAATAATGCAGTGTATATTCCTGAACCTAGTGGGTAATGCACATTTTTTCCATACGCTCTCCTTTTCTTCAAATAAAAATTTCACCCTTCTTTTTAAACACTCATGTCTGTATAGTTAATTAATTTTTATTTACATTTCAATATTCGGGTACTATGTTTTGTTTTAGAAAACATTTATTATGGAGTTTTTTGTTTTGCAGAATCGAATCAGCAATGTGGATTCATCAGCAGGTAGCCCCACAACTCCTGGGGTTTGATTGGCAGAAACATGTTTTCCTGTGGAGTTCTGCCAATAGCATTTGTGTACAACAAGCAAGGCCAAGTCTCAGGAAGGGTCTGGGTTGGATGACATGACAGACACTTTGGCAGAGCTTTCATTATTTAGCACACTGTTGTGAATTATTAATAAAACTCCATCGTCGGGATCTAGAAAAGGTAAAATGGTACTGGTGTGTCTTGCAAATGCTCAGGTGTAATATTAATTAGATTGTAAAAGAATATAATATGCAAAGTGGGAAATAGTCAACCAAGGCCAACTTTGGCAAACTTTTCTTAATAATTTGCATATTGTAATAACAGATGTGGAAAGTAATAGATCAGGAGTGGTTGGCCTTGCTACATAACAGAGAATTTCAGAAACACAAACTCTAAGAAAGCAACAGGTATCAGTCTGACCTTCAGAATGATTTCATAAGGGGCTCTTTCTAAAAGACGTTATAGCAGACTGATATGCCAACATGGACTTCTTATTTACTAACTATATTTTCTGATTTCTCTAATTTCTTGTTTTTAAGACAAGACACAGAGTACCATTATATAAATTACATATATATTTGTATATGTATCTCCAGCTAAAACCTACCGTCATCCCAGATCCACATCCTTAAAATTATGCTCAATTTAAACTCATACCATTTCCCCTAAAATCATTTCATAGTCTCCTATCTTAATAATTGGATCCCTATGCATTCACTTTTGTGAATCTATGCTTTTAATTCTATGAAAATTTACTTATATGAATTAGTCATCTCTGCTATCTCTGTTTCTTTTAAAATCTATATTTAATTCATTACAAGTTTCTTTATAACATTCTGAATCTCTAAATTTTATCCACTTCTCTTTATTTTTACTACTTGAACCTTTGTCCAAGGTATTGTCCTCTCATCGGTACTGCTAAAATTAGCTTTCCAAAATTTTCTCCCATGTCTACTCTGCCATCCTGTGACTGAGTGTCCATGCTGCAGCAAAACTGATCTTACTAAAATGGGTCTCTGTTGATTTCATTTTCCTATTGGTTTAAGCCATTTTCATGGTTTCATGTTATGCTAAAGATAAAGTTTCAACAGGATCTAAGAGGCCTGTATAATCTGATCAACTTCTGTCTCCTTGGTATCAACTGGCACTAGCTATGTCTTCCTTCACTGCCATGACCCCAGGTTTCATTCAGATCGTGTATTTCTTCAGGAAGAACGTTGTTCCACAAGCTTCAGTACTGATTTCAATAATTCTTTTCTCAGGAAAATCTTCCCTTTATCTCATTTTCCTTTCAATATTCCCTAAAATTCAATGTTTTCACTGTATTGTAACTATAAATTCACCAGTGGTTATTTGATTAATGTTAGTCACTCCTAGTGGATCCAACCTGTTCACTGTTGTCCACTCAGGGCCCAATAGAACGTGACTCATGTTCTTATTTCCTTTGCAATAGTTTTTGACCCATGTGCTTGCAAGTGCCTATACATTAAAATACTGACACATGCAATTCAACACTTATTTATAGTATGTCGCTTAGTGTAATGCAATATTAGGCAAGAAACTTTCTAGATGTTAATATGCTGATAGGAGAGAATGGCCAGTTGTCTAAACAGAAAGATTTTTCAGGTTGGCTGGTACTTTATTGTATTAACATGTTGTAGATCTAGAACCATCCAATAGAACTTTCTGCAATGATACAATTATTCTAGTCTTTGTTGTATAAAAACAAGCACGAGTCAAACACTTGGAATGGGTTTGATATAACTAGGGAGCTGCATTTAAAAATTGTTTGATTTAAATTAATTTAAACTTAACCACATATAAGAGCCAGAGTACATATCTAGTCGTTAATCTTGCAGCATCAATAAATGAATTTTTGTAGATTTACCAACATTGTTTATGAAGCTAGCCTGACTGCTGTCTGGTAATTTGGCAGTATTCAAGCATCAATAGTTAGCAAGCTCTGAAAATGAGTCATGACCAGGAAGTTTACTCACTTCATGGCCATGTAATCAACGCTGAAGGTGTGTGGAGGCTGGGAAAGACTACCTGACTCTAGCCCTTAAATAAATCAGTTAAATAAGAAAGCTTACCCCAAATCAGTGTAAGTAAAGGAGTGTGTTGAAGAACCAAGCATATCATGATGTAAAATGCAAAGTGAGCCTACATGCAAAGTGACCCTTGGCAAGACAATGTAACACATAATTGTGTTGTTAGAAAATATAGGGAAAAATTCAGCTCCCCGAGTCCACTACAAGCAAAAGAACTTTTATGAGACAAAGCCAGGATATCATCAAGAAAGGGAATGGGCTGGGACCAAGATTGTTAAGTAGGTATAATAATTTACTGATTTGCAAATGTTGAATGAGGTCTAATATCAGCATAACTACATACCTTCATTTATTTTCTAAGGAACTAAAAATATACTCACTAAGGCAAATTATTAATAACCAATACTACCTTGTGGTTTTTGGTGAATTTATTTTATTCTTTTCAGAGTTCAAGCCATAATAACATTGAGCATTTTTTAAACTTTAGTATATTCAAAACTCTTACCAGTTCCTTAAATTTTATCTTAATTCATTTAAAAATAATACTAGATATACTTATTATTTGAACTTTACAGAGAAAGCAATAGAAACAAAAAGGCAGTGACTTCCGAAGCCAAACCTTAAGGAAGAGTTACAGGCAACATTTCATTCTAGGCTGTTTGCTTCCAGAGCTGCAGGTCTTAACTACTATTAGATTCCTCCTACGTTATGATATAATTGTTAGTTAATGTTTGCACTTCTAGGACAGTGTCTGCTACAAAGTAAGTATACAATAAATGGTTCTTAAACCTGTCAGAGTCTTAAAAGAATATGTTAAATCACTAAATGACATTTTAAAGATAGAATCCTACCAATTATACAAAATGGAAGTATTAAATAGGTTCTCCCCCCATGCTGTTTTTGAAGAGCTGGGGTCTCACTCTGTTGCCCAGGCTGGAGTACAGTGGCAAGATCATAGCTCACTGCAACCTTGAACTCCTGGGCTCAAGTGATCCTTCTGCCTCAGCCTCCCTAGTCACTGGGGTTTCAGGTGTGAGTCACTCCACTTTGCACTCATCTCCATTTTTTTAAGAACAAAATTTTTGGCTTGAACAACATGAGCATTGCCTATACAAAATGATAAGAATATCAGCCAATATATTCTATTGAGTAAAACCTATGTCCCAGACCTAAGGCCCCTCATACATTTTTAAGCCAACAGCTGATTCTATAAGGTGTTATTATTCCCAGTTTTTCTGTTGAAGAAATTGAATCAGATGAAAATTAAAGTGCTTTGCCCAAATCAAAAAGCTAGTTAGTGAAAAGAGTCTTGATTCAGCTGCTATGAATTGTAGTCCAGAGCTTGTTCTTGGACTACCCTGCCATATTTTCACAACTATGCAAATAAATGTGAAAACATTTGGACATATATATTCCAAATACTCATTTTTGGCTGAATGTTTAGTAATTATTTAGGATATCTTTGCATGTAGTCCTTTTTTATCATCTTCAAAATCCCTCTTTCCTGCTACTCCATGCTTTCTAAAATACCTCTCCATGGAAGCCCTTCACAGTTAACCTATGCTCTCTTCACTATAAATTCCCTCTCCTCTCACTTGCCATGAACATTATGCATTTATATCTTTGATCCTCTGAGATCTCAAATACCATGTATTGGAAATCACGTCTGATAAGAAAATGAAGGCCAAAGTTCATTGTTTTGCCCGAGATCAAACAGCTATTTAAGAATAAAAGATAGATTAAAATATATTCCTATAATTCCCATACTTGGATTGTTTCTCACATAATATTTTACCTAAATATATCTTGTTATTTTTTTTGGTCAGCACATATTTTCTAATTAACAAATAAATTATAATTACCATTAGATTATCTTTTCTGTGTCCTTCATATTTCTGGTCTTTGTTTTAAATTCTTCCCCCCAAAATATATACTCAGTGCATAAAACTCAGGATTCCGTATAGTGTTGTAAGGTCATATAGATTGCTTAGCACATATAAAAGGACAAGAATTTTGACATAATTTTTAGTGTAGAATTTCACCATGGAGATCGAAGACTTAGACCTGTGACAGTTTTGCAACTTAGATTTTTAAAAATAAATTATAAGATATTTCACTGTTTTTAAAATCAAAAATAGTTTTCTTCTAGATAGAAAATCCAATTTTTTTTTTTTTTCCCCTGATTTCTCCCCCAGCTCACGTTTAAAATCTATGGGAACATTTCTGTCATGTTATACTTGTGGACTAAATCTGAATATGTACCCAAAATAATTTCAGGGAATAAATTATATCCCTAAGGCAGCAGTGTGCAACACAGGCCTGTCAACTATTTCTTGACTGATTTTATCTCCCACTGATTGTTGAAATTTCAATGGAAACAACTGAAGGTCAATGCATCTGGTATATAGTGGCCAGTGCTAGCTATAATTTCTATGAGATTTGAATTTGCCACAGGATAGTTACCTACATCACACCAACATACTTCCTTCATAGAAACAATACTTTCCTGGGTTAATAAGTGATGTCTATGGACCAAACAAACTCAATTTGAATAACTTAATTAGACTGTTAGTGACTACAAGGGAGAATTTGCATAGGTTTTTCTCTTTAAAATTTTAATAGACTTTAGAGCTGTCCGAGATTCATAGATAAATTTTATAAACTTTTCTAGAGGAATACAGTTTTTGTCATAAATAAGATGAAAAGCTGATTGCTTTTCTCCATCTCACTGTTTATTCCTTAATTGTCATAAGCCAAAATTCCAAATTAGAGATTATCAGAAGTATATATTTCAACACATGCCAATAGCTAATTATTGAAATGATCTCATGATCTTATATATGGTGAAAATTATATTCTAGTATAAATTTTTAACTAAATGAAAAGAAAAATTAGAAAAAGCAGAAAATTAGACTTTATTTTCTTGAATTTCCTCCCCCACCCCCGACTCAACAGAGACAATGCCATATTGCCAAACACAAATCTACTCTGCATTTAGGCTCAGATTCATTTCTATTACAAGAAGGTATCTTATTTCATCACAAAATTCACAACAAAACACTTTCAAACAAGTTAAAATCTATTCACTGGATTTTCCATAGTTATCTAAAAAGTCAGAATTATTTTCATCTTTATCTCTGCTTCTTTCTGTATGTTGACCTCATTATTTCTACTTGGTATCTTAAGGTACCTGGAAGTATGCCTACTAACAGCTCAGTTCTTAAAAGTTGCATCACCGGAAAGAAAACATTTCTCTATCAACAGCTCAAATAAGACAATATTGAGAACAAACATCGACTGCAAATAGTGGTATGTGTGCTTTACAGAGGTGGACTAAACAATGGCCAGAAGAAGAGTTCTGTGACTGACTGGCTGTAATCATTAATAGATAGAATTTATTCATTGAGTCATGAATAGATAGAATGTATTCATTGAGTCCAAGGTGACAGCCAGGGAGGTGGGCTCATGTAAAAAGATGGCCATTTCCATTTGAATATTTGATAGGGGAAAGGAAAGCAAATTGTAGTAAAACACAGCCATCTCAGGGACAATCAGAGAAACAGAACACTAATTCAACTTATATCCATAGTACTTTGTAAGAATGTAAAATAAGTGTCTTCTCCTTCCTGGCAATTTGTTTTATTATACCTATGAATATGCCACACATGGAGAGGATGTATTGCTTTTACTGAAGTTTGCTTATACTTCTCACTACACAACAAACTGATGTGGATTTTAACTAAATCTATGTATTAGGTTGTCCAGTTGTGTACTTTTGAACATCCAGCATATATTGTTTTTCCCTATCTCATTGTTTAGTCTTTAAAATTCACTACCTCCAGGCTGTTTTGTGTGTATTTTTAGAATGCCCCATGGATGTTCTTAACCAACTGCCATAGTATTCTACATACAGAGAGTATAATTTAACTTTCTTTCCTCCAGTGATCTGTTAATGGATTATTTTTACTCAAATCCGTATAAAGTACCATTTTTTTTCTGCACAGTGGAAGAAAAGAGTAAGCAGAAAATCAAAATAAATTCATGATTTTGATTGTATTCTTTGCACCATTCCCATAGAAATCTAAGTAGCCCCAGGAAGGTTATATTGAGCAAGGAAATGAATGAGCAGTAAGTGTTCAAAAGGAACTCTTAGATTTAGAGATAGAGATACTCTAATCTTCATTTTTTTGGACTAAAGCATGTCAACCAAAACTTATTTAGTGTTACACAAAGCAAATGTTCTTTTCTCTGTTCCTATATCCACCATGGGCTCCAGTGTTCTACCTTTCCATGTGGAGTATGAATGGACAAAAGTTAGTCAAATGGTCTTCACTTAATTTCACAGTTAGGTTATTGGAAACTGCATTTTTTTTTCCTCATCAACGCCATAACTAAATGACATTGAACAAAAGGATGTTATTCCATCCTTTCACGTAACATCTCAAGTTTTCATGAACCTATTAACAATATAAAATGAGAACTTTCTGTACTTTTAAAGCTGGAAGAATGAATTTAAAAATCTCACTACATTTGAAGAAAAATTCCATTGTCCACTTAGGTAATCCCTAGTGAAGTTCACTATTTTGTCTCCACCTGGCTTGTTCTGACAAGGAAGGACTACCCTTTAGGCTGTAGGTGATGTTAGATCCCTCAGTTGAGTTCAGTTCTTTCATCTTGCTTTGGAATTGCTTCAGATGAAAGGTTACATATGGAATGCAAAGAAAAAATGCAACTCCACTGGTACATTTTGATAACTTAGGAGGAAATTAAAATTGTCTGAAATGAAGACAAATGTGGTCATTTTGACCAAATCTACACAGGCTGAGTGACATAAAGAATTGTGTCAATTCTTTGGATCGTTTAAGTAAAAAAGTTTTTCTTTTGTAGGTTTTAAATTCTATTTTGAAAGACCATTTAATGACATGGGAAATAATGTATTTTTTTAAATGAAAAGAATAATGTTCGAACTCTATTAGTTTGATTCCAGTTTTCAGAGATACACACAAGCACAAATAAAGATGAGAAGAAAAATCCACCAACATGTCACTGTTGTTATTGTTAGGTGACAAATTTAAGAATGATTTTAATTTTATTTTTGTAATTGCCTGTATCTTCCTAAATATCCTGTAGTATAATGGCTAAAGGCTTGGGCATAAAGTCTCAGTTATCCAGGATGTGAGATCGATAAGTTCTAGACATCTGCTGTACAGCATTATCCCTATAGTTAACAAAACTGTATTGTATATATAAAATTTTGTTCAGAGGGTAGTTATCATGTTACGTGTGCTTACCACAATAAAATAAAATTTATTAAAAAATAACCTAGGCTATAGAGTTAGAAGGACTGTGTTTGAATTCTAATTCAGCCTCTTACTAGTTACACGATATTGAAGTTGCATTTTCTTTGTTTTTAGAATGGCAATATTACTAGAAACATTCCAATATCAGGGCTGTGAGAAAATGAAATAGTGTAAATAAAGCACTTAATGTTACATAGTAAGCTCAGTAAATGTTAGCTATTTGGGTTGTAATTGTGGATAAAAAACAGTTATTTTTCAAGTTTTGTTTTTTTTTTGCTTAGTAATATACATACATATTGTCAAATCTAAAATCATGATGACTTTAATCTCTGGGAAACTATGGTATCCAATGTTTATTAAGCTCAAAGAATTCTGCTAAAAGCTCCACTGAATGCAAGACTTCTTTTCCTGTGTGAAAGAAACATGTAGCTGGGGCCTTAGATTGAACTGGTGATAGTAAGATTTTTTTAAATCAATCACTATAAAAAGAATATTGGAATGAAAGCCATTGAACAAGGAGCAAAATGCCCTATGAAGATGGTGTACGCAGTTCTCATTTGTTTCAGAAAGGAGAAAAACATGTCACTCACATTTCCAAAAGGACATGAGGTATCTTGACAATCTTTTATATAATTAATTCCAGATTTGCAAGGCACAATGTCCTAAACATGGAAATGTGAAAAGTTAGAGATAACCTGTGTTTTGGAACTGTAAATGATTCATACTAACACACATCTAACCTGGCCAAGGCCTGGATGACTTATAATATTGTGAGTCTGAAAATGACTGGGGAGAAAATACTAATTCTTTTTGGTAGTTCATATTCCAAAGTATCACTTTTGCTATGTTCGGATTTCAATTTCCGATACTTACATGGGATTATGGCAAAGAGTTGTACTTAGTAATATTTTTCAAATCTTAAATTTTTTTTTCTGTGAAAAATAAATGTTCCTAATATGCTGAATTCCTTGTGGAAACATGGCAAGATAATTGGTACTTTTAAATATCTTTGATTAAAGACTTTAAGTAGATGATATTGCTTTCTGATTTTTCCCTCATTATACACTGCAATTATATAATACTGACTAGAGACAAATATTTATCTGACATTGGGTCAAATATCATGAACAGGTGAAAATGACTTTGTAATTCACTGTCTTGGTTAATTCCCTGTTGCATTGCTGGTTAAACAGTTGCTATCTTTTTTACGATGCAATAAATACAAATTGACCAGATGTGTTTTTTTACTTTACCCTCGCATTGCTGGATTATTAGATACATGTTATGAGCTGTAAAACTGTGCCTGAAAAAAGGCTGTGTCCAGCTATTTTGGTCAAAGTAATCTATTCATTCCTTCTTGTCTTTTGATATTCATTGTAATTTTTGTGGAAAGCTGGGCATGATGTACTGGATAAAAGGAACTTCAGCAAACAGGCCTTTAGTGGTGTAGCAGTAAAAGGGAAAGTATTCTCTAGACCTAACATTAGGTCTCAGTCTGTACCCTTGGGCTGGGAAACTCCACAAAGTGCTTCTGAGATTTTCCCCTTCTTAGGTGGGACAGGATGATTAGAGTGGGCCCGAGTTGGGTATCCCTGTCTCAGCTCACAGTGGGTTAGATTCTGATAATACTCCAGTAGGCTGTGCTCTGGTAGAATAGTTTCTTTTGAGGGCAGGCCTTATTAAGAAGAGCGAAAGTTCTGGAATATGTAAACACAGCTACCTCTGCCCTTTTCCTACCAGAAACAGGAGGAGATTTTTCTCCCATCTTCAACTATTAGAACCTGGTAGAGCTCATGAAGGTAAAGCTCACAAAAGTGTGGGTGTGTCCTGCCCACCAGGACTGGCCTTCCCTGGGGTTTTAACTCCCAGACTTGTCCACACTAAGCTTCTAGAAATTTGTCAGTTATAGGTTAGGTTTTTCTTTCCCAGTACTGGGTTCCCACAGAGGTTTCTGCTCAAGGCTTTCCACTCCAGTCAGTTGTGATTCTTGTACTTGCCTTACTGTTTCTCCAATCTGGGGCACAGCAACTTGCCCTATGACCTCACTTCTCTCACGGATCTAAGAAGAGTTGTTTTTTGCAGTTGTTTGGTTCTTTCCTTGTTGCTTGGATGGAATGATGACCTCTAAGCTCCTCACATGCTGCACTGGAAACCAGAAGTCTATAGTCATTATTTTTAAAAATTGAAAAAATACATATACATGTTAAAAGAGTCAAATGAGACTATAAGGCTTGTAAAAACCAACAGTTCTTTCTTCCATCCTCCTGCCTCTGAACTCTCTATAGATTTTCAATTCCCTGAGAAAACAATTTTTTGCTCTTTAAAATGTTTCTTCGTGACTTTAACTCCATTCTTCTGAATTATTCACTTAGAATGATATTTTTAGTTTTAAAATTTAGATTATACCTATTAAATTTGTAATATTTAAGACACTATCTATTGGCTCTGGGAAAAGTACAGATTTAACTCTCAGAGCTTCAACACCACCACATTTTAAACTCCCACTCCGCACTCCTTAGGACACAATATAGTATAATCTAATTTGATTCAATGAATTATGTTTAGCCTGTTGTAATTTTGTGTACATATATATCTGAGCAGGGTATATAGGGAGCTATAATTGTATTTTATTATTTTGACAAATTTTTTCTCTTCCAGAGTTAGAAAGTTGCTTTATTTTTACTTAATTATTTACTTTCTAAGTTTCTATTCAAATATTTGTTTTTCAAACTCTGTGCCAGAATTGTGCATGTGATCTCAACATGAACAAACATGGCAATTTTATTATTTTATTACAAACAACGTGTGTAGGCCCCTCTTTTCTATTGTAGCAAGGCAAGCTAATTTACCCTATTTCTGGCTAACACAACTGACATCATCTTGGATATTCTCTTGATCCGTGCCATCCTCTTTTATTTACAAGTGTTCTTGGGTCTATGTGTGCAGTTGTTGCTCATTCCTCTGAATCATGGTGATCTTTGAATGTTCATTCACATTTAAAATGAAGCATACAGAGATGACTACAAATTCCATTAATATGTGAGAGTTTGACTTTTGAATGTCAGACTTTATAGTAATTAGATAAGACTGAGCTGCTTTTTGGCTGACTACCAAATTTTAATCTCTATGATTTCCGCCCCCCCTTTGGCCCACCTTCTCTGGCAGCTGGCATTCTGAGAGACAAGTAGTAGAAGATACATGGGAGTCTCACTATTTAACATTTCTACATTAATGTAAACACTGTTTCCAGTAAAGTGAATTCATTGCCTTTTTCACCTTCGCCTTTCCCATGTCTGATGTCTTGACATTTCTTCTTTTAGTGAGTTGTTTACCTGACTTTATTTTTTCACCTCCCATTGATTTGAAATTATCCAAATAACTTGATTTTTTTCTTTATTCTTCCTTCTTTTCTTTCTCTTTATTTCTAAGTATATTTCTTTCTTTGGTCATCAAACAATTAAAAATCCAAGACAAATTCAAGTCATTAATTGGCTTGAAAATATCTCAGAATAAAAGTAATTTAGGCTGGTATGTTATTCACAAGTAACAGTATCAGTAAAAGATCTAAGAATTCTCCTTTGAAAAATAATGTAACCTCTATTAATGTAGCAATTCAATTTCAGCTTCTTAATTAACTTTAATTCTAAAAGTGGTAAAGTGCCTAAAGCTTCAAGAATTAAAAATGCTATAATTGTATATATTTTTTAAATACAGTAATTAACTTTTCATTATTAATGCATTTTTATGACAGAGCCACTTTATTTAACATCCAGAATATATTTAGAATCTTTTCTTTTCAAACAAAAAACAATATTTTATTATAAATAAATGATAGATGTTGTATTTTAAATTTTAGTTGATGCTCAGTTTGTAACACTGAAATAATATTCTCACTGATTTAAGAGGTTAACTTTATATTTTAATTTACTTGGAATTTGAAATATTTGATTACCTCTTTTTTAAAGAAGAACAACCACCTTTTATTATCATTATTTGGAGGCTTATAAAAGCCTGAATTTCAATGAAGATGCTATTATTATTAAAAAAGTGAACCACTTCTTTAATAAAATTTCAGTAGTTCTCAGACTCAGTCTTGTCATTGGAAACTAAGACAATATTTCTCAGGAGAAAGTGCCCTTAAAGTAAAAGTTTCTGATGGCAGTTTTCTTTCCTTAGTAAAATTTCAGGAAAGAAACATTTTTTTTTCGGCACTCATAATCTCCTAGGATTGTGGGTTTCTGTCCACTCTTCCTTAGACCCAATTCCTTTATGTGCCCATTAGGTCTTTAATTTCAAAATATCTGGTTTCCACACCCTGGTAACTATCAGCTGTTGCCAATTCCTCCTTAGAAGCGTTCCTTGTTTAATCCCTTCTCTGTTCCTCTCTCCTTGCCTTATTTCCATTGATCATCATGAGACTCCTCACCTTGCTTGCTGATTCTATTCTTGTCCTCTCCAAATCAATTCTACATTTGCTTGCTATGGAATCTTCTTAATAAAATCTTATTAAATTACTCTCTTAAGAAAAAAAACAATTTCTTATTTCATTCCATATTAAGCATAAATTCTCCAGCACTACTTGAGATATCCTTCTTCCATTATAGCTATATTGATGTTCCCATGATCTTTCCAAACCTTACCCAAGTGTCAGTTCCCAGACAATTTCTATTTCTTGCATAGGTTTTTGTTGTTGTTCACAGTTTCATCTATAATCAGTGTTTTCACTCTGAGCTATCAACAGAAAAATTTTCAGGTAATATCTTGAAAACATACCCTTTATTTATTCCCTCTCTCCTTCCCTCCCTCCCTCCCTTCCTTCATTCTTCCTTCTTTATATTTCTGACTTCTGCCTCTCCATCCTTATTCCAACTATACTCATACCACACAATATTAGAATTCTTATGGCAGTATTATCATATCCCATTTTCTGTTGATAGTAATTTTCTGTCTTTGTCTTTTAGCGATTAAACTTCCTGAGTTTGGGCTGCACACATGGTATATTAATTTGTTCTTGCATTGCTATAAAGCACTACCTGAGACTGGGTAATTTATAAAGAAAAAAGATTTAATTGGCTCATAGCTCTGAAGGCTGTGCTGGAAGCATGCCTGGGAAGGCCTCAGGAAACTCACAGTCAAGATGGAAAGTAAAGGGGAAGCAGGCACATCTAACATGGCTAGAATAGGAGGAAACGAGAGCACAGGGAGGTGCTACACTCTTTAAAACAACCAGATCTTGTGAGAACTCACTATCACTAGAACAGCAAGGGGGAAGTCCACCCTCATGGTCCATTCACCTTGCACCAGGCCTTTTTTCCAACACTGGGGATGATAATTTGAAATGAAATTTGGGCAAGGACACCAATCCAAACCATATTGTTCTACCCCTGGCCCCTCCCAAAACTCATGCCCTTCTCATATTGTAGAATACAATAATCCTTTCTCAACAGTCCCCCAAGCGTTAACTCATTTCATCATTAACTCAAAAGTCCACAGTCCAAAGTCTCATCAGAGACAAGGCAAATGCCTTCCACCTGTGAGACTATAAAATTAAAAAAAAAACAAGTTAGTTACTTCCAAGATAAAATGGAGGTACAGCCATTGGCTAAATACTCCTGTTACAAAAAGGATAAGTTGGCCAAAACAAAAGGGCTCCAGGCCCAGTGCAAGTTCAAAACCCAGCAGGGCAGTCATTAAATCTTAAAGCTCCAAAATAATCTCCTTTGACTCCATGTCTCACATCCAGGTACCACTGATGCAAGAGGTGGGCTCTGAAGGCATTGGGAAGCTCTGCCCCTCTGCATATTCCATGGTACAACTCCTGCAACTGCTTTCACAGGTTGGCATTGGGTGTCTGTGGCTTTTCTAAGGCCATGGTACGAGCTGTTGGTGGATCTACCATTCTGGTGTTGGGAGGATGGTGGCCTTCTTCACATAGCTCCAGACAATTCCCTGGTAGGGACTTTGTGTAGGGGCTCCATCCCCACATTTTCCCTCTGCATTGTCCTAGCAGAGGTTCTCCATGAGACCTTCAGCCCTGCAGCAGACTTCTGCCTGGACACCAGTCATTTCCACACATCCTGTGAAATACAGGTGGAGCCTTCCAAGCCTCAACTCTTGCCTTCTGTGCACCTGTAGGATTAACACCATGTGGAAGCTGCCAAGGCTTTCCATTTGCACCCTCTGGGCCAGGATCTTGAGATGCATCTGTGTCCTTTTTAACCATGGCTAGAGCTGGAGTGATTGGGACACAGGAAACAGTGTCCCAAGGTTGTCTAGGGCAGAGGGGTCCTAGACCTAGCCCACAAAATTATTCTTCATTTCTAGGCCTCCAAGCCTGTGATGGGAAGGGCTTCAGTGAAGGTCTCTGAAAGGCCTTCATAGATTTTCCCCATTGTGTTGGCTGTTAATGTTCAGCTCCTTTTTGTTAATACTTATACAAATTGAATAAGCAGGCTTGAATAACTCCCCTGAAAATGGTTTTTTTCTTTACTACCATATGGCCAGGCTGCAAATTTTCTAACTGTTATGCTCTGCTTCCCTTTTAAATATAAGTTCCAGTCTCAGGTTACTTCTTTGCTCACTAATATGAGCATAGGCTACTAGAAGTGGCCACGCCTTATCATGAACACTTTGCTGCCTAGAAATTTTTTCCACCAGATACTCTAACTCATCACTCTCAAGTTAAAAGTTCTGCAGATCGCTAGGCCAGGGGCACAATGCCTCCAACTTCTTTGCTAACACATAATGAATGTGACCTTTGCTCTAGTTCCCAATAAGTTCCTCATGTCCATCTGAGACCTCTTTAGCCTGGACTTTATTGTCCATATCACCATCAGAATTTTGGTTACAACAATTTAACAAGTCTCTGGGAAATTTCAAACTTTCCCGCATCTTTTTGTCTTTTTCAGAGCTCACCACACTCTTCCAACCTCTGCCTGTTACCCAGTTCCGAAGTTGCTTCCACATTTTCAGGTATCTTTATAGCAATGCCCCATTCCCAGCACCAATTTTTTGCATTGTTTGTTCTTACACTACTATAAAGAACTCACTGTGAGTGTATAATTTATAAATAAAAGTGATGTAATTTCCTCATGGTTCTGCAGATAGCACAGGAAGCATGGCTGGGGAGGCCTCTGGAAACACAAACATAGTCAAAGGGGAAGGGGAAGCAGGCATGTCTTACATGGCTGGAACAGGAGGAAGAAAGAGGAGGGGGAGGTGATACATACTTTTAAACAACCCGGTCTCATGAGAACCTATTCACTCTCATGAGACTAGAAAGTAAGAGGTCCACCCTCATGATCCAAGCAACTTCCACCATGCTCCTTCTTCAACATTGGGGGTTACAATTCATGAGAATTGGGCGGGCACAAAAATCCAAACCATATCACATAGCCACCTTCATGTGGGCATGTGACTAAGTTCCAACCACTTTGATGTGTGAAAAAGTAATATGTAAGATTTTTAGTTCTCATCTTTGCACTCCACTTTTTTTTCTTCCCTCCTGTGGGCCAAAGTGTATAGACTTGATGCCTGTGATCCCAAAAATACCCATTTCAAAGAGAAGAAACTCATAGAAGTGGTGCAATTCAAATTGTAGCTTGAAGGATAATTTGTTTAAAATTTTTCTTGAGTATAATATTCCTCTCTATATATTCTTATGTGCACAGAGCACATGCATTTTAGTGTTTATAACAGTGTGTATTATTTTTCCAAGTTCTTGTTCACATAAAAATTCATAATGTAATAACTTACATTGTTAGTTATGTTTATGGTAGAAATAGTTTTTGTCAGAAATTAAAGCTTTAATTCAAAGTAGATTTTCATGATGGATTTTCAAGACATATTGATCAGTAGTAAAGATTTATCAAGATAAATACAATTATCTAATAAGCACTTGATACATACTTGCCACAGTTAAAATATCATGTATTAAATTCTCGAAGCTACTTGTGATATTGTTACTATGTTTTTTTCAATTTTATATAAGAGGGTAGTGGTCCAGAAAGGTGATTTTTCTAAGCTCATACAGTAAGAGGAAGCAATGAGATTTGAACCTGTCAACACTAGTTTCAAAACCCAAACTCTTAACTACTTTAACTGCTTTACCTCCTCTGATACATAGACTACATAGAATACTTATTTTTCTACTCTGTCTTTGAACTCTCTTCAGCTCTTCCTTATTCAAGAGTTTTTCAAAGTTTCATTATAGGCGCTCTTTATTTCTTACTGTATTCTCTCTTTGTTTAAAATTACAATTATGCAAGTGTGTTACAATCTATATAATAATTAATTTTCAGCCAAGGTTCTTTCTTTGAGCCAATGTCTAACTGTCTGAGGGAAATCTCTTTTAGGATGTTCTCAATGAATGTTATGAGTAATACATTAGGAACACATTGTTCCTTCCATTTCAAACTGATTCTGTTCCTTGTGTTCTCTATCTCAGGTTATGTTATTGAAATTCATCAGCTATGCAAACCCCACCTGTTCTAGGGGGTGGCCCTGGCCCTTTTACCTAGTATGGCTCTCAGAGAGGGTGACCCCACCATGATGAACTGGGCAGCGTCACCTGGGCCACAAAAACTATGGAGGTACACATGCCCTTTGAGACTGACTCTACCGCTGTGCCTCCAATGGGAGTGGCAGTTTTGATGATCTTTGAATTACCTGCAGTGTCATCATCTTAAAGAATAACGAATAACGTGTTTGCAGTCAAATAACTTTGTCATCCTGTCTTGCAGTATCTAAGAAGTCTGACAGCATCCCTTGATTTTTGTTTTATCTCCACGTTTTTTAGTTCAAATTGGCAATGTTTCTGCTGGAGTGGCTTATTATATCCATGGGTAATACCCATATTTATCTCCTTATCAAATGTTTGTTTAGTTTCTGAGTTCTCTGCAATATCGATAGACTGAGAATTTTTCAAATCCTTAAGTTCTGATTCTTTTTTCTTAGCAATTCCTCCTTCAATTCATTGTTCTCTTACTGCATTTTACTACACACAGTAGCAACCAAGCTGTTCCTTCAACACTTCACATAGTAATTTCCTTAGCTAAATATCCACTTTCATCACTTGCAAGTTTTACCTACCATAAAACATTAGAACATGGATACAGAACAGCCAAGTTCTTTGTCACATTATAATAAAGATAACCTTCCTCCAGGTTCCAGTACCATGTTCCTTATATCTGTCTGAGACTTCACCAGATTCACTTTTAATGTCTATATTTCTAGAATGCCTTTTAAAACCCTTGAGGTTCTGTCCATTACTCAGTTCCAAAGCTGCTTCCACACATTCAGATAGCTTTCACAGCAGCCCACAAAATGATTATTAATCAGAGTTCTCCAGAAAAACAGACTGTATTATAAGGGATTAGCTTATATTATTATAGAGACTCTGACATCCCACACAATGCAGGCAATAAGCTACAGTCCTAGGGGAATCGGTGGTATAGTTATAGTCAGAGTCATAAGGCCTGCAGATCATGAAAGCTGATAGTATAATTTCCAAAGACCTGAGAACTGGGAAGGCTGGTGGTGTAAGATTCAGTCTGTGGGCAGGAGATGACTGATGTCTAGCTCAAGCAGTCAGTCAGGCAGAGAGAGAATGAATTCTTCTTTTCTCTGCCTTTTTGTTCTATTCAGACCTTCAGTGGACTGGATGAGTCTCCTCCACACTAGGCAGAGCAGTCTGCTTTGCTCAGTCTAACAATTCAAATACTCATCTAATCCAGAAACACTCTCACAGACACACTCAGTTAGAAACAATGTTTAACAAATATCTACCGCCCTGTCACCCAGTAAGTTTACACATAAAATTAAATGTCAGAGCATGGTAGATTCTTTTGTGTGTTCTTGTATGTGTGTCTGCAAGAGCATCTACAGAAACATTTAGGACAGCAAATATTTACTGCAACAACAACAACAACAACAAAAAAAAAACAGATAAAAAAACAAAAAATGAGGAAAAAGCTGAAATCTTGCTTTGAAAAACATAATAGTTTTAAATAGGGACATTTTGTTTAGTTTACACAATTATGAATGGAATTTAAAGGTTTAAGTCATTAAAATAATAATTAAAATGCTCATTGTCTGCTCTGAGGGCCAGGTTGTGGCAATGGGTTATTAATTTGGCACAGGTAGTAAATAGGTTGATAACAAGATAGTGACCCATGGTGATGGTGGTGGAACAAAAAGAAAAACAAGACTTTTCCTGAAGTTCATGATTTCAGGACTTTACTAAATTAATTTGTATTCCAGGAAAGTTTTGATGTTTTATTGGATTAAAGATTGCTTAAATGAAGCAACCCATAAATTGTTGCTTTAATGAAGTCATAATAGAAACACAGCCCATTTCTAAATGAATCTAGTACTCTGTGATAACTATGAAGTATTTCAAAAATCAGTATCTGTTACTAAATTCGAGACATGTAAAATGACAAGAAAATTATATTTCTTGAAGCCTTTCTTGAAGAAATGTGCCCCTACTTTTGTAAATAAACCATCAAGATGGAGGTTATGTGAAATGGGTTCTTGCTACAAAAGGTGGATAAAAAGGTAATAACATTTGCATGTGGACACTAATTCCTTTAGGTCCTTTTGGATCCCAGGAATAGAGAGGCTTCTACTCATGAAAATAGATATTTAAAAGTGCCCTAACACTAGTTGGCTTATTATGCAGCTTAGAAATTTTAACGTACAGAGTAGACGTCCCCTTTAATACTTTCAAAAAGGTAGAAGATTGTGTCCTGGGAGAAGTATATCTATATGGCTATTCAATTTTTTTTGTAGTCTCCAAGTGTGTTGAAAATATATTCCCTATCCTTTTTTAAAATAATCATTTCTATCTACTCTAACATTTTGTGGTGAATTCCAATGAAGTTAGTGGCCTAAGAATGATGTATCTTGAATATCAAAGAACGTCACACAGTTTATTTGAGCTGGGGAATCCCACAGTTTGGAATAAATATATCCTACTTTGTATCTTTTCATTAAGAGTCACCTGAGAATATTTATAAAACTGTATTTGTAAATAATGTCCATTGTTTCTAAATGTAATGTGATTTTTATTCTAAGTCACTTGGTTATAATGCTGTGGACATTCCCTTGGAATAGATTACAGTCTCACAAGATTGGAATACAGGGAATGGTCAATTCTGTGTCTCAATTTTCTAAGAAATTTTACTGAGGATGCTATTTTCTTCTCTTTAACCAAGAGTGTTGTTGAGATGAGAGAGTTAGGAGACGCAGGAAAAGAGTCAAGCTAAAAATACTTAAATAATGAGATGTAGTCCAGAAGGAGACAAAATAATTGTAGATTTTTATTCATCCAGTAATAGTATCTTTAAAGGCTGTCATAAAGGAAGCTAATTAAAAAGAATAATCTATCAATGCAGAAAGAGCACAAAAGGAATTTAGAAATGTTATTTTAAAAGAATAGTAGTGCAGTGTGAACTGGCAGGTGAAAATGTTATTTGTGTTGCCTAGTGGCGATTGCTGACCATACCTGGGGAATAACACTCATTTTTACTTCATGGCCCATGTGTATTAAGCATCCATGTTGGGACAAAGCCCAAGTTTTAATTTACTGATTATCACCAGAGAGATGAGACAAGTTAAAACAAAGTAGGACTGAAACAAAGACAAAAAATCACTCTCACACTTTACAAGACGTTGACCCCTGGGTTCTAACTCCAACTTTGCTTAGAATGTGTCCTTAAGTAAATAACTTCAGCTCTCTCTGTACTAATGCTTAACTTTAAAATACATTACTAGTTTCAATGAAATCCTGAATAATTTCCAGCTTCAATTGTTTAACATTGAATGTGTCTTGGCGCAGGTTTTTCTGTAATGTTTCAACAGCAACTATGGTGATGACAGCTTCTGGAATATCCTTTCATTATTTCAAAAGGAAACCACTTTATCTCGGTCTCATTACATCGTAATTCCTTAGTGACAGTTTGGCATTTATATTTAGTAGGGATTTGTATGTACTGTGACTCAGATTATAGGTTAAATAATGTTAGGAATTAAAACAAGCCCATCAATAAAAGTATTCCTTCATAGCAATAGAAGAGAGAGCAAAAACACAACATATTACTGTGTAAATATTTAAAAATTTACATTATAAGGGAGTAGAACAGTGATTATGAATTTAGGACAAAATCTCACATATTTTATATAGCAAAGAAGAAAGAGAACAGAATTCTCATATCCCCCGAGAAACCAAAAGCTGCACCTCCTGTCCCCTGTATCTCATGGGGAACTCCGAAGCTGCTTTAAAAGGTAAATTCTTTTTTCTTTTCTTTTATGTCTTTAATTATTTTTAACAGAGTCTCACTCTGTCACCAGGCTGGAGTGCAATGGTGCGATCTCAGCTCACTGCACCCTCTAACTCCCTGGTTAAAGTGCTTCTCCTGCCTCAGCCTTCCCAGTAACTGGGATTACAGGCATGCACCAGCACACCCATCTAATTTTTGTATTTTTAGTAGTGACCGGGTTTCACCATGTTGGCCAGAATGGTCTTGATCTCCTGATCTCATGATCTGCCCACCTTGGCCTCCCAAAGGGCTGGGATTACAGGCATGAGCCACCATGCCCAGCCAGGGTAAATTCTTATATATATCTACACAGTATTTTGCCCACAGTATTTTGACTTTAGAGGTGTCCCAACACTATAAAAACCAAAGATTAGGCTTAATCCCTGAAAAATTTACTTCAAATATACTGTTTCCAAGGAAATCCTCTGGAAGAAGAATGAGATAAATTGCTCTATTAGCCCTTTATAGCAGAGAAACTTATTTTTATTTTTACAGTAAATAATCTAATATGGTTTAATTACTTGGGCCTCAACAACAACAAAAAAGAAAAACATAGGTTCCTGGCTTTTTTGTTTGTTGAGACTGAAACTTTTGGGGAAACTATGTATAGTCACATAGAATATCATGCAAATAAAGTAATAATTTGACCCCAAACAGAAACTTAAATATCAGAATCAGTTATAGTTACTGCATAATGGTGCCACTGGTTACAATTGTCTTTGTTTTGCCCTCCTGATTTTATTTTAATTACATTTGCTCAAGACCTCCCAGATATTGACATTATACACAAATTGAAAGAAATTGCACTTTCTCCATTGTTTTAATTTAGGCTGTCTAATGGAGATAAAATGTAAGCTACATTTTGATTTCTGAATTTTCTAGCAGCTACAATATAAAAGAAAAAAGAAACAGGTAAACTTAATTTTAATAATAGATTTTATGTAATCTAACATATCTAAAATATTGTCATTTCAGCATGTAATCAATATAAAAATTGTTGAGCTATTTTACTTTTTATTAACCAAGTTTTTATAATCTGGTGTATGTTACATTGTCAGTATATCTCAATTTGTAGCATTCATGTTTGAAATACTCAGTAGCCACTTGTGGCTAGAGGTTACTATATTAAACAATGCAGTTCCATCCAAATTGATTTAAAAAAAAAAAAAAAGCATATGATGGCTGTTCTTTGCAATGGTGGTGCACATATGATTTTATTCTGTGATTTTTAAGTTATGTGCCTATGGGATTACTTTTTTGCAATTTCTGTTGTGGTTTGTGGGTAATAATTACAAACACCCCTTCTTAGCCCTCTGTGTTCCAAAGCCATTGAGAAAATGACACAAATTTTATATTATGTGGATCAAAATATCAACTTCAACTGAAAAAGATAAAAAGCCACATTGAATGATGTGGTTTAAATCTGTGTCTAAACTATATTTCTTAATGCTGTTCCTTAGCTTTATTTTTGGGACAGCTGTCTGCATTGGGATGTGTAGAGAGTAGTGTGTGCCTACCCAAGCATGTTTCTGTTAGAGAAGGGGCTGGGTAAACTGAGTGTTGCAGGGAAGCAGAACCAGAAAGAGCCTTTTTGTATCTTCAACAATCAAATCACTTTTTCTCTCCTTTTGGAGGAAGGGATTTTGGAAAATAATTTTCCAATATTATTTTACCTTGGAGAACAAAATGGACAAGGAAGTAGTAAAGTAGTCCAAAAATTTCAAAGGGAATTAGCTTTTAATTATACTGAAGAATATTAAGTAGCGTGTAGTAGAAGGAGGTACACTAAAAAGCTTTTAATTAGAATTGTGGGTGATTTTATTTGCAGAAGTAAGCAGAGCATGCAGATTTATGTTAGAAAGAGGTACGGTAAAAATGCATTTAACTAAAATTATGGGTGAGTTTATTTGATGTTTTGCCATACCATGTCAATTAAAACAAACAAACAAACATGCACATAGCCTATCTTTCTTACCTGAGTTTCTGTGTTACCCATAGCACTCAGGAAATCCATCAGAATTTGACTCTGAAAATAAATGTCCATGGCTAGATATATGCAGCTGGTGTGACTTACATATTGTTGAATACAGCTCAGTGAAAAATGACTGGCATTTAATGTCCAAGAGCAGAAAAGTGGCCAAATCTAAGCTTATTTGTTTTTTGTTTGTTTATGCTGAACAATCATTGACAAGTTGGGATGACTTAACAAAAATTCTCCCATTTTGCCTCCTTGTATAGTTTTCTGTGTTTTGAAAGCAGCCTTCCAAATATGTCTGACTTTCCTCCTACATCATAGTAAATAATCTTCAAATCCAATCACTAATAAATCTGAAGTGGAAGGAAATAACATGGATTTGTTTACTGTTTACTCTTTTCTCTTAGTTTCTAAGCTTTTCTGTTTTTAAAATAATTAAAATAAAAATTTTTATTGTGCCAAAAAAAAAAAAAAAATAGGACCTGATGTCACTGAAGTCCAAAGTTGTCTTTTTTGAAAGATCATGAACAATTTGAGGATTGGAAAATTATAGTTTCCAATATTTCACTATCTTTGGAACACACTGTTAGAGCCCTGCAAACCTGTAGCAATGAGTTCTTAGAGAGGAAGGTGGTCCCAGAGACCATGGAAGTATGCTTTGTGATGACAAAATTCTTGTTAATGGTTGACTCTGTCAAAATCGTGTATTACTTATTTGATTATGCAGTACCCTTAATTTATATTTTTGTACTATCTCTACTGATTATTTCACACTTAATCAAAATCATTTGTTAGCATTTTCCCTGAAATCTAAATAAAAATACAGGTTGAGATATATGGCTAAGTCTGAAATAAAACTGAAAAAAATACATAGTGACGGTTGGCCAAGATGGCTGATTAGAAGCAGCTGCAGTCCACAGTCTGCCGTCTTTGCTATTTCACAAGCTTCGCCGGTGATACCTCCAGATATGGGAAGGACCAAGGCAACTAGAGTCTAGAGCAGACCCCCAACAAACTGCAGCAGTGCTATGGAAGAGTGGCCTGTTAAAAGACAAACAAAAAAAAGCAACAATAACAACACTGGCAAAAAAGACCCCACAAAATCCCCACTCAAAGGTCAGCTACCACAGAGATTGAAGGTAGATAAGCCCACAAAGACGAGAAAAAATTCAATGCAAAATCACTAAAACTTAAAAAGCCAGGGTGTCTCTTCTCCTCCAAACGGCCACAACACCTCTCCAGCAAGGGCACAGAACTGTGCTGAGGTTGAGATGGCTGAATTGACAAAAGTGGGCTTCAGAAAGTTTGTAATAATAAACTTGCCTGAGTGAAAGGAGCATGTTCTAACTCAATACACAGAAGCTAACAATAGTAATAAAACAATACAGGAACTGATAACCAGAATAGCCAGTTTAGAGAAGAGCATAACTGACTGGATGGAGCTGAAAAACACAACACAAGAACTTCACAATGCAATCACAAATACCAATAGCAGAACAGACCAAGCAGAGGAAAAAGATCTCAGAGCTTGAAGACTATCTTTCTGAAATAAAACAGGCAGACAAGAATAAAAAGGAAGAAACAAAACCTCTGAAAAATAAGGGATAATGTAAAAAGACCACACCTACAACTGACTGGGGTAAATGAAAGAGACGGGGAGAACAAAACCAATTCCAGGAATATACCTCAGGATATCATCCAGGTGAACTTCCACAACCTAGAAAGGCAGGCCAACATTCAAATTCAGGAAATTCAGAGAACCCCAGTAAGTCCATGAGAAGATCAACCACAAGGCACATACTCCTCAGATTCTCCAAGCTTGAAATGAAGAAAAAATGTTAAGGGCAGCCAAGAGAGAAAGGCCAGGTCACCAACAAATGGAAGCCTATCAGGCTAATAGCAGACTTTTCAGCAGAAACTCTGCAAGCCAGAAGAGAGTGGGGGCTGATGTTCAACATTCTTAAAGGAAAGAATTTCCAACCCAGAATTTCATATCCAACCTAGCTAAGCTTCATAAGTGAAGGAGAAATAAGATCCTTTTCAGACAAGAAAATGCTGAAGAAATGTGTCACCACCAGGCCTGCCTTACAAGAGTTACTGAAGGAAGCACTAAATATGGAAAGCAAAAACCATTACCAGCCACTACAAAAACACATGGAAGCACACAGACCAGTGACAGTATGAAGCAACCACGTAAACAAGTCTGCAAAATAACCAGCTAGCATCATGATGACAGAACCAAATTTATACATAACAATATTAACCTTAAATGTAAATGGGCTAAATGTCCCAATTAAAAGACATGGAATGGCAAGCTGGATAAAGAGTCAAGACCCATTGGTATGCTGTCTTCAAGACACCCATCTCACATGCAAAGACACATATAGCCTCAAAATAAAGGGAGAGAGGTAAATTTACCAAGCAGGTGGAAAGCAGAAAAAAGCAGGGTTTGCAATCTTAGTTTCTGACAAAATAGACTTTAAACCAACAAAGATTTAAAAAAGGACAAAGAAGGGCATTACATAATGGTAAAGGATTCAATTCAACAAGGAGAGCTAACTATTTTAAATATATATTCAAACAACACAGGAGCACCCAGATTCATAAAGCAAGATCTTAGAGATCTACAAAGATACTTAGACTCCCATACAATAATAATGGGAGACTTTACCACCCCACTGACAATATTAGATCATTGAGACAGAAAATTAACAAAGATATTCAGGATTTAAACTTAGCTCTGGATCAAGCAGACCTGGTAGACATTTACAGAAATCTCCACCCAAAACAAAGGAATATACGTTCTTCTCAGTGCCCCATGGGACTTACACCAAAATTGATTACATAATCAGAAGTAAAACACTAGTCAGCAAATGCAAAAGAACTGAAATTATAACAGTCTCTCAGACAGTAGAACAATCAAATTAGAACTCAAGATTAAGAAATTCACTTAAAACCACACAACTGCATGAAAATTGAACAACCTGCTTCTGAATGACTCCTGAGTAAATAATGAAATTAATGCCAAAATCAAGATGTTCTTTGAAACTAATGAGAATGAAGAGAAAACATACCAGAATCTCTGGGATGCAGGTAAAGCAGTGTTAAGAGGGAAATTTGTAGCATCTTTTGTGCAGGCTTTTAAATGCCTGCATCAAAAAGCTAGAAAGATCTAAAATCAATAACCTAACATCACAACTAAAAGAACTAGAGAACCAAGAGCAAACAAACCCCAAAGCTAGCAGAAGACAAGAAATAACCAAGATCATAGTGGAACTGAAGGATATAGAAACATAAACACCCAGTGGAAAAAATTGGTGAATCCTGGTGCTGGTTTTTTGAAAAAAAAAAAAAAAAATGATAGATAGACTACTAGCAAGACTAACAAAGAAGTAAAGAGAGAAGAATCAAATAGACACAATAAGAAATGATGAAGGGAATACTACCACTGACCCCACAGAATACTACCAACCATCAGAAAATACTATAAACACCTCTATGCACATAAACTAGAAAATCTAAAGAAGTGTATAAATTTCTGGAAGCATACACTCTCCCAAGGCTGAACCTACGAAGAAATTGAATCCTTGAATAGACCAATTATGAGTTCTGAAATTCAGGCAGTAATAAATAGCCTACCAACCAAAATAAAACCCAGGAACAGATGGATTCACAGTTAAATTCTACCAGAGATATAAAGAAGAGCTGGTACCATGTGTGCTTAAACAATTCCAAACAATCAAAAAGGGGAGACTCCTCTCTAATCATTTTAGGAAGCCAGCTTCCAGGATGATATCATCCTGATATCAAAATCTGGCAGAAACACAACAAAAAGAAAACTTCAGGCCAATGTCCCTGATGAACATCGATGAAAACTTCTTAATAAGATACTGGGAAACTGAATCCAGCAACACATCAAAAACTTTATCCACCATAATCAAGTTGGCTTCATCCCCAGGATGCAAAGCTGGTTTAATTTACACAAATCAGGAAGCATAATCCATCACATAAAAAGAACTAAAGACAAAATCAGAGTGACTATCTCAGTAGATGCAGAAAAGGCCTTCAATGAAATTCAGCATCTTTCATGCTAAAAACTCTCAATAAACTAGGTATTGAAACAAACCTCGAAATAATAAGACCCATGTATGACAAATCCACAGCCAATATCATACTGAATGGGCAAAGTTGGAAATATTCTCCCTGAAAACTGGCACAAGAGTTGATGCCTTCTCTCACCACTCCTATTCAGCATGGTAATGGAAGTTCTGGCTGGGGAAATTAGGCAAGAGAAAGAAATAAAGTGTATGCAAATAGGAAGAGAGGGAGTCAGATTATCTTACTTTGTAGATGACATGATGCTGTATCTAGAAAACCCCATCATGTCACCCTTAAGCTGATAAGCAACTTCAGCAAAGTGTCAGGATACAAAATCAATGTGCAAAAATTGCTAGCATTCCTATATTACCAACAACAGGCAAGTAGAGAGGCAAATCATAAATGAATTCCCATTGACAACTGCTACAAAGAGAATAGAATACCTAGGAATACAGCTAACCAGGGATGTGAAGGACCTCTTTAAAGAGAACTACAAACCAGTACTCAAGGAAATCAGAGAGGATACAAACAAATGGAAAAATATTTCATGCTCACGGATAGAATAAATATTGTGAAAATGCCCATACTGCCCAAAGTGACTTATAGATTTGAGGCTATTCCTATTAAACTACCATTGACATTCTTCACAGAATTAGAAAAAACTATTTCAAAATTGATATGGAAGCAAAAAAAGACCAAATAACCAAGACAATCCTAAGCAAAAAGAACAAAGCTGGGGGCATCACACTGCCTGATTTCAAACTATACTATAAGGCTACAGTGGCCAAAATATCTTGGTACTGGTACATATACAAATACATAAACCAGTGGAACAGAATAGAGAACTTGGAAATAAGACTGCACACCTACAACCAACTGAACTTCAAGAAGCCTGACAAAAGCAAGTAACGAAGAAAAGACTTGCTATTTAATAAGGACTCCTATTAATAAATAGGCTAGCAATATGCAGAAAATTAAAACTGGACCCATTCCTTACACTTTATAGAAAAAAATAACTCAAGATAGATGAAAGACTTAAATATAAAACCCAGAACTACAAAATCCATAAAAGAAAATCTAGGCAATACCATTCAGGACATAGGCAGGGGCAAGGTTTCATGGCAAAATGCTAAAAGGAATTGCAACAAAAGCAAAAATTGACAAATGCGATCTAATTAAACTGAAGACCTGCACAGCAAAAAATACAAAACCACACAATTACATGAAAATTGAACTATCATAAGAATGAACAGATGACCTACAGAATGGGAGAAAATTTTTGTAATCTATCCATCTGAAAAAGTTTAATATCCAGCATCTACAAGGAACTTAAAGTATACAAGAAAGAAAAACAAATCCCATTAAGAAGTGGACAGAGGACATGAACAGACACTTCTCAAAAGAATACACTCTTGTGGACAACATATATAAGCTCAACATCACTTACCATTAGAGAAATCCAAATCAAGACCACAATGAGATACCATCTCACACCAGTCAGAATGACAGTTTTTCAAATGTCAAGAAACAACAGATGCTGATGATGTTGCAGAGAAAAAAGTATGCTTTTACACTGTTGGTGGGAGTGTAAATTGATATAACTATCACGGAAGACAGTGTGGTGATTCCTCATATATCTAGAAATACCATTTGACCCAGCAATCCCGTTACAAGGTATATACCCAAAGGAATATAAGTTATTCCATAATGTAGATACATGTCTATGTATGTTCAATGCACACTATTCACAATAGCAAAGACATGGAATCAATCCAAATGATCATCAATGATAGACTGAATAAATAAAATGTGGTACACATATGCCATGGAATACTACACAGCCATAAAAGTGAATGAGATCATGTCCTTTGCAGGGACATGGATGGAGCTGGAAGCCATTATTGTCAGCAAACTAACGCAGAAACAGAAAACTAAACACTGCATGTTTTCACTGGTAAGTGGAAACTGAACGATGAGAACACAGAGATACATGGTGAGGAAGAACATACACTGGGGCCTGTCAGGAAGTGAAGGAAGAACATCAAGAATAGCTAATAGATAATAGGCATAATACCAATGTGATGAGATGATCTGTGCAGCAAACCCTGGCACACATTTACTGATGCAACAAGCCTGCACACCCTGCCCATGTACCCCGGAACTTAAAAGCTGGACAAAAAAGGCAAAAAACAAACAAAAAACCAAAACTGAGAGAGGATCTATTTGGGTCCCAGTCAAAGAACTGACAGGAAACCAGTCTTCTGTCACCAGTCAAAACTGATTTGCCTGTGTGAGCACTGCATTGATTTTGTCTTTCCAGTAATGGAGATCACTATGAAACTTACAAAATATTTAGATAGAGTTCATAAAAATACCAGTTTATTTTAACAGCCATTTCTTGCATTCCTTCTATGTGACGTGCGCTTCCAGAGTCGCTGGTGATATCAATATAAAATATTTCGTTCTGACTCCAAGGGCCTTAAGTTATGTCCTATAGAATATAATAAATATATGAGCAAAATATTATGTCAATACAATGAGGGAGGATATTCCTTTCACAAAATATCTCCAGAAACCGTCTTTGGAAACTTGCAATATGAAAAAAAAATTGCTACTTTTAGCGGGGCACGGATAGACTGCTGTCCAGAGCAAATCTCTAGAAAGAAAAATACCCATAGAAATTTTCAGACAATCCCTCATATAATTTGCCCAAATAGCTAATTAATGTAGTCAGAAACATCTATTCACATATATTCTTTGAAATGATATAGACAAAGCTTAAATACCTCATAAGCTCAGAGTCCTAGAAAATTACCTAATACCTGACAAATCAATAAAAAATGTATTTTAATATTTGGCATTATGTACAAAAACTACCTCTGATTTTTAGGCTGGTTGATTGAGCCAGGGGAAGGGTACTAGGGAGGGGAGTAGAGAGTTTAGGGCAGAATGAAACAGAATCCTGCTGTTTAATGGTCTCATCTGACTGTGGGTCAGGCTGCCAATACAACACTCTTAAGTAGATGAATAAGGATGATGGAATTATTAAGGATGATGGAATTAACACGTATTGAAAGGATACTATAAGACAGAATTTACATTACACCTCTTCAGAATTACAGTACAGGTATTAAGTGGCAAAATAGTGAGTCCTTTGCTGTTTCTATTGTGATACAGTTACTGAAGAACAATTTACACCAGAAATTCATTTACAAGGAACTAACGACTATAAAAGAAAAGCTAAATGTGCTGAATAATTTCTTTAGACAGTTTTATCTCAGCTTACTGCGACCTCCATCTCCTGGGTTCAAGCATTTCTTCTGCCTCAGCCTCTCAAGTAGCTGAGATTACAGGCACCTCCATCACCATGCCTAGATAGTTTTTGTATTTTTTAGTAGAGAGGGAGTTTCACCATGTTGGCCAGGCTGGTCTCAAACTCCTGACTTCAGGTGATTCACCCATCTCAGTCTCCCAAAGTGCTGGGATTACAAGTGTGAGATATCATACCCTGCCCTGAGTAATTTTTTATACTTTTCCTCTACTTTTAATTATTTTAATGGTATCCCTGCCTATATTACAGTAGAATGAAACTCTTCAAGCAGAACTTAATATAGGTATACTGGATTACACATTCAAAAATGTGTTTTTAGCCAAAATTGGTTGCAGATACTGAATGTTAGGTCTTCATGTTCATTTGAGAACAAATTACTTACAAAAGCATTAACTCATTTTTGCAAGAATTACTGTACTTTAATTCTTACCAATACATGACTCCAGAAATATCTTTAGTGTCACAGTCTATTTAATTTTTGCCTCCTTGCTCTTTTCTTACACACAAGTACACCTACATATAAAATGAGACCCTCATAGAAGTAGACAGCTAACATTAAATGTGCATTATCATGAACAGTGCTTATTGCTCACCTCATATAGGAAAAAATATCTTAACTGCTGGACTGTGGGTAGTTTTTAAACATTTGCAACTTACTTAAACAAGATCATTTTCATTGCTCCCTTAATTTTTCTGAGTGGAACGGAATCAAGCCATACATAAACTAATTTCTGTTACACATAGTTTAAGACTTCGTAAACTTAGGTTAAAGGGTATCTGAACTTCTTCTCCAGAAAAGTTCGCAGCCTTAGTGGCATGGCTGGGGAGGTCTTAGGGGCTTGAAAAACTATAGAAACCAAGATAAATTATTGAAAATTTTATAATTCCATTAGTTTGGCCAAAACCTTTGAAGTCTTAAATCCTAGTGTGATTTCACTCAAACCCCCTATCCAATCTCTGTTGACATCTCTACAAGTCCCGTTATTATTGCCTGATTTGATACTGAATTTTCCTGACTTCCTACAGTCTCTCTTTTCTCACAGCATGCTCATATTCTAATATAATATAATTGACTTATTTTTTAATGAACCATTGTTTCCCCTTCGCTGCTAACAGGTAAACTTTGTCAAGACAGGAATATTTTTGTTTTGTTTTCTGTTTTATTTGAAGTTCCTAGAACCATACTCAATTCAAAGTAGTGCTCCATAAATATTTACTGATAGATAAAATGAAGCTGACAGTTGAGCAAGGATATAAATGTAGTAAGAGAATAAATCATGAGGATATCTACGGAGAACATGTTCCAGAAGGAGGGAATGGAAGGTGCAAAAAGTGAAGACAGGAGTCATAACCAGCAAAGATGCCAGTGTAGCTAGAAAGAAAGAGTGATGTGAAAATAATAGAAAAGCAAATCAACGATGGAGCCTAAATTTGAAGCCAAACAGTGTGGCTTAGAGCATGTGCACTTAACTCTTAAATTTAGATCAATATCCAACTCTCTCATTTATTATCTATGTTATTTGGAGCAAGGTTCATGAATACACTCAAGGTCAGTACTCTCAGTAGGATAGAGGTAACTACCTCATAGAAACATTATAAGAGGTGAAGTGTTTTAGTGTAAAGCACCTTGCCAATGGACTCCTTTTCACCTGTGTCTGTCCCATTATTTGTTGGGTGCAAGCAGCGGTTTGGATCAGAGAAGAACTCCAAAAAATACTACAAAAAATATATCTGCTACTAGTCCCCAGATCTAAACTTGAGAACCATTAACATATGTAACCTACCAAGCTTATGTCAAATAATACTCTGAAAGAGTATGAGGAAAGAATAAATTCTCAATCTCATGTCAAAAACAGCTGGCACTCAACCAATTGTCTAATCAGGGAATTACCCAGGGATGGACAACAAATTTTGAGTGATGACAGCCTGCTCTAGTCCTCCAGATAGTTGAGTTTCCTATTTAAGAAGAGTCTGTCGTGAGAGCTAAGGACCCAGGGCAAAGATAATCCTAATTACAGTCTTAGACAGGGGACCTCCACTTTATACTGGAAGGTCAGTGCCAGTTGTATTCTTTGTGCCTCCCTTCAACTCATGTGGAAGAAGTCAGTAAACATTTGCTTACAACATTGGAGATTAACCTTTCTAGGTAGAGTACAGAGACTCAATATCAAGTAAAATTTAAAGGATTAGAGGCCTTTGATATGAAATTTCTAACTTCCAATAACCCAGCATATTTTCATATTAATCCATATTGTGGTCAGCATGAAAGGTATTTAGAGAATCACATTTCTATATTTTTTACAAATTTAGTGATTCACCACTGTCTTGATTGTATGACTGTGCATAAGTCTTAATCTCTAATTAGAAAGCAAACTCATTAAACACAGTGTTTTTCCTGCCAAAGACACTCATCCTACCCACCCCTAACACACTGACATCACCAATCACACTTCTAGATATGTTAAAGAAACTTACTATTTGATTGAGTCTCTGCAAGGAAAACTAATTTCCTGGTTTAGATGAACATCGTAAAGAAGAGGAATGTAGTCAGGGAATAACAATCAGGGTTGACATCCATCAGGCTTAGGAGGTGCTATTTTGCAAACCCACAATATACTTAGGGGTCTTTGAAAGTGTTTCAATTTCTTTTTAGTTTTTTCAGAAAAACTGAAGGTTTATATTGAAGAAAATGCTTTAAAATATATTCATATATGCTATATATTAATGTGATTATAAATACAGGAAGGAGTACATGAAGGCAAATATGCCACTGTATGTCACAGTGTGAATCTGAACTCAATATATGTTCTGTGTTTAGAATAGAAACATTGCCAAGGGTTCTAGTATAGCTCTGCCATGGCCATCTTTTTAAAATATTTAAAATATAAAATAAAACTGTTGATATTTTTCTAGCTAAAATTTGTCACCTGATCTATTGTTTTCTGGGGCTGGAAAGTATATCATTCTTATATCTAGGGTAGGGTTGTCAGAGTTAGCCAACAAATATGCAGATCATCAAGCTGAATTTGAATTTCATATAAACAATAATTTACCTGTACTAAAAATTGTCCGTTTTATCTGAAATTTCAGTTTAACTGGGCATCTTGTTTTTTACCTGACAACCCTCCCATGAAAGAAAGGGGCCTTAATGAGCCTTAGTAATGGTTATTTCAATTCTGTAATCAAATGCTTTCAGACATTTTCTGTTGTCTGGGGATTTTTTTTTTTTTTTTTTTTTTTTTTTTGCCCCAAGGGATTTCTCCTGGCAACCCTCAGATTCACCACCTTGGCCCTGTCTTGGGTCATTGAAAAAGCTGTTTACTAGCTTTGTTTCCTAAATTCTGTTCTTTTCTAGTAGCACTTTTATATTAAAAAGCATGGCAAACCGGAATTACAGCTACCTATAAAGCGGTAGAAAAAAATTTAGCTGCTAAAGTGTGTCCTGAGGAGTTTGCAGGTACCTGTTGACTTTTGTTGAAGGGCAGAGTTTGACTCAGGGAAATAGTACAACTTGCCCCTGAGGCTATATTCCATGAACAGAGCAAAGTTTAGAATGGATGAGCAGCTTTAAAGACACACCAGAACAGAAGCAGTAGTTTAGGGAATTAAACTTTTAGAAACTAGCTTAAAAAGTTGGTCCAAAGAGATACGCGTGAATGTGAATTTCAGGAGAAATGATTTAAGGATGGGGGAAGAAGTGTCTGGGGAGAAGGAGGTGAGAGGACAGGTCAGGCATTCAAGAAAGTGCATACCAAGACCATTTTTGTGGTTTGGGGGAGGATTAGTTCCTAAACTTCTATAATTGGAAGAGAGACAAAATGAATATAAAAACAAAGGTATAAGAGCTTAATAATTATTAGCCCTTAATTACTTGTATTGATTCCAAGATAGATTTTTTTCCCCCACACTCAAACTGTTCCTAAATTCAGGTGTATCTTAAAATCTGTGAAGTCTCAAAATTATCTGCTGCCAGGTGGTAGTTGTGACTTAGTGGTCTATAAACTTCCCTTTGACACTTTTTGTAATATCAAGTAATTGCACCAACATGTCTATTATAAGAAAAACATTGATAAACCAAACATTACTAAATAGCTTGCAAGAAATATGGCAGTGCAGAGGGAGCAAGTAAAAAATAAAATTCTTACATGTTAGTCCTAGCAATGACCACAAGCATATTTACATAATCATCTCCTCATGCCCCCATCTCAAAATGCCCACTCATCTGGGGAGAGTGCAAGTGAGCAGTGCAATGGGTTTGGAGCCAAGAATACCTGAAAGATCCTGAATAACTGAGCACAGTAGACTTAATGTTTATGTCCCCTTAATATTCATATGTTGAAACCTAATCCCCAATGTGATGGTATTTGAAGGTGCAGCCTTAGGAAGGTCATTAGGTCAAGAGGGTTCCTGAAGGGATTAGTGCCTTTATGAAAGAAACCAAAGAGAGCACCTTCATTTCTTCTGCCAAGTGAGGACACCAGAAGACTGCTATATTAGTCTGTTCTCATGCTGCTATGAAGAAATATCCAAGACTGAGTAATTTATAAAGAAAAGATGTTTAATTGACTCATAGGTCTGCATGGCTCAGAAACCTCAGGGACCTTACAATCATGGTGGAAGGTGAAGGGGAAAAAAGGTACCTTCTTCACAGGGCAGCAGAAAGGAGAAGTGCTGAGCAAAGGGTGAAAAGTCCGTGATAAAACCATCACATCTCATGAGAACTCATTCACTATCACGACAACAGCACGGGGGTAATATCCTCATGATTCATTTACCTCCCACCGGGTCCCTTCCATGACACTTGGAGATTATGGGAACTAATATTCAAGATGAGATTTGGGTGGGGACACAGCTATACCATATCAACTGCCATCTATGAACCAGGGAGAGGATCCTCACCAAAACCTGACTATGCTGGCTCTCTGATCTCAGACTTCCAGCCTCCAGAACTGTGGAAAATAAATGGCTGTCATTTATAAGCCTGCTAGTTGATGGTATTTTGTTATAGCAGCCCAAATGAACTAAGACTGAGAGTTGAATCTGTTTTGTTTTGTGCTTCAGTCACTATTTGCCTATTTCAATTCAGCCAAAGTACATAGTTTACTTATTGTAATAGCAATAGTTGTGGCAGCAAACATTTTTGAGGAAATTAGGAAAAGGGTTATCATGCAATATAAATGGAGTAATACATGTAAAGTGCCAAGAATGTGGTCTGTCACAACATTAATAAATGTTGTTATTACTTGATTTATTTATTGCATCACCATCATTTTAATATAATGGCTTTCCTAATTAAGGTCATAGAATCAACATAAATAGTTACTTTATTTCTTTTTCTCCTAACTCTACCAATCTGCTCAAGCCCCTAGACAAATTCTTCTAGTCACTACTATTGATTATTGTTCTTGCACATCTTCCTCTTTTTCCTTTTCTTGAGCACAATTTGATTCTCCTTACTTACCTGGGTTCTAATTACAATTTGAGTGGATTCCAAATTTCACAATTTCTGGGTATCCATCTTGAGGGTTCCGCAGAGATCTCTGCCTCCTCACACTCCTTTGACACATCGTCTAGACAGCTTTGAATTCTAGCTCCATGTATTCCTAGCTGAAGAACTTCATTTCTCTCATCCATGAAATGGCAATAATAATTATACTTACTTCAAAAAGTTGTAAAGATTAAATGATAAGAATGTTTGATACCTAAATGGTACTAAATAAATGCTAATTCTTGCCATAATTCTCAGTGCCAGATACTGTCAACTCTTGGCAAATTTATGTACCTTCTACCCAATTGTATTTTCAATTCCTTAAAAACAGCAAATACAGTGTATATGGGTCCCAGGACCATGCTTTTATTTAATGTGTTAAGCTAACACTTAGATATGCTAATCTAGTGATTTAAAATGCATGGCATGGTAATACTATGCAGACTTTAAAAAGAATGGGTTCATATCCTTTGTAGGGACATGCATGAAGCTGGAAGTCATCATTCTCAGCAAACTGTCACAAGGACAGAAAACCAAACACCGCATGTTCTCACTCATAGGTGGGAATTGAACAATGAGAACACTTGGACACAGGGTGGGGAACATCACACACCAGGGCCTGTCGAGGGGTGGGGAGCTGGGGGAGGGATAGCATTAGAAGAAATACCTAATGTAAATGATTAGTCGATGGGTACAGCAAACCAACATGGCACATGTATACCTATGTAACAAACCTGCACATTGTGCACATATACCCTAGAACTTAAAGTATAATAATAATAATAATAAACAAAATGCATGGAATGATCTGGGATCCTTGTGGTAATGGAACTCTTCTGTATCTTACCAGCATCAATGTTATTATCTTGGTTATGATATTGTACTATAATTTTATAAAATGTTGTCATTGGGTAAACTGGTAAGAGATACACAAGATTTCTCCAGATTATTTCTTGCAACTGCATTTAAATCTACAATTATCTCCAAACAAATTTTAATTTAAAACTATATTGCATGTTAACCATAGTCGTTTGGTGTTCTGTGATGGTGCCTTTGTTTTTATTTTGTACAAATTGAGGGGTTACAAATAAAATTACCATTAGTAAAATAAACTAAAAATAATAAAGCAAAATTATTTAAGTACTGATCCATGTAAGTACATTTGCCTCTTTTGTAAACTCCTAAAACCATTTAACTCATCTAAAATTGTTGGGCACTTGGGAGTTGTATATACTCAGTGGTTCCTGTTAGAGTTTGTGAGTTTAAATTTTCACTTCCTTTGCCAATTTAATGCCTTATTTGCTATTGCCGGCTCCTCTCCTCAGGAGTCGTTTCACCTTCCTAAGCATTTTATCACCTCGCACACAACCCATCTGTGTTGTTCTAGGCCAGTTGTAGCAGAAGAGAGCTATGCCAAGCCCTCTGTGGATTCAGGCACCTTACCCTGCCCTTGAGCACCTGGGCCTTCTGGAAATGTCTTTATCTTTTGTTTTCTCTAAATGAAATACAAAATAGCTTTAATCATGCAGTGCCGGTGTGAACAAAAGAAACCAAAGTGATTAGAAGCTGCATTTTACCAGGATCTCAATTGTCACTTCAGATAGCCTGTGTGGAGGACCCTAACTGAAGCTTGAACATGAGCGATGCATCTCTGGGGCTGCTGTGTCCATGAGATGAAGGCTGGTGTTACAATCTAACTCAAATCTTAGGTCATTTCTGGTATCCTCCTATTTTATTATTTGAAGTGTGCATCTACAACATCCAGGATAAATTTGATCACTAGCTAATGCTTTATGTATTTGGACATATAGGCATGCACTGGGGGTTTTATAATGTAACTTTGAGTTCAACTATTTTACCAAAAGTTGTACTCACAATAAATTTGGACAGGATTGCTAGCTGTCACCTGTGGAGAATAGTATTTCTGTTTATTATAATGATAGTAATAATACCAAGTATCAAGAGGGACAGAAAACACTGCCATTTACCATCTATTTTGGAAACATTTTTTATCCATAGAATGTTTCAAATTGATGTAGTAGCCTGGCTTCTGAAGTTGTTCCCTACTAGAGTTTTATAAAAATAGAGAAAAGAAACTGAAAAAAAAAAAAAAAAAAAAAAGGCGGGGAGGAGGAAAGACATCAGCCTCACTTCTACCTCAACCACTCTCACCAATGGAAAGATAAAGTGTAACACTCTTTCCACACTCTTCATATTGTAAACTACAGGGTATCTCTCTGTACCTTATTTTCTTTCTCAGTGAACTGTGTGTTACGTTTCACTTAAATAAACTTAGATAAAATAAGATACGTGGCTGGGTGCAAACTTTGAATTGCCCAAGGCTGTTCTTTCTTTAGGTGACCTGAATAATGGAAAGAATATCGGTGTGGACATATATGTGCATATATAATGCACAGAAAGAGGTCTGAGAGGATGCACTCAACAAGATAACATACATTGGAAGTGAGGAAGTCAAGCTGGTTAGGAAGGTTAAGAAGTATTTTAGTTTCCTTTGTAAGAAAAAAGTAATGATGTAATATAGGAAAAATAAAGTGAAAGATGTTTCAAAGGCAGTCTTGCTCTGATGTATTATGCTTGTTCCCAGTCTGTGGGTAGACAATACCAGAATGTGCTTCTATAGAAATGTACACTTGGAAAATACTAATGATACAGCTAATGGATCACCTTCCCTACTTCCCCCTCAAATCACAGACCCTATTGATGACTTCAGCTCTGCTTGCAGATATTTAGACAAATTAGTTGATAAAGGCAATTGATAAGAGCCATTTAATTTTCTCTTTGGAGAAAATTGAAGTGTTTTGTGACGACCTCTGTCTTTCTGTTTGGTTAATTCTGCTGTGGTTTCAAAACTGAATAGATTGCATCTATCAATATGTAAGTACACACCACGGTAACTTAACTACCCCTATGGTAGTCAGCACTTCTACTATTACATCATAGCAAAATGACTAGAAAGTTGTTCAAGAGTCAAAAACAGCTGTGGTTGTTATTACACAATTACCTGTAAACACGCTATTTTATTTTAACAGTTTCCAAATCCTTCCTGAAATAACATTAAGTGATTGGGGACAGAGAGAGAAAGCAGAAATTCAGAAGTTTAAGCTCATCATTTAACTTTTTAAAATGTGGAAAATAGCAGATATATATACATATATATAGGCATATATATGTATATCATAATTTTCTGACTCATATTTTCTTATGTTTTGCAAATGTTTTAGCCATTTTAATTTGCCTGTGATACAAGACCATCCGAAATACTCTGATGAAAGTATTAAATAGATAATCTTAAAAGTTACCTTGATTGTTCAGGTGTTTAGGCCATTTGTTTAAATAAAACTATGATAATTAGAATAGAGGCATGTCAAGAAAGATATTATGCTTTTTAAAACTGTTTATATTTTGTTGCTGTTATTTCCTCCTTAAATACCTGAAATGAGTCTCAAATAAAGGCCAGGTGGTTAAAGCTCATGTACCCTATTCATAGAGAAGAGGGAGGTGGGGGACTATAGACAAATTTGAGGTGTTATAAATAATTTTTAGGAGAACTGAATGGGTCCAAAGAGCAGGCAATAGTTTGTAAATGGTTGTCTTTGGAAGCTGAATGAGAACAACAAGTTATAGAAAGGTGAGGGGTGAAACTGCACTGTGAACAAAGGTTGTCTTATTATTCAGATAAAGTCTCTTCAGAAATGATTTGGAGCTGTCCTCAGAAGAATAGATAATAAGTATCTCTGGGTGTGGTGACAACTTTTAGTTTCTTCTCTTGTCAGGGGTTTATCTTTCCTGATTATTATTATTTTTAAAATTTTATCTTTCCATAAGTTATTGGGGTACAGATGGTATCTGGTTACCTGAATAAGTTCTTTAGTGGAGTTTTGTAAGAGCCTGGTGCTCTTTGGTGCTCCCATCACTGAAGCAGTATACACTGCACCATATTTGTTGCCTTTTATCCCTCACCCTCATCCAACTCTTCCCTCGAGGTTCCTAAAGTCTGTTGTGTTATTCTTATGGCTTTGCATCCTCATAGCTTAGCTCCCACATATCAGTGAGATGAGATTCCTAGAAAGGAGATTAAGACAATTGCATTTCTTTTGTAAGTTGCCATCAAAGAAAGGAATTTCCAGAGCAAGCTTCTCCCTGCTCTTGTAGAGGATGAAGAGGGAGAAACATGACAAGATTAGAAAGTCCTTGCTTCTAGAGTCCACTAACCCTGAGTTGGTGGTGTGGTGGTCACTGGGGTGGTGTCACTAGCCACTGCACAGTGCTCTCTGTTCACTCCTCACAGCCCTGCTCTTGACTCCATGCAGGCTGTGACGGTGTCTCAGGTCAGGATGAGGAGAGCTTTCTATACTTCACCTACAGCAGCAACCTCAGTGGCATTCTTCTTCATGGCCTACCTGCAGGATTTTAAGCTTGACTTTGGCAATTACCAAGGCCAAACTAGTCAAAGTTGGCATGCAGGCAAGGAAAAGTTAATAGTGAAACAGCTTTTGGAACAGAAGATAAAGTTTCAACTCAACAAGGAAGAAAAATAACCTGTCAAAATTCCCTGATGAGAAAGTATGAGAGTGCACTTTCATCACTATAGTATAAGAAGGTAATTTGGGTACAGAAGAAGAGTTTGCCACTGGAATATCAAAAGTAGTTAAAAGCAATAGAACCAAATGACCATATTTATATAATAGAACCATATTGATATAAAAGAAAGGTCTCAGAGCAAATTAAAGACGTTATCAGAAAGGGGAAATACAAACTCATTAGAACATAACAATATATTTAACGATGTTCTATTTGCTAATATAAAATATTTTTAACACTTGAGATCAAGGATCTGGGATATCTCCATGTTTGATGCATTTTCAACAGTGCTTTGAAGGAATATCTCACTTGGGTAATTCCTCATTTACAGACTATAAAAAAAACTGGGTTAGCAGATGGAGCATTTAAAAGGGCGTTATGAAGCCCTGGAATTTGTGACAAATGGCTGTGAGTACCTCTTGTGTAAACACTTAAAGCTATGTTGTTGAGTAGATCTTAAGTGTCTTCTTGCTCTAGCAAAGGATAGATTTATAGCTTGCTGGACGATGGTGCTGGTGAATTGGTCTACTCAGGCTGAGATTTCTAAAAATCAGGTTAGGAAGAGTAAGCAATCTCCAAAGGCAATTGATAACAATAATTTAAAATTGAAGAGATGGCATACTCTTTGCAGAGGAATAAATATGTTTGTGGTTTACAAAAACAAAATTTTTGGTTCTTACTGTTTCTAAGGTTTTCTAATTTATTTTAATACAAAAATACTCAACATGCCACAGCACTGCACTTTGGGGTATTGTTCTGTACATCCTAACACACCTTATGGTATTAAATTAGAATTGGAGATCTCAATAGCAACTTGTGGTTTTAGTATACAAAGATAGATATAGAAGATACAGATACATACATTTATCTGCTTCACACACAGATACTACTTCCTAGCCCTGCTATTAAGAGTCCCTCGACAAAATAAAACTCCAGTAATAATTACCAAAAGCCCTGATCTTATTCTCAAAATATTTATCATAAAAGAAATCTGATTGCCTTGGAAAAATTGCTGATTCTAGAACTGGGATTGAAAAGTAAAAGATAAGGCAGAAACATCTTTCATATTCAGAATGAAAAGAAATGCTCAAATAATGTGAGAACATGTTAAAAAGTAACAGAAGCCAGGCTGAAGAGACTCACATTGACCAAATTTCAGACAATCTAGGCATCAAAATTACTGCTGAGTGTTATTAATAAAAAATCATTTAATAATATATATGCCCATATTCATATAAATATATAAATTAAACAAGGATTAACCACATGGAGAAGAATGAAAAGCTCTTCCAGTAAAGGTAGAAGAAATGACATAGATTACAAAAGAACAATTTTACAGTTATCAGAATAATTATTTATCTCAGCAAGAATCGTAAATGGATGCTAATACTAATAGGAGAAAGTTGGATGAAGAACAAGAAAGTTTCAAACTATTTGCCCACAAATTACTTGCTAAATATAGGAGAGTGAAGGATCCTGGTAGAAAACAACTTGCCTTAGTGATCAAAGTTAACATAATCAGTAATGAAATCTACTGACATCAGTTCCTCTTGATACTGTGCACTAAAAAAGGAATAGTATTACTTCTCTGGTATTCTACACAAAATTGCATAACATTAATTTAATTATAGGAAAACTGCAGAAAACAAGTTGTATGACTTTCTACAAAGTAACTAGTCTTTGCTCTTTAAAAGTATCAATGTCATAAACAAATAAAAAATGAAGAGAGGCTGAGGTACTGAAGAAAGAACGATTTAAAATACTATAATGGGCATTATTGGGATAGTGGATAAAATCTGAATACAGAATGTGAGTTGATAATAGCATTGTGTAATTCGGAAAGAATCTGATTTTAATAATTATACTGGAGTTATAAAAAATCAGATGCCTAGTATACATACATTAAGCTTTTTGAGATAAAGTATCACAATGTATGCAACTTACTCTTAAAATGTTTGGAAGTAATTATATATTACATAAGTATTTTCTAAACTATCATGATATATATAACTATACAAATCTATAAATATATATTTCATATAATTACTTCCTTATATATTAATGTGTGTGTGTGTGTGTATATATATATAGATATATACACACACAGAGAGAAAGAATCATAATTATTAGGGAAAAGTATACAATTGACAAATTTTGGTATAAAATATGATGGTGCCTTGTGCTGTTCTTGCAAATTACCACTGTATTAGGCTATTCCCACGCTGCCATGAAGCAATACCCAAGACTTGGCAATTTATAAAGAAATGAATTTTAATTGACTCACAGTTTTGCATGGCTAGGAAGGCCTCAGCAAACTTGCAATCATGGCAGAAGGCATGTCATCAGAGGGCAGCAGGAAACAGAATGAGTATAAGCAAGGAAAATGCCAGATGCTTATAAAACCATCAGGTCTCATGAGACTCACTCGTGATCGTGAGAACAGCCCAGGAAAAACTGCCCCCATATGATCCAATTACTCTACCTGGTGCTGCCCTTGACACTTGGAAATTATTACAATTCAAGGTGAGACTTGGGTGAGGACACAGAGCCATACCATATCATTCCACCCCTGGACCCTCATCTGAGATAAGGCAAGTCCCTTCTGCCTATGAACCTATTAAATTAAAAGCAAGTTAGTTACTTCTTTGATACAATGAAGGTACAGGCATTGAGTAAATACACCTGTTCCAAATGGAATAAATTAGCCAAAACTAAGGGGCTACAGGCCCCATGCAAGTCCAAAATTAAATAGGATAGTCACTAAACATTAAAGTTGCAGAATGATCTCTACTGACTTCAGGTCTCACATCCAGGTGATGTTGATGCAAAGGGTGAGCTCCCACAGTCTTGAGAAGCTCCACCCTTGTAGCTTTGCAGGGTATAGCTCCCCTCCTGGCTGCTTTCATGGCAGGCATTGTGTCTGTGGCTTTTCCAGGTGCACAGCACAAGCTGTCAGTGGAACTACCATTCAGGAGTCGGGAGGATGGTGACCCTCTTCTCACAGCTCCACTAGGCAGTGTTCCCGTGGGGACTCTGTGTCAGGGCTCCATCCCCACATTTCCCTTCTGCACTGCCATAGCAGAGGTTCTCCATGAGGGCCCCACCCCTGCAGGAAACTTCTGTCTGGACATCCAGGTGTTTCTGTACATTTTCTGAAATCTAGGCAGAGGTTACCCAATTACAATTCTCGACATCTGTTCACTCTCAGGCTCAAGACCACGTGGAAGCTGCCAAAGGCTTGGGGCTTGCACCCTCTGCAGCCACAGTGTGAACTGTACCTTGACCCCTTTTAGCCATGGCTGGAGTGACTGGGATGCAGAGCAGCAAGTCCTTAGGCTGCACACAGCAGGGTGGGCCTGGGAACAGCCCACAAAGCCATCTTTTTTCCTTCTAGGCCTCTGGGCCTGTGATAAGAGGAGCTGCCGCAAAGGTCTCAGACATGGCCGGGAGACATTTTCCACATTGTCTTGGTGATTAACATTTGGCTCCTTGTTGCTTATGCAAATTTCTGCAGCATGCTTGAATTTCTCCCCAGAAAATGGATTTTTCTTTTCTGTTACATCTTCAGGCTGCAATTTTTTCCAACTTTTATTTTTTCAAACTTCCTCTTGAATGCTTCGCCACTTAGAAATTTCTTCTGCCAGATACCTTAAATCATCTCTCTCAAATTCAGTGTTCCACAGATCTCTAGGGCAGGGGCAAAATGCTGCCAGTCTCTTTGCTAAAGCATAACAAGAGTGACCTTTACTCCCGTTCCCAAGAAATTCCTCATCTCCATCTGAGACCACCTCAGCTTGGACATCGTTGTCCTTATCACCATCAGCATTTTGTTCAAAACCATTTAACAAGTCTTTAGCAAATTCCAAGCTTCCCTACATTTTCCAGTCTTATTCTGAGCTCTCCACACTGTTCCAGCCTCATCCTGTTACTGAGTCCCAGAATCACTTCCACATTTTTGGATATCGTTATAGCAGCATCCCACTCTCTGTAGTACCAATTTATTGTATTAGTCTGCTCTTATGCTGCTATGAATAAATACCTGAGACAGGGTAATTTATACAGAAAAGAGGTTTAATTAACTCACAGTTTTGTATGGCTGAGGAGGCCTCTGGAAACATAGTCATGATGGAAGGCACCTCTTCACAGTGTGTCAGGAGAGAGAATGAGTGCAAATGGGAGAAACCAGACACTTACAAGACCCTCAGATTTCATGAAACTCATTTGTTATCACAAGAACAGCATGAGGGAAACTGCCCCCATGATCCAATTACTTCTACCTGGTCTGGTCTTTGACGCAGGGGATTATTACAATTCAAGGTGTGATTTGGGTGGGGACACAGAACCAAACCATATCAACCTGTGAGTTTGAAATTATATCAAAATAAATTCCAATAAATATATTTTCATAAATGGAATGTGGTTAATATTCCCTAGCTTGTTTCCTAGCTTTTAATTTTTTTTTAGCAGCAAATGAAGTGACACTGTGGCAGTTGTCTCTCCTTGAGAGCCATTCAGAATATTAAAATAATAACTAACATTCAATGAGGGCCTACCACATAGCTTTCACAATGCTCTCTTTATTTGCATTATGTAATTCCCACAACAACTTTTTGATACAGGTATTATTTCATTTTATGAGAAGAGGTCCAAAAGAGGTGAAATAATTTTCCATAAGTCACTGAACTAGAATGATAGAAAGAAGAATTGAATTCTAAAGTTCCAGCTCATAATTACAATGCTTCACCCTTTGCTTTCTCTTAGAATCAGTTCATTTTTTTCCACTGTGATAAAATCCTTTCTTAAGACAGCAAAAATAATTTATACATCCAAAAGACAAAGGTGATTGGGTTAGCTGAAATACATTATTGTAGGTTTATCTCAAAATTCTGCTGAGGAAATTCGGAAAACCAAAGGATCTAGAAGCATGGATGGTCACAAACTGATAGTTATATTCTGAATGTTGCATTTTATTTTTTGTCAAAGAAGGAAAGCAATAATATGTACACCTGAGATATCCAAATTGCTAAGTTTTAGGTAGTATACATGCAAATGGTGCCTTCAGTGCCTCAAAGTACATAGAGAACTACCTTTAAATGGCACACTATTTGAGGTATTAAAGTCTATTCTTTCTGTTTTTCTTGCTGAATCTCCTAGCATCTGTGTAGGGATAAGGGAGTGATTAATTCCACAACTGGGCATCAATTCCTTATTTATATCTGAAGAGAAAAAATGTTGTAATAGCTAAAAACATAACTGTCATATAAAACTAAAGGTGCATATTGATAGAAAGATCCATTTAATCAGAAATAAGTGAAGGTTAAAGGAAGAAAGACAACCACTTACGAAAGTTATAGAAATTACTAGATAGATAAAACAAGACCAAGAATTGATGGTTGTTGTCATGGAGGGAAATACAAACATTCACACATGTTAACAATTATAATTGCTTCATAATATATTTTGGATTTTTTTTTTAGATTACAATGCGAAGGAATCATTCTGTAATTAAAATGAATTACAGGCCTCTCTGACATTCCCCTGCACACTGTCATTAAAGTCTCTTCTTCTTGCAAAGGAGAGGGGCTTCTCTGAGGTTCCCCCATCTGACTGAAGAAACTTCTCCAGAAGGAATGTGATTGCCATGAACACTCTCTCCCTGGAATCTACATTAACCAGAGAACATTAACTTGCATTGCAGGAGAGGAAACTAAAGCCTCCATGCCCAGAACACTATGACCAAACAGACTTTTTACCTATTCTTCTAAGATACTTCATCTGCATTTAATAAGGCAACTTTGTTTTGCAATGTGTTTCCTCGCCTCACCCTCCCATACCTTGTCACCACTACCCTGCAGGACCCTTCAAGCCTCTATTTCTTTCTGTAGCTGAAAGTGCTATTTAAGCTTCAACCATCTGGTCCTTCTTTGAGTCTTACATTTTGTGGGACTCCCATGAATACGCAGAAAATAAATTTGTATGCCTTTTCTTCTGTTAATCTGTCTACGATCAAGTTTATTCCAAGACTATTAAACCTTCAGAGAGCATAAGAATAGTTCATTTGGCTCCTACACTTCCTTCTCTCCTTTGCATTTTACTCTGTTGAATTCTATCAAATATACTTAACAAAAGCAAACTTTCAGAATCGTTCTACCTATATCTTTGTATTTTTCCAAGCCTGTCAAATGCTTTTGCCTGCTTTTTTTCCCCCTCTATATTAAACTCAGGCTCAATTAAAATTGCCTGTAGTGCTAAATGACCAAACACAAAAACCAGGAGCCCAGAGGACCTTGCAGTCTAGTTGAGAGTATTCATATGTAAGTATATATTACAACATTGTGTAAATGAGCTTTCTTCGATTCAGAAGTGCAGTGTTACAGAGTGTAGAGGAGAGGAGAAGTAATAACTGCCTTTGGCTGGTGTGTTGGAGTCTGGCTTAATGCTGAGTAGACACTGAAGAGATGGAGTAGGATGATGGTAGCAGAAGGGACTCTTAATCTGAGGGATGCAGTGAGTCTCTAAACAGGGGATTCCGACTCAGAAAGCAGCAAAGGAGCTTAGCGGGTCAGGGTCTCACCAACAGTCACATTCAGATACAAAATGGAAAGTTAACTGGGACAACAAGCTGGATGCCATCTAGAAAAATAAGAAAGAATATCTACCTCACAAGACAGAGATGAGCAAGTAGAAGCTTCCAGTTGCTAGAGGCCAAAGAAGATAGAGAAACCCTAGTACTGATTATGTTGTCCCTGAAAGGCCTTTGAGTGAAAAGGGCTTTGCTGCTTCCCAGGCACTTCAGCCAAGTTTGAAACTGCACCGGTTTGTTTCCAAGCTCCAGTTGTTAATGACTGAGGGTCAGTTAAGTGACAGATTTAGTTTTAGATTTTACAATGTGCTCAACCCTGTGCTAAGATGTCAGCCGGATTAAAAAGAAAGGCCAAAAATTCATTCTCTACCCTTTGTGTTCAAATGCATGCACTAGCTGCAAATATTTGGCCAATATTCTGAAAATATTAAGGTAGGATAATCACATAAAATGTAAGGCTTGGAGATCAGCAGTGTGTTTGCTATACTACAGTAAGTTTGCTGTACTGCAAAAGATACCACATTTAAAAAAATAACAAAACAGTTTACAATCACTTTTTTATTCATGTATGTTTTAGAAACTTAGAATCTTGAAGCAATAAATCTTTCACAAATGTAAAATTTTTGAACAGGGAAAATTGAAAGCAAATTTTCTGCAGCGTAGTATGGCATACTGTGATTTTCATTATGGAGATGAATGTTTTTAATTCAATCATTTTAAATTAGTTATGCTTCATTTTCATCTATAACTCTTGAAATATCTTTCAGTCAGGGCCCTGGAGAATCCAGTATAAAATGGCTCAAATGACAAATGATCCAAAGCAAAATATTTTACTGATATGAGAAACCATTAAGACAGCAAAATTAACTTTTTAAATATATCTTTTTTGTTTTGAGCCTTCAATTCCTAAAATGTTTCTACATATCATGTTACAATAATGATGTAATTATAATAAGTCTGCTAGTACTTATAGTGACAAATTTATTCCTAGTTAGTTCGTTTATTTTTATGTAGGAACTTCTATAAGATTGCACTTTAATTCAGTATTAACTAGGCTATTATTTGAAAGTGTTTCCAACTTGGCAATAAATGGTGGTGATTTAGTTATAATTAAATAGAAATGAATATATGAAAGCCTAATGAAGTTCAGAGAAGTATTCATTATGTTTCAACATTTATATTATCTACTCTACCAATAAATTGTTATACCTCTATTGTAATTAACTGGGAATTAACTCATTTAATTTTTTAAAAACAATTTCTGGTCTCAGACTTCTTATTTTGTTATATATCCATTGAAAACCTAATTGAGAGTGTAGAAAACATATTTTTAAACGAATCAAAACAAAAAAAATTAGTGTAGTGTCACAAGTGAATTACAATTGACTGAAGCAGTTACTGAATCAAGATGGATCTAGTAGCATCCAACATTTTTCTGCATTTTGTATCTCTGATACTTATCACAAACTCCCTCCCTGAAATCTTTCCATATTTTAGAGTTCAATGCTTTATCAAATACTGTGCATCCTATTTCTTTCCTGTCTCTTATTATCTGTCATAAAGGCATATCACATTAGCTCTTGTCATGAGTCATTTTTAATTTCTAAAGCATGAGGTCTTTTACTTGTTTTCATCGTTGTGTTTTAATGAATTTGCTTAGCTGGGCAGGATGTATTTTTGTTTTCCCATCCCACCCCCATCTTGCCAAATATTTGGAAAATGTTACGAATTAACCGAGTAGTTGTAGGTTTTTCTTTTGTTTTTAAAAACTTTATTGAGATATAATTTGTACCCACTACAGTTCATTTAGAGTACACAGTTCAGTGGTTTTTACTATATTCACAGGTGTGCTACCATCACCACAGTCAAGTTTGGCTAATTTTCATCACCTCAAGAAAAAAAACAAACAAAATTCCAGGCATACCCAGTGGCTCATGTCTGTAATCCCAGCCCTTTGGGAGGCAGAAACAGAAGACTTACTTGAGCCCAGGAGTTTGAGACCAGCCTGGGCAACATAGGGAGACCCCTGTGTCTACACACACACACACACACACACACACAAATAGCCAGGAATAGTGGAAAAATTTTTAGTAGTTCTAGCTGCTTGGCAGGCTGAGGCAAGAGGACCGCTTGATCCCAGGAGTTCAAGGCTGCAGTGAGCCATAATTGTGCCACTGCACTCCAGCCTGGGCAAGACCCGTCTTAAATAAATGAATGAATGAATGAATGAAACTCCACGTCCTTTAGCTCTCACTCTCCTATTTCTACTAGAAGCAGAACTGTGGGGTCATATGCTAACTCTCTATTTGACATTTTGAAGAAATGCCACACTAGTTTCCGAAGTGGGCATTTTACATTCCCACTAGCAGGGTATGTGTGTTCTGATTTATTCATATCCTCCTTAATACTCATTACTATGTAATTTTTTATTACAGTTTTGTGGTGAGCATACAGTGGTATTTCATTGTGGCTCTGATTTGCATTTCTCAGGTTAATGAAGCTTAGCGTTCTTTCTGTATGCTTATTGACCATTTAGGTATCTTTCTTGGAGGAATGCCTTTGTCCATATTTTAAATTGGATTATTTGCCTTTTACTATTGAACTGTTAGAGTTTTTATATATTTGAAATACAAGTTCCTTTTTAGATACATGGTTTGCAAAAAAAAAAAAAAAAAAAAAAAAAACTTGGCTGCAGATTTTTCTTATGTATTAACAATTTTTACATAGTGCCCAGATTGGTTGTGATTAGTGTCACTAGTGATGCATCAGTGAATATTCTGAACCCAGTTACTGGATGAGTTCAGTCTCCTTTTGGTATTTATTTCTTGTGTTTGAAATGAACAGTAGTAAGTGAATGTTAGCATAAAATTGGGAACAACAGTTATCCTTTCTTTGCAATATAATTACTCCTCCATGTAAGACCCATAAAAAGCCCTAACTAACATTAAGTCCCTGACACTTTGCATAACTACAAAATCTCTTATGGAAACTAGAGCACTGGAGAATTACAGTCCCCAGAAATGAATTTTCCTCTTCTTCTGTCTCTTGAAGGGCCTGCCACTAAACTTAATTAAGGTATGAAAGTTGTCAGAATCAAAATGGTGTTACTAATATTAAGAAAAACAACGACAACAAAAATAGACAAATAGATCTGGAGAAGGCCATGATAACAGGGTTCTCATACTTATGTGCCTGGTAACAAAAACTATCACAAAAGACTGGAAAAAACCACAACCTTACACACAGGTCATTGCAACCTTAAACAAAAAATATTTCTACAAGGACATCTGCCCAGCAACTGCCTGTCCAACCTTGAACTCGTAGCACCCTTGTTATTGATTTGTGTAGCCAAGGACAATTATTTCAAAACAATTATGTAATCTTCCTCATTTATTTTCCTTTAGAAACACTTGTCTTCCTTTACCTCTCTGCATACACACATAGTTTACTATAGCATGCATATTCCCATTGCAATGCTCTATACCCAAATACGTATCTTCTCCTTTAGAGAGCCTCTCTCTGTTATTTAGGCTGATAAAGGCAAAGACTATAAAGATGGCAAGGGAAATAAATATCCTACATCTCACTGCAATCTAAAAGGCTTTTATTTGTCACATCTAATAATTTATATCTATGTATTCTACTTCTGTATATTCATCATAAATATACATCCTGTTTAAAATCTCTCCTTTTTAAGAAAGGTTCACATTTAGTCCTGGAAATGACTCTAAAGCAGGCTAATGAGTTTATGTCAACCCATTCACATATATCTGCTTTTTAGTTTCTCCTTTTTATATAATTTAGTAGCTAGTAATGGAACCCTTAACTCTAGGGAATAGCAATACAGACTGGATGTCACTGGTCTTTCTCCTATTGCTCCTCTGGCATCAACAGATCTAACTAGTTAAGTTCTTGCTTATTGTTTAGTTGTGTTTTGTTTTCATACTGATCGACTGGTTCCTTCTAATAGCTCATCCTGTGCTAATGGTTATTCTGAAGGTGTCATTCCGCCATTAGAGTTGGGAAAATTTGAGTTCATTTATCTCATTCTTTACAAGGCTTTATTTTCCCAGCATTACTTAGACTGCATAATGCTTTCCCTGATATTTTTCTATGGGTAGCTATCCCTTTTACATGTGGTCTTCAAATGAGTCCTCCTATTAATCAGAAAATACTACTACTCAGTTCAAATGGAATTCCCACTTATCCCTACATTCGTACCCTTTCCCATATTGGATAGTCCCAATGTTTCATCCATCTACATTCATGGATGTGGAAAATAATTTTTTACTGTCGTTTCTCTAGAGAAAGAAAACCTCTCTTCACTATTGCCCTTTTATCTTTAGCTTTGCATTTTTAATTATATCATCTCAATTTCAGCTTTAAATTAAACAAATAGGTGTAATATGCTAGTCAGTGTGACACAACCATCCTCTCACAAAATGAAGCTCCACAGATGGAAACTTACTATACTAATAGTCATATTAGGTGTATATGTTGTTACATAAAAGGAAATATTATTAAAACTAAGTCAAAGAAAGGTCCAAGTCTTTCTCTCTTAGGATGTTGTAATGAGACAACACAGAAAACAAGCACTGACATTTAAAATAATTCCAAAAATTTTAGTGAGTTTGTTTACTTTATAACTTGTCACTGCCTCTGCAGCACCCTCTGAACATAAAGAGGTTTCAAAGGTCTTCTGTTGACTAAATAACCTTCTTTCTGCCATATTATTGATTTTACAGTGCTGCATTTTAGCTTCCTTCAGGCCATTTCCTCCAGGCTACTCTTTACTTCCTAAGGCAATAACCATTTTTAATCTTGCCAACCAAGCAAGAGATGGCTTGCTGACAAGAAGCCAGCTGCCAAGCCCCTAGCACTCCCTCACTTCTCATCCTGCACTCAAAGAATAATGTGACATATCAGCAGCAAAATTCTTTTTTTATTTTCAGATTGACCTGAGATTCTTATTTCAGGGCAAAAGAAATATGCTTATATTTGAAAAGACGGACGATGGAAACTTTGAGTTAGATAGTTTAGGTTGCTTCTGCAGGAGTCAAGTATTCATAACTACTCATTTCTCTCCCACAACATATATGCCGTTAAAACGTTTTTCCCTTCGGCTCTTACCACTGACACTTCTTCATGTTACATGTAACCACAGTGGTTAAAAGATCCTTCGAATTATAATCACTTCCTTTTTGAAATGAGAAAATGAAGGTCACAACTTGAGACTTTTTAAAAGAGTAAAAATTCACAGAGATAACCATATTTATAGATATGAAAGCATGAGTTCAAAAATTAGAAGAAAACATTATTCCATTACATCAGAATACTTTGATTTTTATGTCATTCCTCATATAGCATGGAGCAGTATTTTTTGGAAGGATTAATTGAGATACTGTAGGCATCTGACAGATAATAGGGCCTAATAAAGATGTTCTATTAGGATTCAATGAAGACAATAAAACAATTAAAAGTTGATTGAAACTTTACTGTGAAAAGGTGATTCTATGTAGCTTATAGTACAATTAGCTTTTTTTTAATTTTTAAATTCGAATGAATTTTTCAATCAAATGTACAGGATAGTCCCTTGCACCCTTTTCCCACCTTCTCCCTGTGTGAACACCTTGTGTAACTATAGTATAATTATCAGAACCCAATGATTGACATGGGCAGTATTCACAGAGCTTACTCAGATTTTACCATTTATAAATGCATTCATTTGTGATGCAATTCTATAAAATGTTATCACAATTTTATCACCAATGGCCTGGAGGAAATAGCCTGGAGAAAATGGTGCGAAGGAAGCTGTAACTACCACCATAAGCTCCTTGGTAGCCACACCCCCAGGCTCTCCCACTCTAAATGCTGACAACTGTTAATCTTGCTTTCCATCTCTGTAACTGTGTTATTTAAGAGCACTATATAAGTCAGATCATAGTCTTAGTATTAAACTTTTGATGTTGGCTTTTTTCATTCAATATAATTTATTAGAGGTTTATGGAAGTTTTTGTGTGTATCCGTAGTTCATTCCTTTTTATTGCTGAGTACTATTTCATGGTATGGATGTGTATCACAGTTGCTTTAAACATTCCCACCTCAAGAGGTGGTAGGTAGGTAGTTTCTAATGTTTTTGCTGTGATTAGCAATGTTGCTGTAAACTTTCATGGACACCTTTCTGTGTGAACATAGTTTTTGTTTTGCTGGGAAAAATACCCAAGGGCACAATTGCCAAGTTGCATGATAAGCCTATTTTTAATTTTAAAAGAAACTGTTCTATCTTGCAGATAAAAATATAATGTAATGTGTTCAATAATGTAATTTCTATAATTCCCACTAGTATGTCTTTTGCCCATTTTTCTGATTGAATTATCTTTGTTTTTAATGTCAACCTTTGTGAGTGCTTGTAAATTACAGACAATAGTCCTTTTATGCATAAGTGGTTAGCAAATATTTTCTCCCAGTCTATATGACTCTTGTATTCATCCTCTTAACATAGATTTTCACAATATACAAGTTTCTAATTTTATTAAGGTCCAATTAATAATTTTCATTTAATAATTTGAACATTAAATTAAAAATTAAAATTTTTCCTCTAATAAAGTCCAAATTTATAATTTTTTAAATGAATTGTGCTTTTAGTATCACATATAAAATCTCTTTGCCTGGCTCTGAGTTCCAGAGAGTTTTAGTTATTTTTTTCAAACACCTTGCATTTACATTTTACATTTAAGCCTGAGATCCATTTCCAGTTAAGTTTTCTAGAAGGTGCAAGATTTAGGTCAAGCATTTTTTTGTTTGCTTGTTTTTTTTTTGACTAAGAATTTCTAATTGTTCCAGTATCATTTGTTAGAATGGTATCCCTCCTTCTTTGAGTTTCTTTTGCACCTTTGTCAATAATCTGTTGTGCGTATTTGTGTGAGTCTATTTCTGGGTTCTCTGTTCTGTCCCAGTGATTTATGTGACTATTTCTTTAGTAGTACTACATTGTCTGTTTTACTATAGGTATGTGGCAAGTTTTAACATTAGTAGGAGTTATTCCTCTCACATTATTCTTTTTTTTTTTTTCAAAATCATTTCAGGTGTTCTAGGTCCAATCCCTTTCCATATAAATTCTAGAATAAGCTTTTCTATACCCCAAAATAATTGCTGTATTTTTGATAGGAATACATTAAACTGCTACATCTTTGGGGAGAATTGAGATCTTTATTATGCTGTCTTTAAATACATAAACATGGTAAGTCTCTCCAGTTATTTCTGTCTTCTGTGACTTCTTTAATCAACGTTTTATAACTTAAAGCACATGGAGGTCTACGTGTATCTTTAGATTTATACCTAAGTATTTATCTTATATGAGGCTACTGTAAATGCTATTGCATTTTATTTTGTATTTCACTATCTTGTTGAATCCATTTATTGATTCAGTAATTTTTTGATAGATGTTTTGGGATTTTCTATATAGGCAAACGTAATCTACAAATAGAGACAGTTTTATTTCTTCCTTTCCAATCAGTGTACTTTTTGTTTCCTTTTCTTGCCTTATTGTAATGGCTGAAGGTTCCAGTCTTAAATTCAACAAGAGTAGTGATAGCAGCAATTCATGCTTTGTTCTCAGTAGAGGCTCATTAGGTATGATGTTTTGTTGTAGGTGTTTTAGTAGATGATCTTTATCAATTTGAGCAAGTTTTCTTTTATCCCTAGTTTGCTGAGAATTTTTACAATAAGTGGGTATTGGATCTTTTCAAACTTTTTTGTGTTAATTGATATGATCGTATGATTTTTCTTCCTTAGTCTGTTGTGTTGAATTGCATTGATTTTCAAATATGCAATCACTCTCACATACTTGAAACCAATCCCATTTGGTCATGATAGTTATACTTCATAAATTCAATTTGTAATATTTTGTTGAGAGGTTTGACATCTAAGTTCATGACAGATATTAGTCTGTAGTATTTTTTCCTACTGATTTTTGTATGGTTTGGTTAACAGGTAATACTGTCCTCAAAATGAGTTAGAAGCATTCCTTTCTTTTCTATATACTGAAAGAGTGAGCAAATCTGTTAATTCTTTAAATTTTCTGGTGAAAACATCTAAACCTAGAGATTTCTGGGGAGGAGGAGCATTAGAATTGCAAATTAGGTTTGTTTAATGGTAATATGACTGCTCAGGTTGAGTAAACTATTGATGTTTCCTCAAGTTAACCGATTTTATCCTGTGTCATCGTTACTTTTGAGAACATCTAGTCAAGTTTTTATTTGGCTATTAAAATATATTTTTCAGTTCTAACATTTTCTTTCATTTATTTTTTTTAACTATTTCTTTTCTAAGATTTTTAATTTTTCTTCATGTGTTTCGAGAGAATTTGAAACTGCTTCCTGAAGCAATGTACTGATGACTGCTTTGAAATCCTGGTCATATCATCCCAACATGTGAATAATCTCAGAGTTGATTTTGATTGATTTTTTTTTTTTTTTCTCTGTCAAGTTAGGCTTTTCTTAGTTCTTGGTACTACAAGAGATTTTTCAGTTCTATCCTTTACATTTTGCACATTTTCATGGGATACTCATGATCCTATTTAAAACTTCTATTTTATCAGGGAGTCACATTATTAGGCTTACATGTAAGGCCTGTATTAGTTTTATAAGTTTTAGTTTCAATGACAGTTTAGTTCTCAGAACCTTGGCAGTGATATTCTGCTGTGCTTTACCTCTCCGTGCTGCTGTAGGTAAGTTAGGTTTCCCAGTGGGAACTAGCTAGGAATGGATCCTGCCAGACTCTTCTGATACTGCAACTCTGGGTAGTTGGCCCACTCACTGTTGCAGGTAGAGACCTTGCTCATGCTAACCGTGCTCGTGCTGACACTGCAGCAGAATAGGACTGTGATTCTAGGCATGTAATCTGTAGATTAGGAGATGAGTCCTGTCCTAGGATTTACTTTGCTGTTGTGAGCAGTATATCAGAATATGCGCTGTGGGGAAAGGGCTGACCTGTCTGGTTTGCTGGTTGTGACCACTGTAGACAGATCAACTTTTATTATATTATTTATTTTTATTTTTACTTCTTTTTTGAGATGGAATCTTGCTCTGTCGCCCAGTCTGGAGTACAATGGCATGATCTCAGCTCACTGCAACTTCCACCTCCTGGTTCAAGCAATTCTTCTGCCTCAGCCTCCTGAGTAGCTGGGATTACAGGTGTGCACCACCACGCCCAGCCAATTTTTGTATTTTTAGTAGAGACAGGGTTTCACCATGTTGGTTAGGCTGGTCTCAAACTGCTGACCTTGTGATCTGCCTGCCTCGGCCTCCCAAAGTGCTAGGATTACAGGCAGATCAACTTTTAATCAGCATTTTGTAATTTATATAGATTTCTACATGTATTTTTAGATTTATACGTAAGTATCTTATATGAGGTAATTATAAATGGTATTGCATTTTATTTTATATCCCATTATATTGCTGAACTCATTTACTGGTTCAATAATTTTTTTTGATAGCTATTTCGGGATTTTCTATATAGGCAAACATGTAATCTGCAAATCAAGATAGCCTTATTTCTTCTTTATGACCTTCCCAGGAGTGCCATCCTCCAAGTATTTCAATGTGCTTACCAATCTAGAAGTTCATCCAATATTGTTGTTGGAGAGTTTTTTTTGTTTTGTTTTGTTTTTTTTGAGACGGAGTCTCACTCTGTCGCCCAGGCTGGAGTGCAGTGGCCGGATCTCAGTTCACTGCAAGCTCCGCCTCCCAGGTTCACACCATTCTCCTGCCTCAGCCTCCCCAGTAGCTGGGACTACAGGCGCTCGCCACCTCGCCCGGCTATTTTTTTGTATTTTTTTTAAGTAGAGACGGGGTTTCACAGTGTTAGCCAGGATGGTCTCGATCTCCTGACCTCGTGATCCGCCTGTCTCGGCCTCCCAAAGTGCTGGGATTACAGGCTTGAGCCACCGCGCCCGGCCTGTTGGAGAGTTTTTATAGAACTTTATTTCCAGTCTCCCTAGCCCCACTTCCTCGAGGTTCCTGGGTAGGGCTGAAAGTTCCACCCCTTTAATCATTTGGCCTTTCTGAAGAATGGTCCTATCCTGAGGTTATCTAACTGTCTCATCCTAAGTAAATCTCATTAGCATAAACTCTGATGTGATCACAAGGGGCTCCTTATGAATAACAAAAGACACTCCTACCACTCAGGGAAATTCTAAGGATTTTAGGAGCTCCGGGCTGGGAAGCAAGGACAAAAACCAGATACATTTCTCATTATGTCATAACCCAATGGGTTCTTCTTACTTGCTTTCCATGAAAAAAACCAATGCACTAAGAACAGCAAGTGTTGCAAGAAAGACAGAGTTTAATTATCACAGGGCCAGCCAGGCAAGGAGACTAGGAGAAATTTGTCAAATCCACTTTCATGAGAATTCAGAGGTTGGGGATTTCAAGGATCCTTTGACCTGCAGAGGGGCTGGGGAACTGAAACAATTGACTGGAGATGAAATCACAGGGATGTCTCAACTGTCTGAGTCAGCTCCTGAGTGGGGGTGGGTCTCAGGGCTACGTAGTATGTCTTGGTTTGCCAAAATGCTTAATCTGAAAAATATCTCAAAGACCATTTCTTTAGGTTACACAATAGTAATGTTATCTATAGGAGTAGTTGGGGAAATAGTAAATCTTGTGACCTCTGGTTACGTGAGTCTGGAGCAGAAGGCAACTTGTAGAAAAGCAAGCTAAATAAGCAATGAATAGTTACTGTTTAACCACGCCCATTCTTGAGGAAAGTTCAGCTCCTGCCATAATTCTAACCTTGTGACCTCTTGTTAACCTTTCAAATACAGTTTCAATTTTTCAAGAAGGAAGGGATCAACAAAAGATTATTATGGCTTTCATACAGGAATGAGCAAAAGTAATATAGACTGGTAGAAGCAAGATGGAGTCAGTTAAGTTGGGTTTTTCTTACTACTATAATATTTGCAAAGGCAGTTTTAATTATACCACAGTATCTCTATCCAATTTAGTATCAAATGTATCTCAGATGGTTCTTGTTTAATTATTTATTTGACATGTCAAGCTTATACTTGTTATTAATAATTCAGGGAAAATGCTCTCCCGAGCTGCTATATAAAATGACAGATATAAACTATTAATCAGCTTATTTTTCTCCTAAAAGTAGTAGAAAATTTATAATCACCCTGTTTCATAGCACTGTTTTTCAAATCTCTTGATTATTCCAGAATTAAAAGGAAAAAGACTGAGGTGGGACACCTTGGGGAGTCAATACTAATTTATGGTTTTGTTTTAATTATTTAAAATCTATAAGAAGATGTATTTCAGGGGAAGGATGATATTGAATAACCTAAAATGAAATTGATATTTTAGTTTATAAATGTCAAGTCTGAAAATTACTGAATTTTTTTTTTTTTTTTGAAAAACAGCTAAAAAGAAAAAATAAAAGGAATTAAAAGGCAAAGCAGATCCTTTTTGTTAGCTGTGTTTAACTCTGCTATTGCCTTTCCTTGGGCAACTAATTACATGATATTACTTTAGTATTTCCCCCCACTTTTTGCACCTGCTTTTGCAACTGTGCATGCCTCTGAAATGGCCTTATCAGACCCAGCTAAACTACCACACACAGAGGGGGACATCTCTGTTCACCCCAGTGTAGAGCAGTTACTTCCTATCCTTCTCTGAATTATTTATTATCTGCTTCTCTTTTATTTGGCCGTTTGTTGAAGGCCTATTTTATTGTGACTATTTCTTGCTTATTTGTGTAAAATGGATAATATCTTAATTTCATTTTGTCATCTATGTTAAATGTGTATATGTATATATGTATGTGTGCATATTTGTGAGTTGATGTGTGAGCTGGTATACACTAATTCCTTCCTCTACATCCCGCACTCCTTACTAGTTAGTCAGCATTGAGGTGTTGTGGTACTCTGGGTAAAATTGGAAATTAATGACAATTTTATGGACTTATATCAAGGATTGCAAGAGAATGTATATAGTTCATAATATAGGCACATACTATGTATTAATAGAAATATATGTTTGAATAATGAAAAATTTTGAGCCCTAATTCTGGGGCATAATATTGCAGGTCAGTTTTGGCATGTTTAGAAGATTACCCAATAACTAGAACTGTAGGTAAGCACTGGTTGACCTTTGAAAATGTTGTTACACTCCTCCTTTTTGCTGGCATGGTTGTAAAATTACAGTGTGGCTTAACAATTAAGAACATGGATTTAAACAAGAGACTATCTTTAAAAAGATTGCCAAATGACCTTTGTAATTTTTTAACCTTCACAAGATTTTAGTTTTCTTATTTTAAAAGAACATGTTTATGATACAAACTCACTAGGATGTTACGAAAATTAAAGAAGATGTGCAAAGTGTGTAGCATTGTTAGTGCTCATTATATACACCTGTTGTTATTAAATATTAACATTTGGGTTTTTTTTTTTTTTTTTTTGAGACGGAGTCTCGCTATCACCCAGGCTGGAGTGCAGTGGCCGGATCTCAGCTCACCGCAAGCTCCGCCTCCCGGGTTCATGCCATTCTCCTGCCTCAGCCTCCGGAGTAGCTGGGACTACAGGCGCCCGCCACGTCGCCCGGCTAGTTTTTTTGTATTTTTTAGTAGAGACGGGGTTTCACCGTGTTAGCCAGGATGGTCTCGATCTCCTGACCTCGTGATCCACCCGTCTCGGCCTCCCAAAGTGCTGGGATTACAGGCTTGAGCCACCGCGCACGGCCATGATGGTTGGACATCCTCTGATTTATATTGAATTTTTGTTGGTTTAAAATAGATACAGATAAAGAATATATTCATTATTGCTTTTACAAAGGAAACTTTTAGAGGGGTTAAAAAGATAATGTGATTTTCCTCGCTTTTTGCTCTAAGATTCATTGATCACAAGTATTATCATCTAAGTGTGAACAAACTTTCTATGTGACTTGTAATATCCCTAACTGATTATAACTAATAAAAAATTAAGACTATAAAATTAAAATATTTATTTGTAGAACATAAAGAATAGTTATGTTTAAAACCAAACAAAAAGGATAATGTAAGAGTTGGAAAAGGGAAAGAAGTAGCACTATTGCAGAAACATATTATATATAATGTAATTTATTCATTTATTTCAGACAGAGTCTCACTCTGTTGCCCAGGCTGGAGTGCAGTGGTCTGATCTGGGCTCACTGCAACCTCTGCCTCCTGGTTCAAGTGATTCTCCTGGACTACAGGCTCATGCCGCCACACCCGGCTAATTTTTGTATTTTTACAAAATACAAGACATGGGGTTTCACCATGTCACCCAGGTTGGTACTGAACTCCTGAGCTCAAGTGATCCACCCACCTTGGCCTCCCAAAGTGCTGGGATTACAGGTGTGAGCCACTGCATCTGGCCAATGTATGCAAGTTAAACCTGCCTTGAAAACCAGTTCCTGGGACTGATCTTCATGTAATGGTAGCATGTTCTCTCAAATGGAAAGATAATTAACTATAGAATGTCACATTGCTGGTGAATTACAACTGAGAGTATCTGATTCAATCACTATGGCCATTGGATATGTCATGAACCCTTAAATAAAATTTCCTCTAAAATAATGTGATCAGTTGATCCCCTGCAGTAGGTTTAGGAGAAACTAAGTTTGTCAGGAGAAAATTATTCTCACGTTTTAAACTCCCATTTCCAGCTTACTACTCATTTTAGATTAGTTAGAAGAATTTGAAAGGTGTGATACATGTCATTCATTCAACAAATGTGTAGAGAACTGAGGATTAAAAACTATTATAGGGCCAATAAATACATAGGTGACTGTGAAAAACACAGTCTCTGCTCTAGCAGAGCTTAGATTTTAGAAAATGTAGAGGGAAAATTAATAATACTTTAAAAGTTTAAAAGACAATTTAGGTAGTGATAATTTAAAAAAAGAAAAGAAAGACCTGATGTGATTGAGTGTAATTGGGGCAGTCAAGGAAGGCCTCATTGAGGAAGGCGAGGTCTGAATTAAAAGAGTAGTGAGGATCCTTCTAGTAGCTGAGCATCCTACAGAGGAAGTAGTGAATATGAAAGTCCTAATGGGGGCACAAACTTGGTGTGGATGCCCAATAAAAAGGTAATTGGTGGTAGACGAGGTTGGAGAGATAGGAAGCCCAGGTTAGGCATGGCGTTTTAGGCTGCTGTAAAAGTCTGGACTTTAAGTGTAATGGAACACAAACGGGTGTATTAATTCTTTAATTTGTTAAATGTTTATAAACATCTATTCTATGAGAGACTTGGCTAAGAAATTAAGACATAGATGTCATGTAGAAATCCTATATGGGGTACCATATATACAGTAACTCTTCACATGAGAAGAAAAAAAAAAGAGAGCAGAACACCGTAAGAATTTAGAAGAGTGTATACCTAACTGAATACTTCTGGTGCACATTTATTAAAGAGGTAATATTTGAGTTGAGGTTTTAGGTATTAGTAGGGCTTTATTTCGTGGAACAAAGGCAACACAAAGCAGAAAATGAAGAGTAGTCTTGGAGAGAGGTAGAGGATAGTTTTATTGAAACAGGATGCATTTAGAAATGTGACAAGTCTGCAAAGGTAGTAGAGTTAGATCATTATGACTCTTGAATGCCAAGTTTAAAAGATAAGATTATATTTATCTGTATGGAGGAACAACATCAGTACTTTCAAGTATGAGAATAGTACGATCAACATTGGCTATGGGGAGGTTTCGCTTCCGTAACTGGAGAAATGAAGAGAGCAGCAGTTTGAAAGAGGACTGGCAAGGCAGGTGAGGAAGAAAGGTGAGTGAGGGACTGTGAGGGGCGAAGGAGATTTACAGGTGCACTGAGTCTGATTCTAAAATACCCTCTGTTTTATTCTTTCCATTTCCACATGTCACCAATGGTGACATTGGTTCCACCTGTCTCTTTACCTCCTTTCTCTCACTACAGTGCTGCTGTAATGACTTTCAAAAACAAAGGTACTTTCGCCCCATGCAACAAGTAAAAAATAGCAAATAAACTTCCTGGGACTAACAGAATAAAGTCTAACTCTAAAATGGTTTTCAAAATCCTCTAAAATCTCACTTCTTGCAATTTCATCTACTCTCCTCACCCATTGTTTACTGGATTACATCCAGTTTCATAAACTTAGCATTGGCTTCACTTCCTCTTGGACTATGTTTCTAATGTTTCTATGACCTGTAATATGCTTTGCCATTTTCTTAACCTATTGCTAATCTGCTCATGTTTCAAAGACAAAACTTATTTCACATCTCTTCTGGTATTTTCTCAAACCTGTCAATCAAATTCATTTGCTTCTTGCTCTTGTTACCGTAATGCTTCGCACATAAAGCTAGTATACACCAGTCCATGTTGCTCTTCACTAAAAGTTACTTCCAGCTGAGACTCAGTATCCACAGAGTTTCTGATAGGGTGGTGAAAAGGTTCTAGAAATAGACAGTGATGATGCTTGCACAATATGGCAAATGTACTCAATGCCATTGAACTGTATTTTTTAAAATGGTTAAAATAGTAAATATCATATATGTTTTTAACCACAATAAAATTATTGAAAACTTATATTAAACAAAGTATAAAATTAATGGTGAAACATTACAAGAATTTTGATTAGAAGCTAGAGAAAAATACTTCTGTTGTCAGTATTTGTTGATATTGTACTGCTGGTTTAGCAAAAGTAGGAAACCAAGAAAAAATACACAAAGGGCATATGGGTTAAAAAAAATCATCATTTTCAGAAAAAAAAAAAGACATCTATATATTTTTAAAATCCAAATACTTCACTGACAAATCAAAAATATTTTATGTTATAATTTAAAAAAAATCTAAGGCCAAAGTTAAAGAGATAAAATTACCAAATATTAACACAAAATATCTATTTTGCATGGTCAGAAAAAAAGTGTTACATTATTTCTCTTACTCTGTGTGTATGTGTATATATTTAACTTTTACAATAAAAGTGTGGAGTGTGAAGGATGAAGTGGTTTTATGTATAAATTTTTCAAACATTTAAGAAGAAAATATAGATATGTACTCTTTAAACCATTACCTCACAAATGAAAGAAAAATATCAATAAAACATACTTAAAGTACTTAAATAAATTTTTTAAGAAACTAAATAAAATGAATTTCAGTAGAAGTATAAAAAAGTGATATTATTCTAGGAATAAAAAGAGCAAATTTAAGACAATCTACTTTAATTCAACAGATTAATAAAGAACAACAACAACAAAAAAATACACATATATAACCACTTTGACAGGTACCCATTAAAACCATTTCCTGAAAACTAAAATTACTTATAGCTAAAAATTAAGCTGGAAGCAAAATAGAAATATGAGAACACTTAATGAACATAATACCTACATTCTTGATTTGTGGTGAAATATAAAATTGTTCCAAAATAAATTAGAAAGAAGACAAGGGAATTTCTACCACTATGATTAACATTTCCTTCAGGAAGTTTTAGACAGTGTATGAAGACAAAAAATGAAAGAATTAGGTATTCTCAAAGAGGGAAAATATGTATCTATGTGTACTATTAACATCATTGCACACCTAGAAAATCCAATCAAAACAATAGACAACCTATTGCAAATCATAAGAACATTCAATAAGATGACTGTTAACACAACTAAAAGATAGAATTAAAAACATTTTATATGACAAGAAGCAGTTATAAGTAATGATAGAAAGGTTACATTTATAATATTCAAAGAAAAATAAAATATCAAAAACTAGACTTAACAAGAAAATTTCCAGACCTATTTTTTTTAAAGGTCTGGCAATTTGAAAATTTAAAAACATTTAAAAATAACTGAAGAACATTTAAAATTATTTTGTATCACACTTTATGAAAATTCATTTTAAAAAGTTCAGACACATTGATCATTTGCTCAGAATATTATTTATTACAATATATTTTTATTATTTTAGAGAAGGAAATCTACAAATGATAATTTATTTCTGCAGGAAAACAGTAATAAGCATAACATATAAAATGTTAAAATCTTAAAGATCTTTTATTCAATTGAAAATCCACAGCATATCATGAAATTCATTGTATTTTATGTTTCTCTGTAAGTATCTGCTGTTCATCAAATTTCAAAAGACAACTTTTTTGTGTAGCCTATAAAAAGATGTTGACTTAAAAATAGCAGCTGGTTAACATGTTTTTGTTATATCAATTATATTCCCATTAGAGGTGAATTCATAATAATCTCATTGCTAAGATGGTAGGGGCAATAGCAATCCAAAAAGCTTAATTTTCCAACCGTTTTTTATATGTAACTGAGAAGACGAGAAACATGTGTGACCTTAGAAATGATAGGCTGCTAATGTCTTTACAAGTGGGTGGTGTTTGTATACTTTTTTTATAGTATAAAAACAAAATGCTTGAAAATTCAATTTAAAATTCTGATAAAGGGAGTTTGCATTTTATTTTTAGAAATGAACTTACAGTGAGGCTATGTATTTTTGAAATTCAAGTAAATCAAAGTTTAGTATCCGGGATAAGGTAAATATTCATGATATCAATTATAATTAATACGTCACTGTAATTTGAATGCAAGATGTAATCAACTAATTCGACCCAGAGGAAATCTTTTATTATTGTGCATAGAATATTCTAAGTACTGTAATAAATAAAAAATTATAATCACTATCATTACTAGATATGTATTTAATGTAATTTATTTATTTATGTTTGTCTTTTAAGACGCACTCTATGACAATGAAGAAAGTACTGGCCAGGTATGTTGGCTCATGCCTGTCATCCCAGCACTTTGGGAGGCCAAGGCAGGCAGATCACTTGAGCCAGGAGTTTGACACCAGCCTGGTCATCATCGTGAAACCGTGTCTCTACTAAAAATACAAAAAGTGGTCGGGTGCGGTGGCTCATACCTGTAATCCCAACACTTTGGGATGCCTAGGTGGGTGGATCACGAGGCCAGGAGATCGAGACCCTTCTGGCTAACATGGTGAAACCCCGTCTCTACTAAAAATACAAAAAAAAAAATTAGTTGGGCGTGTTGGCGGGCGTCTATAGTCCCAGCTACTAGGGAGGTTGAGGCAGGAGAATGGCGTGAACCCAAGAGGCGGAGCTTGTAGTGAGCTGAGATTGTGCCACTGTCCTCCAGCCTGGGGGACAGAGCAAGACTCCATCTCAAAAAAAAAAAAAAAAACAAAAACAAGAAAACAGTTAGTTGGGTGTGGTGGCTCATGCCTATAATCCCAGCTACTCCAGAGGCTAAGACATGAGAATTGCTTGAACCTGGGAGGTGGAAGTTGCAGTGAGCCTAGATTGTGCTGCTGTACTTCAGCCTGGGCGATAGAGTGAGACTTTGTCTCAAAAAAAGAAGACAACGAGGGAAGTACTGAATAAAGTATGACAACAATAAATATCTTATTGTTAACTATGCATAATGAAATATATGTAAAATCTTGTATAAAATGGGTTTTTGAATAGTAACATTCTAAATCATGCATTACTTTGATTCAACTCTTAGGGATTTATATATACTCTGTTGGAAATTTTGGTTAGCAAACTCTTGGCCTCAATAAGTAATTGTAGTATGACAATAATCGTCTACTCAACAGGGTTAGGTAGAATATAACCCAACTAACTTTAGAATGGCTAAAAAAAGGTTATATTGGAGTCACTACATGAAAAAGAAGTTAAAAGAGAAATGATGAATAAAATATACATGAGATATATAGAAAACCAAAACTTCAATGGCAGACAAAATCAAATATATCAATAAGAACATTAAATGTGCATAATATGGTTTGGCTCTTCTCCCCACTCAAATCTCATCTTGAATTGTAGCTCCCATAATTCCCACATGTCATGAGAGGGACCTGGTAGGAGGTAATTGAATCATGGGGATAGGTTTTCCTTTGCTGTTCTCATGATAATGAATTAGTCTCATGAGATGTGATGGTTTTATAGAGGGCAGTTCCCCTGCACATGCTCTCTTGCCAGCCACCATGTAAGACATGACTTTGCTTCTCTGTGCTTTCCACCATGATTGTTGTGCCTCCCCAGCCATGTGGAACTGTGAGTCAGTTAAACCTCTTTTCTTTATAAATTTTCTATTCTCAGGTATGTCTTTGTAAGTAGCATGAGAACAAATTAACACAGTGAACATATTAAACAATTTAATCAAAAGTTAGAGATTGGAAAATTAAATTAAAAAAAGATTCCAAATATATGGAGACACACTTTAGATTTAAAGATATAAATAGGCTAAAAGCAAAGGGATAGAAAATTATATATCAGACAAAAAGCAAACATAAGGAAGCAAGAACAGCTGTACAAACATCATACAAAATGGAGTTTAAGATAAAAATTTTCCTACAAAAAAGTAACACTTTGTAATGATACACTTGTCAGTAAATCTAGAAATAAAGTAATTCCATATTCACCTAAAAAGAACTCCAAACTTCATGGAGTCTGCTCTGACATAATTAGAGGGAAAGATAGACAATTCAACAAAAATAGTTGGAGACATGAATAACACACTTTCAAACATAGAAAGGGCCACTAAGTTTAAGATCAACAAAGAAATAATCATCTGAACAATAGTCTAAACCAACCAGACTTGGAAGACTTCTGCAGAACATTCCACCAACAAGAGTAGTATACACTTTCTCATCAAGTGCATATGAAACATTCTCCAGGATATACCATAAGTTAACCAGTACAGCAAGCCCCAATAAATTTAAAGGAATCACAATCATACATAGTATGTTCTGCAATTACTTCTATTGTTCTAATTTCCATTGAATTACAAATCAACAACAGAAGGAAATTTGGGAAGTAGGCAGATATGTGGAAATTTAACAACATAATCTGTGTAATTAATGAGTGAACAACAAAATCCCAAGAAAAAATAGAATATGATTTGAGTAGTATGAAAATAAAATGAAACATGTCACTTTTAAGAGATGCAACTAAAACAGTGTTTAGAAGAAATTTGTAGAACTAATGCCTATAATTTGAAAAAATCAAATCAATAAGTTAACTGTCTACATCAATATACTAGAAAAAAGAACAAACTAAGCCTGGAGCAAGCAGTAAAAAAGAAAAGCATAAAGCAGAAGTTAATGATATATGGTATAGAAAAGCAATGCAAGAGAAAACAAAATCAAATTTGCTTTCTTGAAAAGATCAACAGGGTTTACACACCTTTAGCTAGGTAGAACAAAAGAAAAACTCTCATTATTGTAGTCAGGAATGAAATCGGAAACATCATTATTAATAACACAGTCATGGTCAGGATTATAAAGCAATATTCTGAACAATTATATGCCAGTGCATTAACTTAGATACATTTCCAAATCCTGAGAAAGATACAAATGCCAAAACTGACTGAAAAAGACAACAAAAATCTAAAAATGGCTACAGCATGTAAGAAATTGAATTAGTAATTTTAAAACCTTTCTACAAAGAAAATCTCAGAACCAAGTAGTTTCAGTGATAAATTCTAAGAAATATTATAAAAATAATAACAATTCTGAACAAACTCTTCCAAAAAACAAGAAAAGGAAATATGTCATAATTCATTCTGTGAGGCCAATACCACTCTGATACCACAACCCAACAAAGACATTACAAGAACAGTGTAGACCTTATATTTACATATGCAAAAATCCTCAACAAAATATTAGTATAGTGAGTCCAATAACATAGAAAAATGATAATATTATCAGCAATTGGAATTTATCTCAGGAATGCAAGGGTGGTTTAACATTCAAAAATTCATTAATATTAATATACCAGGCCTATAGAATAAAGAAGAAAAAAACTCAATAGACACAGTAAAAACTTTTCAAAGAAAGCCAACATTCTTTCATTAAAATATGAATAAGTAAAGCTAGAATAAAAGGAAAACTTCTCAACCTGATAAATGAAATTTATAAAAAACCACAGCAGGCATAGCACTTAATACTGAAAGGCTGAAAGCTTTCCCCTCGAGGTGAGGAATAAGACAGGAATGTCTGCTCTAGCACATTGTACTTGAAGTTCTAGGTGGTACAATTCGGCACGCAAAAGAAGTAAAAGGCATCCATATTGAAAAGCAAGAAATAAAGCTATTTATGTTTGCAGAATTCTAAGGAATTCACTGAATACTACTAGACCTAATATGAATTCAGCAATATTGCAGGGTACAAGATCAAAGTACAAAAATCCATCATGGTTTTTTCACACTGGGAATCAACTATGCATCAATGGACTTGGGAAAACAATTCCACTTAGAGTAGCATAAAATTTTAAAAAGCTTAAAAATAAATTTAACCAAAAAAGTGCAAAACTTGCGCTCTGAATCCTATTAAGCATAGTTGAAAGAAATCCTAAATTGAAAGATACCTTCTGTTTGTGGATGGTAGGACTTAATATTGTTAACATGGCAATATTCCTCAAAATAATCCACAGATTCAATACATCACTCTAAAAGGCTCATCTGTGAGCTTGAAGAAATTGACAAATTTATCTTAAAAATGTAAATGAAAACTATTAGTCTAAATCTTTTAAAAGAGTTAAATGGTTGTAACTTTCTGATTTCAAATTTCAAACATAAAGTTATCAAGACAGTATGTGGCTGGAATAAGGATAGAAATATAGATTCATGAAGTACAATTGAATATGTAGAAGCAAACCCCCACATTTTTTGGTTAATTGATTTTGACAAGTGTGTTAAGACAACTCAATGGGGAGGAATATATTTTCAGCCACTAGTACAGAATGGCTCTTTACCTTCATGGAAAAGAATACATTTGTACCTGTTACCGCAAAAGAAAAAATACTGGAAATGGATAATAGACCTAAATGTAAGAGCTAAACCTACATGCCCAGTTCAAGAAAAATAGGAGTACATCCTCATGATCTTTAGTTAGAAATTTTATTACATATGACACCAAAACTGAAGCAACAATATAAATAGATACATTAAATGCCATCAAATTTAAAACTTTTATGCTTCAAAGGACATCATGCAGAAAATGAAAAGGGAACAGAAAGAATGGGAGAAAGTACTTACAAATCATATACCTGAAAAGAGACCAGTATCTAGAATGTATAAAACAGCTTGAATGTATAAAAACTCAACAATAAAAAAGATATATAAACCATGTTCAAAATGGATACAGGATCTGAGGAGACATTTCTCCAAAGAAAATGAACAAATGTTCAGTAAGCACATGAAAAGATGCCCAAAATTATTAGTCATTAGGGAAATACATTGCAAACCACGATGGGATACACTTCACACTCACTAACATGGCTATCATGTAGAATATGCTTAATAACCAGTGTTGGTGAGGATGTGAAGAAATGTTAATCCTCATACATAGCTGCTGGAAATATAAAATGCTAGAGACACTTTGGAAAACAGATTTTCATGTCCTCAATTGGTTAAACATAGAGTGGGAACGCTGAGGCAGGAGGATCGCTTAAGCCCAGGAAGTGGAGGTTGCAGTGAGCCGAGATCATACGAATGCACTCCAGCCCGTGCAACAGAGTGAGACTCTGCCTTAAAAGAAAAAGGAAAAAATCAGATTCAATGAAGTACTGATACATGCCCCACCATTGGCAACTTGAAAATTTTTTGCTTAAGTGTAAAAAGCTAGACACAAAAGGTCACTTAGTGTATGATTCCATTTAAATAAAATATACAGATGTGCAAATGTATAGAGACAGAAGTAGGTTTAGGTTGTGAGACCCAACAGGGAAATGAACTGGAGGTAAATGGGAAGTGACCCATTTACCCATGGGTATGGGTATGAGGTTTCCTTTAGGAGTGAAGGAAATGTTCTACAACCAATTATAATGATGGCTATACAGCTGTAAATGTACTAAAAACCATTGATTTCTACATTTAAAATGAGTGAATTGTATATCATGTGAATTTTATCTCAATGCAGCCATTATACACAGAAAAACAACATTACAATGGTCAAGCAAAATTCTTTTGAATCTATCACCATCTAAACTGTCAAGCCTCATTTCTCAAGACTCTTAGTCATATACAATTTACTGCTGCCAAACTTTTGTTCTCTTATGGTGATATTTTCCGCCTGGAATACCATTGCCTTAATTTCTACAGTCAAATCCTACCTAAGCTTACTCTCTTCTTGCAGCATTTCTGAGATCTTCAAATCCAGGCTTCTCATTTCTGAATTCCAATATCATTTTTTTCCCCTGCTATCTCCTAATCTTCATGTTTTCATTCTGTACAAATATAATCTACTTGGAATTTCTGTAAATTCCTAAAGCACCGAATTAAAGTGAGTTTCATTTGATTAATTTCTTCATTCTTAGCATGGTGCCTGGCATCTTGTAACATTTCAACAAATACATGCTTAATAAATGAATTAATATTCATATTAAGCGACCAATTGAATTAATATTCAATTAAGTGATTATAAACAATAATAGATGTGACACAGGGGTTCCTATGATAGACACAATCCTAGGGTGCTCTGCCAAACAGAGAACTTACACTCTCAGATAAGTGTCTAATTTGTTCTGCTAGCCAAAAATGATATAGGACTCCCCAAATGAGCAGACTTGCCTCATCTGGCCACTATATTAGCCATTGAATAGTCCACAGACAGTTGTCTTAGGCTGAGATACTAATTCCATTTAGCAGTTTTTAGTGAGGTAGGTTAGGGTTTCATATTATCCAGGAGGTCAGGGACTTTGTCCATTAGACTCATCTTTCTCATCTTTATATCCTTAGTATCTGTTATTATGTTTCATACATAGCAGAATCCTAGCAATTACTTGTTGAATGAATAAACGTAGTATAGAAAGCAAATTGTGTACAAGGTAATGGCCTATGGCTGCCTTTATCTGAACAGGTGCTCAGAAAGAATTGTTTATTATAACAGCTCATGCACTATGGTAGGTCATCTTTTGTGAGCCCATCTTGGTAGCAATATGAATATATGTGAACTGAATATGTAGATAATTTAGATGTTCCATTTTATTTTGGAGATCAGAGAAGGTTTCTGACTCATCTTAACAAAAATCAATGAAGAGGATGTTAGAATCAGGCAATAAATGAAATATCCAGCTTCTCTGGAGAAACATCAGTAAGAGTTTTGTTTGTTTTTAGTAGGTTTTTATTTTAATTTTAATTTGATTTTTTTTATAATGGAGAGAGAGTCTCACTGTGTTTTCCAGGCTGGTCTCGAACTGCTGGGCTCAAGCGATCTTGCTGCCTTGGCCTCCCAAAATGCTGAGATTACAGGTGTGAGCCACTGCACCCGACATTTGTTTTGGTCTTTAAAATATAGTTCTGCTATTTTCTACTTAACATTACCTTAAGCGATTTCTCTCACTGATTCTGTCACCTTTTTGGGAATGAAGTTCAAGAAGATATGAGCCTTATGAAGAAAAAGAGAAAAAAGAAGAGAAATTTGTAATAGTCAAGTTTTGTAAAAATATCCTGATAACTACTTTAATTTCTTGAGACAACATATTCATTTTTATATGATAAAAATAAACATGATTGTTCTTTTTATTTAAGGTACCTAAGCAGTGTTCATCTTCAATTCTCCTAAAACAAATATTTAATTAATAATATTTTAATTCTTACGAACCAATGCAACATACAAAGACTAAAGTCTTTCATATTATTGTTTTCTTTTGTTAGAAATGATCTAAGTTTTCTTATGGAAATGGGATGATGAAAACTTAATATAAATGTTTTCCCAGAGAGAGTTTACCCAGTCCTTGTACTCATAGCTAAAGAACTTGCATGTGGCAACAAATACCCCTGCTTTGCTTCTGTAGAGAGAATCAAGGTTCCCCTCACATATTCCACTCTCATTCTGTTTTACCATTTTTTAGAAGATGAGCAAAATATTTAAGATCCAGTAAATCATTATATTTGGCAATGGCAAGAGACAAAGTGAAAGTAAATTTTGGGTTGAACCATAAATTCTGTTTGTATGTGTATATATCTGTTAGGTGTCAGAAACTGTGATGGCTACTAAATAACTATATTCTATGTGATGATGATAAGTACATCCTAGACATATAAAAAGAGAATAGATCAATGGATCGAGACATAAATGATAATAGACAGATTTTTTAAATGAAGTTTTCGCTTAATTTATCAGCACTAGAAGATTGAAGCACAACGTTATTCGATTTCTGTCATCCCTCTTTTTACTGAGAAAAACACTAAACTGAAACCCTAAACTTAATATCTTCCAGTTTTACAAAGCTAAATAAACAGTCAAAAGTTAAATACCTGTTAAAAATTGTGTGGATAATTTGGAAAGATTATTTATGCTTTGAACAAGCAAAAGATAATGTGGGCACTGAGCAGGTCTCTTTAACCCCAGTGGGTTCCTCAACAACCTCAAAGCAATCTACATAGTCTCACAGAGTTTGCAGTTTTCCTACAGACATGAGAAAGGTTTGTTCTCCTCCCACTCTGTTCCCTCTCACCTATAGGACCATTAGTTACATCAGCAGTAGCAAGACGCTAATTGTCGCTATGTACTTATTGTGTCCTATCTTGCTTATAGATTGGAACAGTAAAGCTTAAATGAGTCTCTTTATGCACTCGGGCCATCATCACCTTCATTGTGAGACTTTCAAAGACATAATCTGAATTCCCATCAATCAGAAAACCAACAGTGTGTTAAGCAAGTCACACATTTTGGATGATGCATACTCACTAACCCTCTGCCTACAGCATCACCTGTTTTATTTTCTATCTCAATTTCATACTTTTTTGGGCAAAACCACCAGGGAAATATATTTCAATGATAATATATGATAATGCTGCTCTCTGCACTCCATTTCATCACCCAAGCCTTGTCTTTCTAAATTGGAAAATGGATTTATGTCTTAGTATTATTTCTACCACACACCAGTTCAGTGAAACAGCATTTGGATGGCTGCAAGTAAATTTAATTTTCTTTGGCTGCTTCGTGGATTTGAGTTACTCTTAAGCAAATGATGTCACTTTCAAAGTTTGTTTTTTGGGGGATGTGAAGTAAAGCCCCATGACAGTGTTAAAACTATGGAGCAGGTGTCACCTTCTCAAATAACCAAAGATCTAAAAAGTCATTTGAGAAATTTAAAGCCTTCAAGAAATTCTTTAATATATTTTCTTTCCTTTAATTAGGGTTGTATGTAAATGAATCCAGGAAGGAGTTATTTTTATTGTCAAAGAAAGTATGCACTAGATGGAGTCAAACAAGCATGGAAGACTTTATTCAAGACTATTGAAATAGGTCGTTATTGCAATAGGGAAAAGAATTTAAACTGAACTCTCCTGAAACAAAAGGTTGGAGAGTGTTAAGCACTGAGATGAGCTAGTGAACATGTGCTGGAGGACTTTAAGGAAGGAAAGTTGGTCAATGCTATTGGACCATCTCTGTTTGCTAATTGGTACTTATCGAAGTTAGAATTCTATCCTTTCATAAAGACATGGACGTCTTATCTTTCTTGGGTGACTACATTTCAAAGGAATGGCTCACTGATCTTTGAAGACATTCCTAGGTATGACAGTTGGCAAAAATTTGGGAGAAGATTTACATCTCAGAGGGGCAGAGAAAGGATCTACAATTGCAAGTTTTCTAAAGTAAATGCTCTAGGACAAGGGAGGTGAGTAGCTTATAGTGCTGTGGAAGCCTGTCTATAGTTTAGTCAAGCTGAAGAGAATGTTAAGTCCATCTTGATCACTATATTGCATGAAGTACAATACAATTCTTTGCATAATAATTTAACTCATCACTTCTAGGACCAGATTTCTTTTTCCTATTCTCTATATTGATTCTTCTCCATAAAAGTTTGGAGTAAAATAAGTGTACCAAATGGTTAATAATGTAAACAATTGACAGATCTTAGCATTTTTGTTTAGACATTTTAAAATGCTATGTTCTAAAGAAATCTTGGTACGAATTCTTTTTGAGAACAAAGTTTATAAAATGACAATATTTTTATGAAGCTACAGAAGTAAAAAACATGTCAAAAATCAATATTGTTGTGGAATATATGTTTTTTCAACCCTTTGGTAATAATATTATGCTGAATGAAGTTTTTAAATATTGACCAGGAATTTAAATCCTTTCATTAAAAAAAAAATTAGAACATATAATATGACATAAAACTACTCAATCTAGCCTTTAGTGTTACATGTTCCCTCCCTCCTTTTTTCCATTCTCTTGTGTAAGAAAAAAGATGAAAGGCGGCATATACGAATTTTTAAGACATTATATTATTTCAGGCTTTATCGCCACTGTTACAGCCCAATAAAATGTATTCAAATATTTCATTTGTTATATACTGCATATCAGATTTATATTGAATATTTTGAGGACTATAAATTTTCATTTAACTGATTCTTAGTAAGAAACCAGGTGGAAAATAAAATTTATTGATATACATGGTACTCCGTATCAAATATTTTGGAGTTTCACTTATGTTATTTCAACTTTTTAACAACCTATTAGGTAGATCTTATTATTTACTTATAGTTATATACTGGAAAAATTATGTCTTCGTATATTTGATCAACTGATTTTTTTCTGTTCAACTCCAGCAATCTGATCACAATATAAAAACCGATCTCAAACTGCTTACCCATTGTGACTTTGAGAAATGATGACTTTTGGCAAGGTTGACACCCATTGATATTTAAAGTATGAGTATGTGTTCTAAATTATTGTTCCCAACTTCTTTGTTGTCAAAAAGATCATACGCTTCCACCTTTCACCTTGTGACTTGCAGCATCTTCAGTGGCGTGGGCAATATCTCCATGATGCTGTTGCACTTTTCCAACTGGTTGGTTTTAGCCAGTGAAGTATGAATAAGACATGTGCCACATCTGAGCGGGAGCTTTAAAAGATGTTATGTTTTTTACCAATACACTGGCTTATCTTTCTGTGCTATTTTGTTCCAAAATATTCCTATAGTGTAAAGACATTACAAGGGTCTGCCTTAGATTCTGGAATTAAAGGACTTGGAGCAGCTGAATTACAGGCACCAACATCTAATTAATAAAAACAGAAATCTGATTTTGTAATCTCCTGAGATTTTTGAGTTGCTTAGTATATTGGGTTGGTGCAAAAGTTACTTCTCATGCCATTACTTCTAGTGGCAAAAACTGCAATTATGTTTGCACCAACCTAATAGTAGCAAAATTGATTAATACTGTATATGTCTTTAATTAAGTAAAGTACTATTGATCCATCTATCCATGAATAGCAAAAGTTCAGATAATATAGTGGGAATTTCTAGTACTAGTGGAATTTTATTACACAGAATAGAATTTTTTAAATTAGTTAGAAAATCTTCTGTATGTACAGCTATAAGTTCCAACCTAAGGGTCCCTGTTTCAGTAAAAATTGGCCCATTGTAGTCCTTGTTATTATAGCAGGACAAGCCACAGACAAAACCCATCAGACACCAGGTTAAAGAAGGAAGAGGCTTTATTCGACTAGGAGCATCAGCAGACTTGCATCTCAAGAACCGAGGTCCCAGAAGCAAGAGTTCCTGGCCCTTCTAAGGGCTTACAACTCTAAGGGGTCCACCTGAAAGGGTTGTGATAGATTGAGAGCACGTGTGGTTAGAGTGGGGGGATTAATCTTTACCCTTAGGCCTGGTCAGTGGTACAAATTGTTCTTGCCACTGACTTCATTTCTGTTGATTTTCAGCTTTTACTTCCTCCTTCTCTTCAGAGATAGGAGATGATAAGAGAAATGGCCTCGTTCCTCATTCCCCCCTTTGAGAACCTCACTCACTAGTGGGAGTTCTCACTCTCATCTTCACTACACAGTCCTAATTCATGACAAACATACTTATTTTGTACTCTATAACCCCTTTCCCAATCTAGAAAGCCACATCTTGTTCTATTTCCATATGGGTTACTGTTGATTGTCGCACAGGAGTCAAATTTTAAGATAATTTGTTTGAGGACTCCTTTTTCTTCTGTTCTAGTTATTACTTTATTCGTATCAGCTTTGCCCCAGTTGCGAGTCCTCAATCTTATTTCAAAAAGTGTAGTCAGAGGGGGCTCAGATGGGTTATAGCACACATCAGGCTGGTCACTTCCTGGGCTGCATACCTTGTACTGGGTGATATTACACAAACAAGTCCCTTTTAGAGTTCCAGTACATTCATGATAACTATACAACAGAAAGACTGTTTTAACTTTTTGCCCTACCTCAGTAACTTGATGTATGCATTTGGAACAGTCCTGTCAGAGGAAGGTCAGTTGAAGTCCTTACTGTACAAGTCCAAAATTTAAGGAAAATGAGTCCCACGATAAGTTTCCTCTTGCTTCTGCCATGTGTGAAGTTTCCTCTTGCTTCTGCCATGTGTGGACCAGTTTCCGGGTGTGACTGGAGCAAGGCTTGTTGTCTTCTTCAAAGTTACTTTGCAGGGGTTGTACAGACTTGGCCTCGCCTCCCAGGTCTCAGGTGCTTCAGATTTTATGTGGCTGTGATGGATCAAGGCTGGGATTCCCTCTACCTTTACTGCTGTGGGAGTGGTCAATACTATGGTCTGGGGTCGTTTCCACCATGACCACAAGGGGGCCATGTTTCAGTCCTTGACACACCCGATCACCTGGGGAGAAAGGGTGAACTGGAGAGAATAAGCTGATGGGTCACCTCTCATTTAACCCAGGCTGAAATTATTTGTGTAATTTTCCCTGTCACTGTAACTCAATTTCACCTAACTCTCGAGGAGTGCCTGGGAGTCCCTGTAGTATGGCAGGGGTCTAACAACTTTTCAAGTGACTCTTGGCCTAGGTGGGTGGTCTCTTGCACAACCAGTACGACTGCAGCTCCTAGCAGTTGTGGCATGGCTCTTCTTCCATCCGATAACTGGAATCATCCCTCTTCTATCACCTAGCCTCCCTCTGCCTGGAGAAAGTCCTTCTCTTCTTTAGAATAAGTAGGTACAAGAATAAGTAAGTACAAGGTCAGATGCCTCAGGGAGCAGGGGGGCTGTGACTTATGCCTAGCAGGGGGTGGATGCTGCTTTTCGAGCCTCTGAGCTAGCTCGGGAGTTCTCCAGGGTAATTGAGGACACCACACTGCTGGTGTCCTCTGCAGTGTGTGACTGCCACCTTTTGGGGCTTCCATACTGCCTCTAATAATTGCAGGACCTCTCGCTGATACTTTATGCCTTTTTCCCTAGTGTTCAACAGGCCTTTTTCTTTATGTTATGCCCCATGCACTTGGAGGGTTAAAAAGACATACAGAGAGTCAGTGTAAATGTTTACAGTGTTACCTTCACTTAGCCCTAAGGCCCGAATTAAAGCAATGAGTTTGGCTTTCTGGGCTGAAGTACTCTGGGCCAATGATTTGGCTTCAGTGACAGGTCCAGGGTTAATACTGCATATCCCACACACCTCTCTCTTTGTGGGCTGATGAAGCTGCTCCCATCCACATACAGCTCCCGGTCTACTGATGTCCAAGGATGATCTCAGAGGTCGGGCCTACTAGAATAAAACTGAGTCTAACACCTCTACACAGTTATGTTCAACTGGCATCTCTGATACCAGGAGTAAGGTGGTGGAGTTCAAGGTGCTGCAAACTTCAATGGTTATGCGGGGATTTTCACAGAGAGCAAGCTTTGATACCTAGTTAGTCTAGCATTTGTTAGCCAGTGATGTCCTTTGGTATTTATTAAAGTCACCACAGCATGGGGGACCTTTATGTTCAGGTTTTGCCCAAGTCAGCATATCCACTTCTTGTGCTAGCAGGGCAGTTGTTGCCGAGGCACTCAAACAAAGGGGCCAATCTTTAGAAACCCTGTCTAGTTGTTTAGAGAGGTAGACCTCCGGCCTCCGCCAGGGCCCCACAGTCTGGTTTAAAACTCCAACTGCCATCTTTTCTCTTTCTGACACATATAGTGTAAATGGCTTTTGTCAGGTCAGGCAGCCTCAGGGCTGGGGCCGACATGAGTTTCTCTTTTAACTCGTGAAAAGCTCGTTGCTGTTGGGACCCCCATTCAGAGGTTCCTTGTCACCCTCCTTTGTGACTCTGTACAGGGGATTGGCCAGTACTACAAAGTTTGGGATCAACCTGCAGAACCCCACTGCTCATAAGAATTTTCTCACCTGCCTTCTTGTCTTAGGGTCTGGTAGGTTGCAAATGACCTGCTTTCTTTCTGATCCCAGGCTGCACTCCCCTTGTCAGATAGTAAGTCCCAGGTAAGGTACCTGCTGTGTACAGATCTGAGCTTTCTTCTTGGATACCTTATACCCACAGTCCTCCAGGTGTTGGATCAGGGTGTCCATTCCCTTGGCGCACCTGACTGCCATGGGGTATCCCAGCAGGAGATTGTCGACCTACTGGAACAACATGCAGCCTAGGTCTCTGGCAGGAAACTTCTGGAGGTCTCTAGCCAGTGCTTCCCTGAAGATAGTGGAGGAGTTCTTGAACCCTTGGGAAAGCTGGGTCCAAGTGTACTGAGTGGTGACACCTGACCCCAGATCCTCCCACTGAAAGGCAAACAGTTTCTGGCTCTCAGGAGCTAGTCTGATGCTAAAAAACGGTGTCCTTCAGGTCCAGGTCGGTGAACCAGCTGTCCTCAGCTGGCAGGAACCCCAACAACGTGTACTGGTTAGGTACTGTTGGGTGCAAAGTCACTGTAGCTTGGTTGACCAAGCACAAATCCTGTACCAGCCTGTAGTCCTTGGTCTCTGGCTTGGGAACAGGCAGGAGGGCAGTATTCTATGGAGACTGACAAGGGACTATAATTCCAAAGGCCCTCATGCACTTGAGATGGACCTGGATACCTTCAAGAGCTTCTCTGGGGACCAGGTACTGTTTTTGCCTGACCAGCTGGGCCCCAGGCTTAACTTATATGAGTATGGGGGCCTGGTTGATTGCCAACCCTGGAGGGTTGTCTTCTGCCCACACCTTTGGCCACCACTTAGCCAGAGTTGGTCCTATCTCTTGGCCTGGCTTAGTTAAGAAGAGTCTCCATTCCTCCTCCTGAGGAACCGTAAGGGCTATGATGATTCCCGTTCCAGGTAGCTTTAGCTGTAAAGAGCCACGCTTTGTAAAAGAGGTGGTGGCTCTCAGCTTGCTAAGTAGGTCCCTTCCCAGCAATGGCAAGGGGCATTCACGCACGTGCAGAAACTGGTGAATCACTTCATGCCCCCCACACAGTACAAGTCCAGGGCAAATAGGAAGCTTTCTTTGCTGAAACCCCTGTAGCTCTGATTATATCAATAGTCTTTTTGGATAAGGGGGTGACCAGGGTGGTTACTACTGAATGTTCAGCACCGGTATCAACAGGAAACTCAATATCCTTGCCCCCGACTGTCATCCTCACCATGGGCTCTTTGGGGACAAATGAGCCCAGTCCCTTTCAGTCCAGTAACCCTTCTCCAGATTGAACAAGGCCACTTTGTCCTTGTCTGAGGCCTCCTGCTCAGAGTCACCTTGTGTATACATGTGATAGGCCTCACATAGTCTCTCGTAGAATTGTGCTGGGCTCTCATCTTTTCCTTGAATGACCTCAGAGACTTTGTTAACATTTGTGGCCTTCTGAGCTCCCTTCTTAAAGGGATTTCCTGTACCGGTTTAGCCTTTGCATACCCTGTCTTACATTTGGGTCCCACCTAGGGTCTGTTCCTGGTTATTGGATCCTCACATACTCTTGGGGGTTTTGGTAATCAGCTGGAACTATTCTTCCAGCCACTTAGTTGCTGCTTGGAGCACTCTCCTCCCATTGTCTGTGTTAAAGAGAGAAAATGGTGACAATCAGCCCAGGTCGGGTTGTGGGTCTGGATAATAGTTTGGAGCAAATCAATTATAGCTTGAGGCTTTTCAGTATAGGATGGGGTATTGTTTTTCCAGTTGAGGAGATCAGCAGAGGTGAAGGATTGGTACACAAAGGCACGCCTTTGCACCATATGCCCATCCTCGTCTACTCCGTATACTGTTGCTCTCCCAGGGCCATTGTATCCCAGTTCTAGGCCTCAAACGGGATGCCAAGGGAGGGTTTCTCCCAAGGTCTCGCGTCCTTTCTTTTCTACTCTGGGTGGCCTAAGGCTATGTAGGCCTTGTGGAAGCGCAGTGGACTCAGGAGTGGGAGGCCTTCCTTCTTGGTGAAAGGCGGCGGCCACTGGTGCCGTTTTTTGCCATGAATCTTCTGATGTTGGGTCAGACAGGACTTTAGCAGTCGACTCCCTTCGACGGGTGGAGCAGGATTGTTCCTTGGCTGTCTGTCCCTTTGCCACTAGTACTACTGCTGCCTGTCCTGTTAACCACTGTGGGTGGTCTAAAGCAGGCTGTAACCAAGTGTCTATGTACAGTAACTGGTCTTGGTGTCCTGGCTTACCAGTTACCTTGTGCCATACCTTTGAAACAAGGGACTTGTCTAGGCTTCCTTCTGATGGCCAACCCACTTCTAATGCCCGCCAGTCTATCTCACACAAAGTTCTAAGTTTTCCTGGTGTCATAGTAACTCCATAGCCTCCATTAAATCCTTTCTTGAAATTTTTCAACATAGGTCCTAGCGGAGTGGGCTTACTTTGCGTTCCACCCATCTTCCTCCCGAGACAAAACAACACTCACACCGCAAGAAGGAAAGGGCAAAGGGGTTGCTCACTCGCTTTGCCCGGCTCAGACTTAAGCACTCACTTTCACTTTCCTGTTTGCAAACAAGTCAAGCCAAATCAAAATCAATACTGAGACCAAAGTGCTGATAAGGGCACATCGTGGGTGATCAGGCCACGCTTCTACTCAAATGGAGTGGGCAAGTTCCCAGGACCCGTCCTACCATGTTCCAGATGTCTGGACTCCAAGCACTGGTTCCTTCCCAGTGTTCAGCTGCTGCATTGATCCTCTGCAGGGGCCTGCTGTGCCCCAGTAAGCTTTATTGGGCTGGGAGTGTCCGCAGACTTGCATTTCAAGAACCGAGCTCCCTGAAGAAAGAGTTCCTGGCCCCTTTAAGGGCTTACGACTCTAAGGGATCCACGTGAAAGGGTTGTGATAGATGGAGAGCACATGTGGTTAGAGTGGGGGGATTAATCTTTACCCTCAGGCCTGGTCAGTGGCACCTATTGGTCTTGCCACTGACTTCATTTCTGTTGATGTTCAGCTTTTACATCCTCCTCCTTCTCTTCAAAGATAGGAGACATTAAGAGAAACGGCCTCTCTCCTCATTATGTATTCAGTAACTGGCTATATTTTCAATATATATAGTAAGAATCATTAGTTCATTTTTTACTCCATGAAGGGCAACTGCAAATACCTTCAGAGAAGAGAATATGTCCTCATTCTCTGATAGACATTAGAAAGCAGCTGAGGAATGTGGGGATCACAGAATGTTTGCCTCAGTTGCCTCTCCCCACTCTGAAGCAAAGACACATTAAGTCTTACATGAGAACATCCTACTTGGTATGATTTGTGACTTTTTCAGTTGTGTTTAACACTTAGGTGTGTTACAATCTGGATGCTAGCCATACGCCTCGCAAACAAAGATTATCTGCAAGAAATCTTATTGCTGTTCCTAGTAGAAATTAATGAAAAAGGTCAACCTCTTGGGTAATATTTTTTCCCTTCAGAAAAATCTAAATCATGTTTTTGGTTTAGATGATATTTTTGTTCCACTGTGACTGTCTTCAAATTAAACAAATATATTTTGTCTGTCTCGTGAAAATCTGTATTTGGAATATCAAGCCCTAAAAAGCTTTGCAATGCTTACAGATTTTGCATTGCAGGCTTTCCTGCTAATGATGGTCTTGCTAGCCATCTTGCATCTTTTGAAAATCCATGTTGTTTACATTTAGAAATGGAGACTCAATAATCAAAAAGAACAAAACATACAAATCAAATGAAGCATAATAATTGGGAGAATAACACATGTAACTTAACTAAATATATAAGTCGATCTGACTGCTGTCTTCCTGTAGGCAAGTTGCACAAAAATATTACCTCTCCAAAGATCTGATATATTTTGCATGGGTTTCGAGGTATAGTTCTTGAAAATCAATGTCATTTTTTTTATAAGAGACATTACTTCTGCCTCAGTGTTACGCTTCATTACTTAATATGGGCCAGGCATTGTGCAATGTCAGAGATATTTTATCTCTATTGCTCTCAGAGAACATTATGTAGTAGGTGAAATTGCAAAAATGTAACTCAGACCTGATTTACTCAAAGTGACACACACATATGTGAAATAGTGAATCAGATTCTCAGTAAGTCCAACAATTTCTCTCCACTTTATGTTTTTACCATTCCGAACTCCATGAAAGTATTTTGTTGGTCAGGGTAGAAGTAATGCAGAGGTCATAAACAATTCTTTCTTGAGTATCAGTCATAATATTGAGAAATCAGGATACAATTTTCCTCTGTTTTGACTTTAAACCTAAAAAATTAGCTTACACATCACTTTTGAAATTGGAAAGTAAAAATAAGAGTAATTCTGTGCCAGAAAAGTGTCACAGAGCTACTTGATTGGATCATAAGTGCCGATAATTAGTTTATTCAGTGTTAGAAAATATAGTTTCAAGTGCCTATAATATGTTTACCCTGAAAAACCCAACATAAAACTCCCCCTTGACTTTTCACTTCTTTATCTACATAAGCAGACAGGGATAAAATTTCTGTCTCAATTTTTTAAATGCCATTTCAACTTTCCCATATAAATTAGCTGACCATAGCTTTTCCTCTGACCTAGCTTCCAGACTTCTGTTTATCTACACTCACAGATCTAGTCTTCTAAGATATTGTTTTTCCTATTTAGACGGTTTCTCCTTTTAGACTGACAGGCTTCCCTTCCTAACACTAGCAGACTCTTAGCAAGTGGCCACTATCCCCACCCCATCTCAGTAATAACAGTAAGCACTTACATAGTCAATAATGTATCTCTTCGATCATTTAGAAAATTTATTTCATTTAATCCTCACAACAACCTCATGAGATAATTACTGTAATTATCCCCATTGTATAGGGGAGAAAATTGAAATAGATATTCTAATTAATTTACTCATGATCATACAGTCAGTATCTGAACCAAGATTAAAACCAAGGCATTTGGCTGCAGAGTCCATATTCTTAACTACCATACTGTTCCAACCGGCCTTAAATTCCAAGTCTGATTCATTGATAACTCTGGTAATATTTCTTTTTCTATCTACAACATTTTCCTTACAAATTATTTTTAATACATGCTGCTGAAGTCTGGTCTCATGTTATAAATGATTATTTATTGCTTCTGGAATTGAACTGAAGTAGAACCTAGAGGTGAACATCCTGTTGAAAACCTTTGTGTGTACTCTTTCTGGGTGGTTCTTGATCCTCTAAATCTATTTATTAATGTTCACTGGCCCTACTACCCAATGTAGTAGAAAATGCTGACTCCAACAATGTATGAGATATTAGGAATTTTAAAGCAGTCAGAGCCCTTGTCAGGCATATTTTGTTTTGTTTTGCTTTTAAGCATGCATTGGTGGTATGCTTTCAAAAATCTATTATCATTTTATTTTCTCTTCTTCCTCCTCTCTATATCTTCTCTTCTCTGTCACTCTTTCTCTTTTTTTTTTTTTTTTTTTTTTCTTTCTTGCTTTCTTTTGTCTTTCCTTCATTTTCCTTCCTGAACAATTCAGGCTATAAGCCACTAGGCGGACTGAGCGAAGTAACTATGCATGTGGAAGGGGGAGGACCCCCACAGCCAAGCAGAATGGAGGCAGCAGTGTTAGCGCTCCAGCCTGGAGCATTGGAGCTGAGGAGGGTAAAGAGAGTGCCTGCTTAGGTAGGCAGACAGAACAAAGTGACAAAGTGAGGAGGGTCACACCTTTGGTGGCATTGGCAGCCGCCTAGTGCAGGATGTTGGTGCCCAGGCAGAGTGAGAAGAGCATCCATGCAAGAGGGAAGTGGCAGTGGGGACTCAGGATGGGTGCTGGATTCAGAGTGGGGTGAAAAGGTAATCTCCATAGTGGGTAAGGGATTGGGTAGAACACAGGTAGCGAAAGATGACGGGTTACACGTAGGAGAGTAGAGCTCAAACAGGTGAAAAAGTTGAGGCTGATGGACTCTAAACTTCTCACTGTCAAAGAAAAAAAGTTGCAAATATGGAAAGGTATAAAACTAGAATTAACCTGTGATGTTGGATTTGGTACGCTGATGTCAGTGTAAATGTAGAATTATCTATCTGTCTGTCTATAATATAGATGCAAATGTGTGTATATACATATTTATATAAATATGTATATAGTTGTAAATGTGTGTAAATATATGCACACAGATACATGTCTAAATGCATGTGTATAATAATGTGTGTATACACACACACATGCCTCTGTGTTCGCTAGCTTTGTCTTCTGGGCCTAGGAGCATCAGCACACCTAGCACCCAGACCTTAGATTCCAAATGTCATTCTCAAAAGAACCACAGCTTCAGGGAGAAATGCTTATTTGAGGGTCTGGAACAAAGTAAGTAAAAGATGAGCCAGGAGCATCTTTTTGTGCTAGGAAGCAAGGAAATACCTAAACAATGATGGCAACATATCTAAAGGATACAGGATCTAACTTAAAGAAACTACCGCCAGCCAAATCTTAAATGATTTGAGCACCAAAATAAATAATGATAACAACAGATTGTAACTCATTCAGTATAATAGTAATTTATGACTCCATACTGACATAAATAAATCAATAAATACATTTTCAAAAAGACAAAGAATAAGACATTTTCAAACTGTTACAGAGTAGTCTTTTAAGTTACTTATTATTAAAAAGGTGGAAGAAAAGAATAACTTCACAGTGGAGAAAGGTACAGATCCTACCTGACCCAAGTTATCCAAATTAACTTTATCAATAATAGAAGAAAATGAAATTGTCTGCTAAATGGATACAATTTGAACATATCAGTTTTGGAATCTCTTCATAAAGATAGAAGAAAGCCAAGTTGAGGAGCATTCTACCAGAGAATTTTCCTGTAATTTTCAAAACTAGTAAGGTAATGAAAGCCATGGAAAGATTGAAGAAGAGTAAAAATACCTGGCAACTAAATGCTATATATGATCTTGGGTTGGTTGATTTTTCCTTAAAGAAGATTATTAGAATGATTGAATAGTGGCTGCCGAGTAGATGGTGATAATGTATCAACATTAATTTTCTCATTTTGATGGGTATAGAAGGATGTCCATGTTTACAGAAAATACATCCTTAGGTATTTAGGGATGGTGGAACATCATGTTAGCAACTTATGCTCAAATGGTTGAGAAAAAATATTCTTTGTACTTTTCACGGAAACTTTCTCTATGTTTGTGGCAGTTTCGAAATAAAAATTCAAATAATTTTCACATGTACTTCATGAAATAGAAATTTAAGGGCTTTTTATATTCATTCTGTGACAATTAATGACCCTGAGATATGTATTACAGGATTTGATGGTCACATTCCTTAAATAAATACACACCAGATATTAATTTTTGGCAAATGATTACTCCTTCATGCAGCCTTAACTACATTGGTTGTGTAAATTCATTTTCCACTTTGGTGAGAAAGTGGTGAGATACTCAGTTAAGTCCATCAATGCAGACAATCAATCTGAAAATAGTTTACAGAATCACTTTGGGTGCAAAACTGTGAAGGACATCTAATTAATTACATTTCCACGTCTGTGGGCTGTGTCAACTGTAGGAAACTGATGTACCAACATTTGTTCAGTTTTCACCTATGGATTTTGCATGCAAGAGCTCTTGACTAATCGATAAATGAACATTTATTTTTAAAAGTAAGCAGAAATTATGATAAGCACATTGTTTTATACCTGCAACAGTGTCTATATTGTATGTAGATTCCTTCATTACTTGGTTCCTTGGTTCCTTCTCTCCTTCTTTCATTCTTTCCTTCCTGCCTGCCCACCTGCCTTCTTACTAAATCAAGACCATAAAGTAAAGGATTAGCCTAAATTGAGAGTTTTGATTTATAAGATATTTATTATTAAATAATAAATTGAGAGTTTTTGATTTATAAGATATTTATTATTTTCATTTACATACCATTATGTTTTCTCTTCCCCTAGCCGCCTACACGCTATACATATGTAACTTGTGGTTTTCACAATTCACTATGAGGGTTTACCTCCAGCTGATACGAAGCACACATTTTCAGTGGGTTATAATGGAAATGTTCCAAGGAAACACTGTTTAATTATTAAAAATTTTTGAACTGAAAAGCCTTGCTAAAATTATGAAAGTAAGAATTTGTTCACTTTTTACTCTGTTTCTACACCTTGAATGAAAAAGTGAAATCCTCAAGCTCTTCTAGTTCAAATATGCATGTATTTTTTGGCTGTTTTGTTCTCCCATAAATATTTGTAAATGTATGTTCCCAGATATTTTCTTTATAGATTATACAACTCTTTCTTCTATGAACCCAGTCAGTTTTTATAGGTTTACGTGCTAGTTTCTATATACCTAATAATTAGTATAAATTAATAGTGTGCTATAATAGTAAAAAATTACTATATAACTTTGAAAGGGTTTAAAAAAAAATAAACACAAACTCTTATACCTAATTGGAGAGATGTCTACACAAAAATTTATGAACAATGTAAGAGCTTATGGGTAAATAACAAGTGCTTTAGGTGTTCAGAGATTGTTAATACAGCTGTGGATAAATTTTTATAGACACAAGATTGGATTAGAGCCTAGAATTTGGTCAGGTGGTGATTTTTAAAGAGGAAAAAAGTGGGTACTTTGAGAGCACATAACAGTGATAGTATAGACAATCAGGTAGAAATGATTCTAAATTGTTTGGGAGCAGTCACAGATTCCATTGCAAGGACAATAAAGAACTATGGGCATGCTTTCCAGAGTAAAAATATTATATATATATAATTTTAGAGAGTCCATGAAGCCCCAAATGCTCACCTATTGTCTTTCTCTTTACCTTAATGCTCTAGGTGAGCATGTGGGACTTCATGGATTCTCCTCCTCTGTCTCTTCTTTTCTTTCTTTTCTCTTGTTCTCTCTTTCTCACTCTCTCTCTCTCTCTTTCTCTTTCTTTCTTTCTTTCTTTTCTCTCTTTCTCTCTTTTTCCTTCCTTCTTTGCCTCCCTCCCTCCCTCCCTCCCTTCCTTCCTTCCTTCCTTCCTTCCTTCCCTTCTGTCTTCTTTCTTTTCTTTCCCTTCCTTCCTTCCTTCCTTCCTTCCTCTTTCTTTCTTCCTTCCTTCCTTTCTTTTCTTTTTTTTCTTTTCTTTTCTTTCTTTCTCTCTCTCTCTCTCTCTCTCTCTCTCCCCCCCTTCCTTCCTTCCTCCCTTTTCTCTTTTCTTTTGCTAGTTTGCATTGCTTCATTTAGCTATAGACATAGATCCTTTCCTATTCATAGACATCCAGAAATATAATATACATATTATAATAACAGCATCATTTACCTTATAAAACCCAAATAGGACTAAGGGATCTGTTCACTTTTAATAAGCAGTCATTAACACTGATTTTAGCGGACAACAAATTACCATCATTTCTTCCTTAACCATAGTCTTTTTTTTTTTTTTTTTTTTTTATACTTTAAGTTCTAGGGTACATGTGCATAACGTGCAGGTTTGTTACATATGTATACATGTGCCATGTTGGTGTGCTGCACCCATCAACTCGTCAGCACCCATCAATTCATCATTTATATCAGGTATAACTCCCCAATGCAATCCCTCCCCCCTCCCCCCTCCCTATGATAGGCCCCACTGTGTGATGTTCCCCTTCCCGAGTCCAAGTGAGCTCATTGTTCAGTTCCCACCTATGAGTGAGAACATGCGGTGTTTGGTTTTCTCTTCTTGTGATAGTTTGCTAAGAATGATGGTTTCCAGTTGCATCCATGTCCCTACAAAGGACGCAAACTCATCCTTTTTTATGGCTGCATAGTATTCCATGGTGTATATGTGCCACATTTTCTTAATCCAGTCTGTCACTGATGGACATTTGGGTTGAATGGGAGAAAATTTTTGCAATCTACTCATCTGACAAAGGGCTAATTTCCAGAATCTACAAAGAACCATAGTCTTTATTTCCGAGGTACTGTAATAGTTCAGATCATACTAAAGAGAAATTATTTCATTCATCAGTTCACATACTAAGTCAGACATACTGCTGATTTAGTACAGAGGTGAATGGAATAGGGTCTTTACCCTTAGGAATTTATGGTCTAGTTAAGGAACCAGGTAAATTTAGGAATTTATGGTCTAGTCCTTAAGGAACTAGGTAAACAAGTCAGTCAAAGAGTGAGACCTGCTCTCCTATGCCCGCCTCCTAGGGATCAATTAGCATTCGGCCTGCCCAGATATCTTATAATAATATCTCTAGTTCCAACAAATAAAGAAACAACCAGAGTTACTATGGGTGTGAGGCAATGATCTTTTTATGGCAGAGGCAACCCCCTGCTGAAGCACAATATCTGCATGACAAAAACACATTTTGTTGGGGGGATGGGTGATAGGAAGTTAAGGGGCAGTTAATTTATTGAGTCCAAGGACTTTTATGATGGCCTAAAAATACTGACTCTACCACTAATGAATACCATTTGTCTGGTCATGTTCCAAATATCTGATTTATATCAAGAGGGATTTCTAAATGTTGCAATCTGTAAATGAATACAGAGGTCAAGTTCAGCAACATACTCTAGAATTGTCAGGTACCAATAAGATAGTGCAGAAAAGTTCTATTGGGAAATGTGCTATAAATCAAGTGCAGTGTTAGAAGAAATAGCATGTCATTTTGAATTAAGGCAAATAATGTTGCCAGTGGAGAATAGATTGAGTCTAACAGTTGATTTTGCACAGTCTTAAATCTGATATAACTTTAGGTTAGCTGTAATTTAAAAAGAAACGAATACTTACTTGGCAGGAGGAAGGATATCTGACATTCTTTTAAAATTACTTTAACTATGGTTATCTTCTATAATGGGATTTTGTTACATCATATGCATGTAATTGAGTCTAAGGCAAACACTTGGTAAATTACATTTGTCTACCGACAATGCAAAATTTCTAGTAGAAAAATGTCTTGAATACTGTGAGAGTCAACTCCCTTTAAAAGCTCAGAAGAACAAGATCACCATGCATATTTAATTAATTAATGTGTGCAGTGTGTGAACTAACCAACAAATACCATCTGAAAGCTAAATAAAATAGGGCATGAAAGAGGTAATGGGGTAAAAAGAAAAGCAGAAGCTATCGCTTGCTAGTGTAGTTGATTCTAATTTTGTTTTTATTTTATTGACGCTGTGCAATTTTATTTTATTGAGGCTGTGTATTGATGCTATTGTATATTGCATCATTTACTTGATGCAATATACAATAGCATTGGAATTGTCAACATTTTGCATAATGGACTAATGCACATTCGCATGCATTTCCTAATAGAAGGGCAAGGGAAAGGAATTGCAAATTGTATCAATAAATAGTTTGTATTGCCTTTCCTGTCTGTTAATTCCAAATTTATATTTATAAAAATGAAGATTTATGTTGTATAAAATTTAAAATTCTGTAGCCATTCTGCTTTTTAAAATTAGCTGTTTCTTAGAAAGTAATGTAATATTCAGACAGGATGGATTAAATGGCAGAATACCTTTGGGAAATGTTGAGTTAAAGAAAACTAAAAGATTATTGTAGTAACTTTCAAAATTTTAAAGATTACCTATGTGATGGGTAGCATAGATAATATCTATTTGCTAAAAGCTAGACAGGTATGTAACTTGCCAAATATCTTAAAATTAATATCTTAACATTAAAAATAATTATCTTAAAATGAATAGTTTCATGAGAATGAGAAAGATTAGATGCATCTTATGTGGTTATTAGGATCTGCTATTTTTAAGTTGTGTAGTGTGTTTGCTTTCATTTATTTTGAAGGACATTTATTGGTGTCATTAACTTAGAGAAAATATTATATTAACCTCTTCTCTTGATTTGCAAATATTGTCACATTCTCATTTGACTTAAACTCTGCGGTGTGTCTTGAAATAGGAAAAAATAGTAACTTTCTACATGGCCAAAACATCTTTTTTCCTCTTTGTCTGGTTTCTGTGTGTTTTACTTGCTTTGCTTTTTTTTTGTTTTGTTTTGTTTTGTTTTGTTTTGTTTTGTTTTTCCTTTATTGGGGAGACTTCACTGTACTATAGATTATTATTTTAAAATGTCATTTTCTTTTAGGACTTACTTGATTTTATAAAATACAATTAGACTTTAGTACATCACTCATTTTTTATAATGGAAAGAGAGGAAATCTGCTTATAGTTTATTCTACATGGTTAGAAAATCATTGCATTGTTATTTATTTTTAAAACAATCTTTATATTGATTTGTAGTGCCAGCTTTGTTATGTTTTAATGTTCTGATTTGAGAGTCTGCTTCTGGACACAAAATTTAATTTATATATATATATATATTTCATTATTGTTGCTTATGTCACTTATTCTAATTACAGCAACTTTAGAGTAAGACAAAGGACATTGCATTGAAAGAGCATCCTCAAATTGACTTTCTTTTCATAATAACTGATTCCCACATATTTATACTTCTTGTGTACTTCATACTTATTCTTTAGCATTTTTAACTCCCAGCACTTCTTAATAATATTAACCAAAAATGAAAGAGAATGAAAGAGAAGCCCTGCCAATATTATTGTTCTTACAACATTTTGCTGAACCTCTTGAAATCAACCTTATTTAAATTAATAGCATTTTATCTGTTTGTCCAACATTTGTATTTATTTTGCTTTCTTTTTGTATTACATTCAAATACTGAATGACAACGACTTTACTTTCTGCCTTGCTTTTGAATTTAACAAGAAATTTTATAGTGTTTCAAAATTAATGTATATTTGATTTTGGTTTCTAGAAAAATATATCTCATTTTTGAAATTTCTTTTTATTCTTGTTATTATGGCAGGCAATCAAATTTTAGTAAATGTCTTGACATTTATTAAGTGATGTTTCTCCTTAAATTTTTTAATTTAACAAATTTAGGTTGGTACAGTGCTCAACTTTGAAACTTATAAACTTGGAATAATCATACTTGCACATATTGTATATTTGATCTGCAAAATATTACATATAGATATTGCAGGAAACGTATAATATTTTAATAACTGCAAACAGAAATGTAACAATGGAAATTTTACTCTTTTTTAATATATCGTATTACTTTTTGGTACTCTTTGAGGTTTGTTATATTGATTTACCTAATTTTCTTTTGAGTGCTATTTAATCCACTGAGTAGTCCCTATATTAAATTTTGATGATGCTCTTTTCTATGCATTTATAACATTTTATTTTATTGTTTTGCAAATCTGCTTGGTTTATTATTTTTTAAGTGTTGCTATTAAGACAATCACATTTTAATACTGTAAAGCATTTGTTGTAATTTTTTTTTAGCTGATCATTTGAAAGGCGTAAGCATCATATTCTCTTGACATCTTTCTGCTGCCTATCATTCAACACTGGCCTGTTTTTCCCCTGTGATTCATAATCGTAGCTTGACCTACAGTCATCTGTGGCCAGTATTGAAGATTCAGACCTTTAGATAATTTTTTTTTTTTTTTTTGCTTTTTAATGTATCTCAAGAGTTTTACCAACGCAAGAGTAACCTTTAGGCTGTTTTTCTTGATGGGCATCCCTGGACCATTTTGTATACATTTGAAGTTCAAAACCTAAAGAGGGAAAGCCCTTGAGTACAAATTCTCAAATAAAACTTTTTTTTTTTTAGGCAATGTCCCTAACAGTGCCATCACCACCCAGACAGACTCACAAGTTTATTTGCTTTTACAGATTGTTGTTTTTTACTGTATAAATTTTTCCTGCTATCTTGAAAAAGGAGCTATAATTGTAAATGTATAACTTCTATATTTCTTTCTAGGTGTTTTACAGAGTTTCTAGGTTATTTAGTTTATCAGAATGAGAGCAACACCATCAATACTTTATTTCTGAACAAATTTTCATTGGCCTTTTAAAATGTTTATTTATCTATTACTTTTGATTAAGTCACATGCTATTCACCAGCCCTATACCTCAGTGGACTTCTGTAAAGTGGTGAAATGTAAAACATCCTCCTCTACCTTTTTCTTTACTTGAACATTATACAATTTTGTTATTTAACTGGTAAGATTGAATTAATCTGATCATTTCTATGTGGAAGATAAAGTTTAATGAGTGACAGAATTTTCTGGACAGAGTAACCCAGAACAATTACACTTTGGAAAGACAGTCTTGAGACAGAGAGGGCTAAGGCACCACGGAACACAAACCTTTGCACAGATGGTTGGGTATTAGCCAGTAAAACAGAAGCGTAACACTGAGAAGAGAGGGCACTTCAGGGGCAAATGAGAGAGTGCCAAATAACTCTCTTCTAGGAGTATCAAGAATTATATTGTCAGTCTCCTTCTGTGAAGCCAAGATTTGACATGAAACCGTTTAAGTGGCCTTATGCACCAAACACTGTATGGGATTGTAGGTGGCAGAGTATGAGCAGAATCAGGCTTATGACTTCATAACTGGTGGAAAGTCTGTGCAGCTGGCAATCGAGAGGAAAATCCACAGGCTTCAGCAGCCTCTACAGCTGCAGAGACATTTTGAGACGGAATCAGGCCTTGAGTAATTATCTTGGCATTCCATGGTAATCATTCAATAGCTCATAAACAGTCAACATTGACTATGTATTTAAAAAATAGTTACATAATTCTACCCCTCATTTTGTCACTAAAATTAGTATCTTGTGCAATTGCTTAGGTCATTTTAGACAATTTTTTTGAGATACATTAGCTTATGCTTTTCAGGTGATAATTTTTATTTATAACATTTTAATTGACATTTTAATATCATTAGGAAGCCAAAATGCCTATGATATTCTGACTTGAACTTCTTTCCCACTTTGTAACCCTGCTACATTTTATCCTTAAAGAAAAAGTCCCAGAGGTTGAGTGACTTGCACAAAGTCATATGAATAGCTAAAACTACACTTTCTTATGCAGCTTTTATAATTTGAGGTCTATACCCCTATTTAAGGAGGAGTTAAGTAATCAGCAAACTAGAAGAAGATAATTTAATAATTCTTCAGTAAATAACATTAATCTGCTTTCTGTAAAAGTGAGTTAAGTGATATGTAGACTGAATATATAAAAATGAACAATAGGCACAGAATAATCTGATTTTATATGCTTGTTATATGTATGGGAATCGTGTATCAGCATTTGTAAATGCTATAGTCTTTAGTTTCTACATTTATAAAGATGATAAATAGAATATCATTTTCCTAGAAAGAATATTCTTATTATGTTTTTGGCCAATTTAAATTACATTTTTTAAACATTAACTTTCTTACCTTTGGTGAATATGATGAGTGGGCTTCTTTTATTTCAGAAAACCCTATTTCAAAAAATTATTTAATTTAAATAAATACCCTCTATCAGAAGACTGGCCCATTTCAATATAAAATTTTATAAAAGGCACTGCCGTCCACATGAAATAAAACCATTTAAGCCAATTCACTTGCCCTTATATCTAAGAAAACAAATCCTATGTGCTGTGATCTAGCCAATTGGATCTAGCAAGCCACAGAACATTACCAGAGCACTCCTGCTCACCGAAACTGCTTTTCCTACATAATTGGTGACTATATAAAAACAAACTAAATACCATTATGCAAACAAAAACTACCAAATGACAAGGGGGAAAAAACCTTTGATTTTTAGGATTCTTCGTATCACTTTTCTTTCTAAGGTAACAGAAGTATTTCAATTCTCTATGAATGAAATTAGCTTACATTTTAGCTTTTAACACCATTTACTTTTTATGAAACCAATTATGATAACTAGCTCAGCTGAGTAACATGGGAAGTTTTTTCACGTCTTAGTGAATTTTGCTGGAGCTAAGATAAAATGAATGTCTTAGAACCTTACTACACAACGTGTACTCCACAGAGGAGCATCATGGACATCACCTGGACATGGACATCACATCAGCTTGTTAGAACATTTCAGGCTCCAACCCAGATTTAGAGATTATAAATATGCATTCTTTCAAGATCCCCAGGTGATTTACATTTTAGAAGACGTGGATAAATACACCCTCTGCTGGTCAGCTTTCTATCAGTTTTCACTACTGTGAATCTCTGACCGGTCTGCCCTTCCACTCCTGAAATCCCTTGTTATCACATTAATCTCCCATTTACAAAAATTGCATGCATCCGTTCACTTGCTATAAGTCTCTTCTCTTTCACTTGATGCTTTGGTTCACTGATCAATTACCCTATCCACGCTTGGGGTTCATAGCCACTGTCTGCTTCTCATCTCATGTCTTGCTGGCTTCTCTTGGCTTTCCTTCCTTATCCACTGGCTCTCCATGCTTTCTCCACTCCTACCACACACAAGCATGCTTAATTTGATTTGCCTTCTTGGCCCATAAAAGATACTAATTTTTTTTATCATGGTCAAACCTATTGAAATATTTATGTCATAATCAGAAAAAGAAAAACACATGTAATTGATATTTTAAAACCAACATTTATTTTCATACCTAACAATTTTAGGTATACCTAATGATTTTTAGAAAAATAAGATTCTTTGCTGTAGCAAGGATTTTAAATTGCCACTTTAGAAGCACAGATACAATCATAATCTTCTCAAAGACCAAATGAGAAATGATGTTTAAAACAAAGAACCATCTCAGACTTTAACAATGATACTGTTAGATATAAATTCAAAAAGTCAGTGTTGTTTGGGCAGGCATGCTTCATGCTTCTGTCTCTGATGTTTTCAGAACTTGACAGAGCAGTACTATCTGGAGTGAAGCAAAAGCACAAATTTAGTCAAAGCTATTTATCAATGTCTGTTAATAATCTAGACATAAAACTACAAATCATTCCATTTAAAAAAGTGATAGGGAGAAAAGAGTTTTTTTATTGATGTGTAAATTGTTTTCTTTCAATGTTTATAATTTTTTTTTTAAATTTTGACTTAATGGAGACCCCTATCTGTACAAAATTTATGAAACTCACTTTTACTTCAGATATAGTAAAATACAATGATAAAACAAGGTACCTATATATCAGTGGCTTTCTGAAGCATGTTTATCACTCTCATGAATCTGTGTTAATTTCTTCTATTGATGTCTCCAATTTTTTCTAGCTTATTTTGTCTAAATCCTGCCAATGAATTATGCATAAAGCTCATCAATGAGGAACATAAAGTCATAGATAAAGTTCTTGTCTCTATTGACGATACCATGAACTGACATTCCGGAGACTTGAGTTCTAAGTCAGACTTTGAGCTCCCACAAGTATGATATCATTTCTGATTATTATTTTCCTAAGTGCTAAATTAACAGAGAGTTCATAAACACGTTCTCTATGGTCTCTTTGTGTGAAAACTTGTATTTTCCTATCACAGCTAAGATGTTGAATCCTCTTTCAATCTGGAAGAAAGCAGTTTCAAAGCACTTTTTTGTGTGTCTGAAAACTCTTCCTTTTAGGCAATATTTTCCTGCTGCACTGAAGTTTATTGCTCTGGATTTCTGGGCATAGAGCCTATTTTGGTTTTATTTTTGTTTATGTTCATCGTCTTTATTTCTATTTTTGAAGCTGACGCTTTGTAAATATATTATTACACACTGTAAAATTGGATAATAATACTATAAAATTGATTTTCTATATTTGCGCTTTCCTTGAGAACCTCGGGTATGTACTGCAATTAGTCTAATTATTCAACTCAAAGCTGTCACCTCCTCCCTTGCCTGAAGCAAAGCAGCAGGAAGTACAAATCACACTCAACAGCCTGACACCAGGAGGAGGAAACAAATACCTCCACATGGAATTTGCACATCTGACAGTGTGTCAGCTGAAATGAAAAAAGATAGATTTTGTTTCAGAGAATCCTGGAACTCCTTCAATAATTAGGACAGCAAAACATTTGCATCTGGTTTATCAGTGGAAAGAGGCTGCAGAGACACATCCTGATTGGCTCCTCTTGATGGCTACGACACTTCATACAGTGCCTGGCGTTTATTAGATGCTCCATAATTGTTTGCTGAGCAAATTAATCAATTTTTGAATGAATGTGTGTTGCTAAAAATCAGTAAGGCTTTCATGTAAAAGATTCGAGAGAAATCACCCCTATTCTTACAGCAACAAATAAAAGCTTAGAAAGGAAAAATGAATGTGCTTTATTGGATTCATCAGTGAACTGAGGTTGCAAGGAAAAGAGTCATCTTGACATCTGAAGAGATAGGAGAATCTAGAGTCATAGCTGAGATGTGCTTTCCTGGAACAGAAACCATTGGTATCACCAGCTGGCAAGAACACTTCAACAATATTTTTGGTGAATTGCCAGAGGCTGAGTGTGGATTAGTGTAAGAGCGAGAAAACCATGAGAGCTGTGGTTTTAGGGGAACCCCATACTTTTGTGGGTTTTACTTGTAGGAACTCTACCAGGTTCTTACTGTGAATATTTGAGAAAGGTCCCCTGGATGCTCTGTCAGTGGAGGAGAAAAGTAACCCTTGTGAAATATGCCCAGGGCTTTTTCTATAGCAAAGGAATGCTCTCCAGGGGGGAAAGACCTTACCAGAGCCTTGTTACAGAGCTGTAGGGGAAGAGCATTCTTACTCCAGTTGCCCATAGCCTTCCTGTCTTATCTAATGGGCTAGAGGTGGAGAAGCTATACAAGAAGAAATACTTGTGAAAGTCACAGGCTCACTAAAAGATGGAGATTGAAATGAGAGATTTTTGAACAATTCCTCTTCCCAACACCTTACCACCACACCATCGGGGACTGCACTGTCCCAATACTGCATCCTTGCTGAGATAACAGCATGATACAGACTTGCTCTAAGGAGGAGTACTTCAGGAAACCTAAAGTCAGGGGACAGACAAAAACAAAGACACTGGAGGAATTTGAAGCTTCTGACACCTATAGCTACAGCAAACATTAAACAAAGACCAATTCCTCACCAGATTAACTCACATCCTCACACCAGAGACCTGCTCACCTCAGTTCTTATTATCTGATAAATTATGTCTGCCTTTCAATAAAAAATTGCCAGGCATGCCATAAGGCAAGGAAAAAACAAAGTCTGAAGAGACAAAGCTAGCATCACAACCAGAGTCAGTTATGACACAGGTGCTGGAATTCTCAGACAGGAGATTTAAAATGACTAATAAGTAACCTAATGAAAAAGAGGACAACATTCAAGAACAGATGGGCAATATAGGCAGAGAGAGGTAAACCTAACACAGAGGGCTTTTTTTTTTTTTTTTTTGTTTAAAGCTAGAAATCAGAAACACTGTAACAGAATGTCTTTTGTTCATGGGCTTATCAGCAGTCTGGACACAGCTGAAGAAAGAATCAGTGAGCATATGATAAGTCAATAGAACTTCCTAAACTATAAAAATGAATAACTAAAAAAGCAAGGCATCCTAGAACTGTAAGAAAATTTCAAAAGATGTAACATATACATAACTGGAATGCTAGAAAAAGAAGAAAGAACAGGGCAAAATATGTGAAATGATAATAGAAGTCTTGAAGTAAAAATGGCTAATAGATGAAATAATGGCCAAGAACATTTCAGAATTGATGACAGACACTAAGCCACAAAGCTAGGAGACTCAGAGTGCATTGAGCAGAAAAAAAATACTAACAACTACAAGTAAGTATATCATTTGCAAATCACAGAAACCAAAGGCAAAGTGAAAATCTTAACAGAAGCCAGAGAAAGAAGCATCATGACCTATTGAGGAATAAATAAAAGAAGTAAAATAGACTTCTCACTAGAAACCATGAAAGCAAGAAGAAAGTGGAATAAGATATTTAAAGTATCAAAATTTAAAAAAATACCCATTAACCTAAAATTTAATATATAGTACAATTATCCTATAAAAGTGAAAGAAAGAAAGACCTTCTTAGAGAAACGAAAAGCTGAAAAACTTCATTGCCAGCTGACCCATGTTAACAAAAGACAAATGGAATATGCAGAGGCAATAGGAGAAGAAGTCTGCAGATTGGGCAGATAAAGCCTTAAGTGCAAAACGAAAGTGCACTCTGAGGAGGGCTTCAGGGGTAAAAGATTAGAAAATACTGTAAAGGCAAAAACTGTAATATTGGAGGCAATCAAGTGCAGGGTCTGAATTGGATGGCATTTAAGCAAGACATTACATGCTTCGTTTTCTTCAGGTGGTCTGTGGGTGGTTAGTTGAGGAATTTCTAGCTGCAGTCTATCTTGGTACCTATGACAGGAGCTGGTTTGGCTTGATTGCAGAAAGGGAGGTCCTGTGATACCTTTTCAACATTTTATTGGTTTGTTCTCACATTAGTATAAAGAAATAAGTGAGACTGGGTAATTTATAATGAAATGAGGTTTAATTGGTTTATGGTTCTGTAGGTTGTACAGGAAGCATGAGGCTGGCATCTGCTTGGCTTCTGAGGAGGTCTCAGGAAACTTACAATTATGGTGGAAGGCAAAGGGGGAACAGATACGTATTATATGGCAAGAGCAGAAACAGTAGAGAGATGGGGGAGGTGCCACACACTTTTAAACAACTGGATCTCACGAGAACTTACTATCATAATGACAGTACCAAGGGTGATGGTGCTAAAACATTCATGGGAACTTCACCCCTGTGATCCAATCACCTTCCACCAAGCCCCACCTCCAACACTGGGGATTGCAATTCGACATGAGATACAGTGGGGAGACAGATCCAAACCATAGCAAAAATTTTTTCAAGAATACAGTATGTGACTGCACCTTCACCCAGCCATGGTTGCCTGATTCTGTTTTAACTTTGAGTACTCAGCCACAGGGAGTCCATTTTGTCTGTCAGTTGTGGACATAATTTAACATCTGCATTACCAGAAATGTTGAAAGATTTTCTTGAGGCAGAAAAATAATGTTGATCATAGATGTATCTATATTAAAAAATAAGTAAAAGAGAGATTTTTAAAAAGAAGTAAATCAAACCACAAAATAACTATGAAGAAGAAATCAAACCACGCAATAACTATTGTGTGAAAATAACTTGTCTAATGGTTACAAAATAAATTTAAACTAGTAATTACAAAAGCAATAGCAGATTTTGGAATCAGGGTTATTTTCTATAGGATTGAGTGATCACAACTATGTAAAGAGCTTAACACAGTGCCTGTACTTGATTATAATGTAACTGTTCAATTTTCAACTGTTCAAAGAAAATTGTTCAATTTTTTCTTTTTTTTCGCACTGAACTAAGCCATATCTGCTTGGATCTTGTTTTTACTATTATTATTATACTTTAAGTTCTGGGGTACCTGTGCAGAATGTGCAAGTTTGTTACATAGGTATACACGTGCCATGGTGGTTTGCTGTACCCATCAACGTATCATGTACATTAGGTACATCTCCTAATGCTGTCCCTCTCCTAGCTCCCCACCCCTCAAGAAGCCCTGGTGTGTGATATTTCCTTCCCTGTGTCCATGCGTTCTCATTGTTCAACTCCCACTTAGGAGTGAGAACATGCGGTGTTTGGTTTTCTGTTCTTGTGTTAGTTTGCTGAGAATGTTGGTTTCCAGCTTCATCCGTGTTCCTGCAAAGGACATGAACTCATCTTTTTTTTATGGCTCCATAGTATTCCATGGTGTATATGTGCCACATTTTCTCTATCCAGTCTATCATTGGCTGGCATTTGGGTTGGTTCCAAGTCTTTGCTGTTGTGAACAGTGCCACAATAAACATACGTGTGCATGTGTCTCTATAGTAGAATGATTTATAATCCTTTGGGTATATACCCAGTAATGGGATCACTGGATCAAATGGTATTTCTAGTTCTAGATCCTTGAGGAATCGCTACACTGTCTTCCCCAATGGTTGAACTAATTTACACTCCCACCAACAGTGTAAAAGTGTTCCTATTTCTCTGCATCCTCTCCAGCATCTGTTGTTTCCTGACTTTTTAATGATCACCATTCTAACTGGTGTGAGATGGTATCTCATTGTGGTTTTGATTTGCGTTTCTCTAATGACCAGTGATGATGAGTTTTATTCATATGTTTGTTGGCTGCATAAAATGTCTTCTTTTCAGAAGTGTCTTTTCCTATCCTTTGCCCACTTTATGATGAGATTGTTTGTTTTTATCTTATCAGTTTAAGCTCTTTGTAGTTCTGGATATTAGCCCTTTGTCAGATGGGTAGATTGCAAAAATTTTCTCCCATTCTATAAGTTGCCTGTTCACTCTGATGATAGTTTCTTTTGCTGTGCAGAAGCTCTTTAGTCTAATTAGATCTCATTTGACAAGTATGGCTTTTGTTGCAATTGCTTTTGGTGTTTCAGTCATGAAGTCTTTGTCCATGCCTATGTCCTGAATGGTATTGCCCAGGTTTTCTTCTGGGTTTTTATGGTTTTAGGTTTTCCATTTAAGTCTTTAATCCATCTTGAGTCAATTTTCATATAAGGTGTAAGGAAGGGATGCAGTTTCAGCTTTCTGCATATGGTTAGCTAGTGTTCCCAACACCGTTTATTAAAGAGGGAATCCTTTCCCCATTTCTTGTTTTTGTCGGGTTTGTCAAAGATCAGATGGTTGTAGGTGTGTGGTGTTATTTCTGAGGCCTCTGTTCTGTTCCATTGGTCTATATATCTGTTTTGTTACCAGTACCATACTGTTTTGGTTACTGTAGAGCAGTCTGAGGTAGACCTGAGATGCTCAAGTTTGTGGGAGGAGGGGCCTCCACCATTACTAAAGCTTGAGTAGGCGGTTTCACCTTCACAGTGTAAACAAAGCCCCCACTGCAGCTCAGCAGGGCCACTCAAACTGCCTCGCTAGATCCCTCCTCTCTGGGCAGGGCATCTCTGAAAAAAGGCAGCAGCCCCAGTCAGGGAGTTATAGATAAAACCCCAATCTTCCTGGGACAGAGCACCTGGGGGAAGGGGCAGCTGTGGACACAGCTTCAGCAGGTTTAAACATCCCTGCCTGACAGCTCTGAAGAGAGCAGTGGTTCTCCCAGCACAGAGTTCGAGCTCTGATAAGCAACAGACTGCCTCCTCAAGTGGGTCCCTGACACCCCCCCCCCAACCCTGTCCCCTCCTTGTATCCTGACTGGCAGACACCTCCCAGTAGGGGCTGACAGACACCTCATACAGGGGAGCTCTGGCTGGCATCTGGCTGGTGCCCCTCTGGGACAAAGCTTCCAGAGGAAGAAACAGGCAGCAATCTTTGCTGTTCTGCACCCTCCACTGGTGATACCCAGGCAAACAGGGTTTGGAATGGACCTTCAGCAAACTCCAGCAGTCCTGCAGCAGAGGGATCTCACTGTTAGAAGGAAAACTAACAAACGGAAAGGAATAGTATCAACATCAATTTTCTAATTTAAAAAAAGTGTCAGTAAGTCTTCTTGAATCATACATTGCTCAGGTAAAAATAAAGGAGATAAATATAGCAATGGTGCTAGATTTGAATTTTAAAAAAAGATTTGGAGTAAAACCTAGTAGTACTCTTTTTAACAATAGAAAAACTTTGTCCAAGATTTTTAATTGTCTTCAAATATGAACCCCAAGCATTTAGAAAAGGTGTGTCCTCAACTGGTAATTGGCTACATCACATATTTTAAGAAATGGAGAAGTGAAGGGGAAATAAAGGAGAAGTTAGCAGATGATATATTAGAGGAGTCAACAAGATAAGTAAAAAGGGAAAGGGCCTTGCATTACTTAAGCAAAAGTAAAAAGCAGGTATCTATAATTCATGAGATTTAGTGGGCAATATGAAGACTTTATTTTATACCCCCAATAGGCAATTTAAAATCTCTATAACTATATAAAGAAATATAATTGTGTATATGGGCTAAAGAATCTCAATGAACGTAATTTCTTTTTCTACTCTCAATTATAATACTAAACCTTTAAATGAAACTAAAATATTTAAATTAGCAGAGAAAAAACTTTAAAATGCGTTTTGAGATTCACTTACTCTTTTTCCCAGCCCACTTCTCTAACAATATTATTTATAAGTAATAAATAAAATTTTTAAACATGTTTTCACAGTTTTTGACAGCATCTTTCTCAGGATAGCTTACCTTTAGACTAATAAATACGTAATCCTGTATTCCCATAATCCCATACCTAATTGAACACCTACTTTATACAGAATGAATTGTTCAGGCTAAAGAATAATATCACTGACAGAGAGATCCTTATCTTCATGATCCAAGAAAGGAGAATTATCTGAGGGCTTGTAAGCACGACAGCAGCTAAGAAAGATTACCAAAGCAATTAATAAGAAAGCAAAGCATTATACAGTGGAAATAAAAAGTAAAATATAAAAATAGCGGTCTGTAATAATAGACTATCTGGGAAGGCTTACTGCAGGAGATCAGTTTTGAGCCAGACATTTAAAAATTGTCACAACCTTTTTCAAACAGTTCTCAAAAATTATTTCAGGAAGAAGAATAGTTCAGTCACATCAATTTCAATCATTTTCTAAGACTATCAAAAGCAAAGGATGAAATTTGTTCATGTGAGTATAACATTTTACCTATGTCCATGCTATTAACACTAGTTGCTAACTACAAAGCCAACCTCTAACATTTAAATCCAGATTTTAAAATCTTGTCCTATAAACCAGAGATAGATTTGAGTACTTTTTTGAATGAAATTTTTATTCATATAACCAACTTTGAATATCTTGGCTGCCTGTATAAAATGAGATTTCAAAAAAGAAACCTAGGCAATTTTTATGGGAATGCATTAGACCTTAATTCATTTCTGTTTCATTTAAAACAACAGCAGTATAAAAACTAGTTGATAAATATTATGGCATTACTCTGGGGGGATTTCAATAATGTAGTAAAATTGACGTAAAATTTATTGGAGAAAAGAAACGTGCAAGTTCATCAATTATAGGGAGACTACATGCAAGTAGTGTTGTATGGTCTTTCACCAGGTGAATTATATAACTTAAGAGCAAATATTTTAAATGAAAAATACATATATCAAGAAACAGATGCAAATATTCAATTCAAGGACATAGTAGAGGTACCAAACCTAAGGGGTGGCTCTGAAATATAAAGTATGTTATGTTGAATGGAAAGTTCTAAGATTTAACCAGAGATCCAAAAGCATACTGAATTCAGGATGATAACTGGGATAGAGGTAGAGGACAAGGAGGCAGGAACTAGCGCCAAAGCCATACAAATAAGATGTTGGTTGTTAGTAAGGAGGCGAAGTCTTAAACTGCTAATTCATGTGGCAATCCAATGAGAAGAAAATGCCAGCAGTAGATTTTAAGGTGGTTCGCGATCATGACTCGGGAATCACGGTAATAAGTTCACTAATGGAGGGCCCCTGTTACATTCTTCTTGCTGTGGTTATGTGGGTCAGGAGGGAGCCACATCATTCAAACCATCTCTGTGGAGGGGCCCTTTCTTGTCATGGCTGCCTATCGTGAGACCAGAGCATACTGAGATAGCAGTCCTCAGCAGGACTGTGAATACCGAACAGTGACTGTTATTTCTCCAGATGAAGGAAATATTAAAAATCATTTCTTCTTTTTAGAAGTAACCTTAAAATGAGAATGCTAAAAGAATGCTCAGGCAAATAAGTTATATTTCTTAAAAATCTGTAAAATCCTCTTCCAGCCTTTCTTTCTTTTTGTGGTTTATCCCTTATTCTCGATGATCTTTTTTTTTTTTTTTTTTTTAAATTTTCAAACTTCTCAGGAGTGAAAATATAGATGGAATTGCTGTGAAACAGTGGGAATTGTTCAAGTTTTAGGACTTGGACGTGTTAACATGAAAATAGTAACACAGCTGGCTTTTGTTGGGTAAAGGTCATGTGACATTCCATTCATTGGGATATAAATTTATTTTCCTCCCTTATGAAACGGTAGAAATGTTAGTATTAATTTATTTAAGCAGGTATGCCTTGAAAAAATGGTGCTAGGCTACTGCATCAGTTTGCATAAAAAGGGTAAATAATTGGCCAATACAGTATATGCTGTTCCTCTCTCCTGTTCCAGACTTACCATAACACGCTGAAATATGAAACAGTAAGGGAAAGGGCAGAAGGAAGGGTAGAATATATGGCCTGCATACATCATAAAACATTTCCATAAAGTAATAATTTTGCCTGAGAAGAATATGTTAAAATGCAAGTCGACGACACAGAGTATATTTTCCCCTCTCACTCCCTCTTCAAAGGCTGAGATGGCATCGTTCAATTCTCACTCTACATTTCTTAGAACTTTTGAACCTGAATGATCCCGATTTCTACTCTGGACTTCAGGTTTATGAGTTAGCAGAAAGACAACCCCTCTAGCAACAGTTCCAAAGGATATAATTACAAATATAGCATAAGACCCTCAGCTTTCAAGACTTTTAACATTGTTGTTGTTTTTAGAAAGTAATTGGTTTTGTTTTTGCTTTTTATCCCCCTCCCAATGCTCAGTGCAATCTATACTGCCTGCAAGCCAGACTTTAAATGAAGCAGATGCTCCAAGTTTAAACTTCGAGCTGATAGTAAAGTTGTTTCCTAGCAACACGAAGTTACGAAAACTTCAAGAGTGCCACTCACTCAATACAGTTTATCTCATTTAGTTTCATGCACTCAGTGGGTTATTACAATGTACTGAGTACCAAATCAAAATGAACTTGATCCTACATTAAAAGGAATGAAAAACCACTTCATTGATTTTGAACTAGTGACCTTTTCAAATTTCGGGCATACAAAATAAAACTTTATACGATACTTTATAAGAAGATTTTTCAAAATGAAATTTGAAAAGGATGTTATAGACTGGTGATAAGCTTAGGCCATAAATCTATGCAAGCAGATACGTTGTTTTAAAACACCTAGACTTTCTGAAGATCAGGCTAACCTGACCTAGGCAGAGGAAATGGTGTGTAATTAAAATGCCTTATAGTAGTGGTTCTCAAATATTTTGGTCTCAGAACTCCTTTGCTTTCTTAAAAAATGTTAGACTATCAAAGTACTGCTATTTTATATGAGTTATGTATGTCAACATGTCATTAAAATTAAACTTAGAAATTTTTTGTCTTTAGTTATTTAAAAATAAACACATTATGTCTTAAAATAACATATATTTTAGAAACAGTTTTATTTTCGAAAACAATAATTTAGTGAGATGAATGGCAATGTTTTACAGTTTTACAAGTCTCTCTTAATGTCTGGTTGAATAGAAGACAGCTTGATTCTTAAATTTTTTTTTCAGCCTTTACTTGGTTGTGATATCACACATCACATAGCCTCTAGAAAATTCTACTGTGTTATCTTGAGAAAATGAGTGAAAAAAAGGCAATTTTTCCAGTTCCTCTTTCACTTTCTCTTCTGTAATTAATTTGGGCCACATTTTGAGAACTGTTGGCAGTAAGCATGTTTCTTCAGTGTGTAACAGGATTTAAATGATTTCCTTTCTCATAGTCATTAACATTAGGCAGTATGGTAAAGTGATTTCGTTTCTGACACTTAAAAGTCAGTTTGCCTGAGTTTGATTCTATTTTGACAGCTTGTAACTCTATAACCTTGAGTAAGTCACTCTAAGTCTCACTTGTATCATTTATAAAATGGGCTAATAGCAACACTAGCCCCACAGTGCTGTAACAGAAGTAGGTAGGAAATAGACAACACAGCAGTTTTTTTTCCTCAAAAAAGTAAATAGCCGGGCGCGGTGGCTCACGCCTGTAATCCCAGCACTTTGGGAGGCCGAGGCGGGCGGATCACAAGGTCAGAAGATCGAGACCACGGTGAAACCCCGTCTCTACTAAAAATACAAAAAAAAAAAAAAAAAAAAAAAAAGCTGGGCGCCATGGCGGGCGCCTGTAGTCCCAGCTACTGGGGAGGCTGAGGCAGGAGAATGGCGGGAACCCGGGAGGTGGAGTTTGCAGTGAGCCGAGATAGCGCCACTGCACTCCAGCCTGGTGGACAGAGCGAGACTCCCTCTCAAAAAAAAAAAGTAACCACCCAATGATTATTGACTGTATCTCTGATTTTAAGACTGTTCAAGACTATCAATTAAGACTAAAACAAATAGTAAGACACGCAAATAACCACCACTTCCACTCTACCTCATTCTTAAAAAGAGGAAATAACGTGAACTTGTGATTACCAGATGCTAATACGTGTTTTTGCATTGAGAGTTTAAGTTTGATTTACTTCTTAATATCAAGGAAGAATTATCTGACATGATGTTTGAATTCATTTGTATTTGCTTCTTTCCTAACAAAATATCTTGTAATATCATCTGGTAGAGAGAGAAATGAAGATGTGTGACTTTGCTTAAAGAAATAGTGAAAGTGAGTATTAATGCAATTTGAAACTAGCACAGAAGTATGCATTTAGTTTTGATAAATGATTTCTGGTTGGCAGATTTATACTTGCTTCAACCTTTATTCTGGTTTATATAATGGCCAAAAATAAGCAATTATTATGGGCTTGAATCATACACTCACACTGGGTAAATTCCAACCACGTCATCAACTGTATATTCTTTTACAGTCACTGCAGGACTGATCACATTTGCAACACGAATATTATCTTTCATTCCATAATTTCAAAACCCTCAGTACTACCTCGGTTCTCATAGCAATTTATAGCCAGATATGTAGTAAACAGTTTTTCCTTTTACCTTGGGAACTAGCTTAAGAGAGTAAATGAACTGAGATTGCATGAGGTCTTGCAAAGAGCCGATGGGGGAGTCCTGAACTCTATAATAAATGCCACTTCCCTCAAAGGAGAATAAATAGATGTTCTTGAAAATCAGATCTTTAAAACAGAGCCTTATATGTTTTTGGACTTTAAACATTGGTAAAATATAAAATGATATTCAAAAATGAGTTTAACAATTTAGCAACAATCATAGTCCATTCATATTAGACATTTTAAAAATGTGCTACGGCTTGTTATACCAAATCAGTTTTAATAGCCTTTGTTAGATAAATTAGTGGTTAGTGGGAAGTTTGAGAGCTGGGGGATTTAGTGCATTTGGGAATAATATAAAGAAGCCTTAGGATGTCTGGGTACTGTGTTTGAGTAGTAATGGTTTAATTTTCTGCCCCACTATGGTGGCTTTTTTATGATATTAAAGTGAAGAAGCAGAAAAACAAAAGATTATTGGGCATCATCTCACTTGTCTTTTTCCTGAGGGAAATGAGTTGAAATAGGGTGCTTTTCTTTAGCAAAACATATTAGATTTTAGCAGGCCTGTGTTCAAATTGTAGTAGCCAGCTTACAGAACAAGTGTTCTAAAATGCATTTCTGAACTCTCAATTTCATATTCCTATGTAACAGGATGATAAACATAACTACTCTGTAGTCCAATTTCAAGAATTGAAGGGGTTAACATATATAATAGAGTCACCTAGTTCTTAAAAGAAACAATTCCTTCCCACATTCCCTTCCTTGCTTTTATTTATTTATTTTTTTCACCTTCTTTACTACAGGTTATATCTTTTGCCTATTCTTGGTGTCTGTCCTTTACTACAGATACCAGTAGCAGTCATATTTCATACACCCACTTTCTTTTGCAGTAGATTTAAAAAATAAAATGTTGAAGCTGAAACTTGTTGAATTAAGTTATAATTTTATTATTAGGGGTGTGTGTGTGTGTGTGTGTGTGTGTGCGTTTGTGTATTTTAAACCCATTGCTCAGCTGTTTTGGTTAAGTTAAAGTAAGTATAAAATGTTTTCCAATATCAGCAATAGAATTATTACCATTTGAGGAATAAGATATTATCCCAAGATGACATATCCAAGACCTCAGATACGAACACTGAGACATTACATTACATTAGCTTCTTTAAGGTCACAAAGCTAAGTGTCAATGTAAGATTCAAAATGAATTCCTTTGGTTTCAGTCTGGGCAATTAACCATGCTTTTGGTTAGATATAAGCATATTTTGCTTTTGCTTGAATAGCTGTCTCCAAAAGATCAGAAAAACTAAAATACATTTGACATGCTCTTAATTTTACTGTGGGGAATTCATGATCAAGAACTGGTCTCAGTTTAATAAAAATCATACAATAAACCACATTTTGGGACATGTACTAATGTCTCATAGGTAAAGTTGTGCTATAGTAAGATTTGAGTTTTCACTCACAGGACTAATCATCCCTGATGTCAGCCCATCCTGGGAAGAACTGCAGAATCAGGGACTCAAATCAGGAACATGAAAGATGTGCCATGGGCTAAGCCCACGAAGGAAGGCCTTCTCTCTGGGCTTTTCTCTCTGTGATTTCCTTTTTCCAGAGCTTGGCCCATAACTCTCTAGATGTGGTGGAAACATGCCACTGCCTAATGAAATCAGGCTAAAAGCTCTGAAGAAATGGAACCGAAGCAGGATATTTTCCCATCCCCTCTGTGGGACTCGTGAGAGGGGTGCCTCATTTACGCATCCTGGAGTTTTCAATTCCTAGTAAGAGGGAGCATGCAAGCATATAAGGCGGGAACTGGAATGCATGAACCCTGGAACCAGCTGGCTGCTTTGGCACTGGCAGGATTGAGCTCCACTCACTCAGACTTCCAGCAGTCCACCTCTTGTGGGATGGAGTGCATAGGTGAGCAGGTGCAGGAGTCAGGGTGAGTGCTTTTGGGTCCTGGCAGGAGCAAACACTGTGCAGGCCTCACGGCAGCATCTGGAGAGGTGCCTGCCATCCGTGAAGCCCCAGAGGGAGAGTGTTACACTGCTCTTTTAGCTCTTCCATGTGAAGGTGGCTTAAGTGTTAACAGCTCAGTGGGCCTTCTGCGTTTTCACATCAGGCGGCTGCCCTCTGCGAGTGAGGGTGAAAGACCAGTGTGACAGCGTTTTGTGTTTGCACTCATGGCACCTGAACTCTTGTCTGGCATCCAGGAGAAATAAGGTTGCACAAATAAATTAAAAGATGGTAAATGCGGGGGATTTCACTGCCAAAGAAAGTGGCTTTTAGTGGGAAGAGGAGCTGAAAAAGGGATAGGATGGAAGGTAATCTGCCCCTGAAGTTCAGCCATCTTCGGCTGGATTCTTCTCCAAAGTTAGCCATCAAGCTGTTCCTCTAAGGTCAAGCTGGTTGTCTCCGATGTCGAGCCACAGTCTCTGATGTCCCGCCCCTTCTCCTCTTTGCTTGCTGAGTCTGGAGTCTTTATGGGCACAGGATGGGGGCTGGTGGGGCGGGCCACAGGTGATTTTTGAAAAGGCAGCATTCAAGTGGGAAAACAAGGATGTAAATTCTCACTTTGGGCCACAAACTCAGGCTTTTCAGCTTTAGCCTGGGGCTTCACCAGGGACCCACACCTGTCTGCCTAGAATTTCTCTGCCTCCTCTCCCCATCAAAACCTGCAGTTATCAGGCAGGCATACTTCAGAAAACTTCACAAAGATATGTTATATATAGTTTGTGAGTTTTGAGAGCAGCTTTGGAGATAAAAATGAGGCATAAGTTATTCTCTGTGTTGTAATATCCTTCCTTTGTACAAAGTAAGCATCCTCAATTATCAGTTAATCATAGCCCACACCTTAACATATTGTGAGTATAAGCAATATTAGCAGGAAATTTAAACTGAGAGTCTACACATTCAAGGAATCTATAAAATTTAAGTACATAAGCAAGTTAGGAGGATGAATAGAATACAAATATTATTATCAAGAGACAAGAAAGATTTCCACTTTGGGCCATGATGCACTAAGACAGACTGGATTTATATTTCCAACTCAGATAACTAGAAAACTGAACAAAATATTACAGAATACAGCTTTGAGACATTAAGCCATGCAGGATTATGATACCTGAGAGAATGATAATATTCCCGAGAAACTGCCTAGGGAAAAGATTTTCAACCTTGTACACTGTTGACATTTTGGGCTGGATAATTCTTTGTTGTAGGGAGCTCACCTGTACATTGTGGAAGGTTTAGCAGCATCCTTGGCTTTGGTGCTAATGTGGTAGCACTACCCTAGTTGTAACAACCTAAATTGTTATCAGACATTGCAAATGTCTATGGAACAAAATCATTTCAGTTTGAAAACCATTGTCCTACAAGTAGTCCCTGTGCTGCGGCATAAAGAAGGAAAATCCAAGCAAAACCAAGCCACCACGCAGATTTAGGAAGATGGAGATTAAAGGTTAAAGAGGTCTGAGTAGCCAGAATTTATAAAACAGACTACCAGTGAAAGGGGAGCTAAGAGAGAGAGAAAGAAAGAGCAAGCTCTAGAATCTACCTAGGGACCTCCTGAATCTAATCTGCACCTATGTGAGAGGAAATGACATGAGCAGGGAAAGAACCACTGGAAGTAAGAAAGTGCAACAATTCACAGAGCCTACACACAACTGGGAATAGCAATTATTCCCATCAGCCAGAGCTGAAGACTTTAAAGACACGGAGAAATCTCAGAAGGATAACACCTTAGTAGAAGGTCTGAATTAGCCCTCAATTAAAAGTTGGTCAAGACACACTCCAAAAAACTTAAAAGCAAGCATTTAACTGTTTCTCATAACTTAATTGTGCACCAGAACAAGTTACATCACAATTTAAAGGAATACATCAAAATCCAACATTCAACATCATATTCACAATGTTAGGTATCTAATCACTAAAGCAGGAAAATCTGCCTCGTAATCACGAGAAAATATAATCAAGAGTGACATTCATAAATAAGAGAGATGACAGAATTGGCAATGAAGGACATTTATAAATATGAAAACAATTATAAATATGTGCCTTATGCTTATATGTGCCCAATTTTAAAATATGTGACAATGATACAGAGAGAAATAAGAAATATAAAGCATTACCAAATAAAAATCTGTAAAGAAAAAAAACACATACTAAAATAAAAAGTGCACTGTAGAGAATTAACAGCAGATTAGACATTGCAGAAGAACAGATCAGTAAAAATGAAGTCATAGGAAGGAAATGAGAACAGAGATCTAAAAACAAACAAAAAAAGAAGACAGGAAAATAAAAAGAGCCACAGTGATAATCGTATTCTGAGAAGTGTAATTAGATACAGAAGGAGAAAGGCAGAAGGCTAAGGATGGGAGTGGAAGGAAAGTGTAGTATCTGGAATAAGAATAGAGAATTTTAAAACATGGTGAAGACTATAAACCAACACATCCAAGAAGTTAAACCCCAATCAGAATAAACACACAAAAAACAGTACTATGGCATATCTAAATCAAATTGATAAAACCAGTAATGCAGAGAAAAATATTAAAAGCTGCTAGAGAGGGAAGAAAAAATGACCTATTATGTACAAAGGAGCAAACATAAAAGTGACAAAACATTCTTGGCAAAATGTATGCAAGCAAGAAGAAAATATAGTAATATCTTTAAAGTACTATGAGGAAAAAAAATCCAAAACTGTCAGTCTGACTGTTCTCTACTTGGCAAAATATTTTTCAAAAATTAAGTGACAGAAAAATTATTTAGGCAAATAACGATTGAGATATTTCATCACTCACAGGTTGGAACTACAAAAAATATTAAAGGATGTTCTTCAGGCAGAGAAAAAATAAGATAGAAATTTAAATTTAGAAAGATGAATAACAAATGCCATTAAATTACAATCCTAAAGAAAATGTAAAAGTTTTTATTCTCATATTTAAATCTCTTTGAAAACAGTTATGGGAACAAAAATAATACAAATGTGTATATTATATAGAAATAAAAATAATAGCATCAGTAGCACATGAGGAGAGAAACAGATGTAAAATCTTGTTATCTTCTTTCAAGATATTTAGGAAGTAGCATTATATTTGAAGATAAACTGTGATAAGTTAAAGATACATATTGTGAACCCTGGAGGATCTACTGAAAATTTAAAGTAAGAGATGAGGAAGAAGCCAGTATTGAGGAGAAAGTGGAATTATAAAACGTTTTCATTTATCTCAAAAGAAGACAGGAGAAAAGGAATGGAGAAAAATGGAACAAATAGAAAACAAACTACAAGATGGCAAATTCAAAGCCAACCATTTTGATGTTATATTCAATCTAATTGGAGTAATCTAAAAGTGCAATCTGTTGACAGATGAAGCTGACTAAAAAGACCTAACTATATGTGTTATATAAGAAATGAATTTTAAATATTAATATACCAGTAGGCTAAAAGTAGAAGATTTTAAAAGACATTATGAAAACACTAAGCAAAGGAGGCTGAATTGAATAAAATAATATCAGACACAGTAGGTTTCAAGCTAGGAATATCACCGGGGAAAAGGAAAACATTTTATAGTGGTAGAGAGGTCTATTCAACAGGAGAATATGCTTGAGGCCAGGAGTTTGAGACCAGCCTTGGCAGCACAGTGGCACCTCTACTTGGGAGGCTGAAGTGAGAGGATGGCTTGAGCCTGACAGGTCGAGGCTACAGTGAGCTCTGATTGTACTACTACACTTCAGCCTGGGTAACAGAGCAAGACATTTTCTCAAAAAAAAAAAAAAAAAAAAAAAAAGATTTAAGGATATAACAATCCTAAGTGTACAAGCACCTAATTACTAATTAAAAAGCTTCAAAATGCATGGGGAAAAATACAATTGAAATGCAAAATTTACAAATGTACACATACGATTCAGGTAGTTAAAGCTTTTTTTTAGTTGACTAAATGAGTAGTCAAAAGAATAGAAAACATTTATCAACCTAATTTTCTCATGGACCCCCAAAAATTAACAAAATAATAGGAAATTAAATCTAGAAATATAGAAACAGTATAAAACAACATGAATGAGTATAGTTACTATTTGAAAATCAGTGTATTTCATATTAACAGACAAAATAAATAAAACATATGATTACCCCAATACATTCAGAATGCAGGAGAAACATTTTGCAAAAATAAAAAAACAAAAAACAAACAAGAAAACAAGAAAACCCAACAACAACTAAAACCTTTCAGCAAACTAGAACTGGAGATAACTCAATATAATAAAGTATATAGTTGAAAAAAAAACTACATCACACTCAGTGACAAAAGGTTGTAGTTAATTCTCAAGTTTAAGGAAGGATATTGCTCTCATTACTTATATTCATTGTTTTAATGCAGTCCTAGACAGTTTGATAAGGAGAAAAAAAAAAAAAAAAGGAAGGAAGAAAGAAAGAATGTAAAAGGATAATTACCAGTAGAAATGGCAGAGTCAGGGACTCCAAAACTCTGCCCCTCTGTAAAATCAATAAAAATTTTGGCAAAAATTGCCTATATCAACTTTTTCAGAACTTTGAAAATTAAAGCATGCAACAATCTGAGGAGTATTTATTCAAGAAAAATGACTATCTCAGTAAGAGTTAGGAACTTTTTGGTGTTTAAACTCATTGTAGTCACATTCCCCTCTCCCAGGTATGTGGTAACCCTAAAAGCCCAAAACTCACTATGACAGTATTCATGAAGAATAGTAGCTTACCAGCTACTCACTGGTGGACACAGAATGGGATTGGAACTCATGTAAAACCTTATTCACAGAAAATTGACATTATCTGGACCCCTCTGCAGTTACCTGAAAACCTTCTCTCACAGGCTTTGTATTAATTTGACCTTAATCAAACTGACTTGATTTGGATCACTGAGAAAATAATTTTTATGGACATTAGTTCACTTTAAAAAGTTTAATAATATGGCAGCTTACAAGAGGTATTGATAACAGTTGGAGCAAAGAAGAAGCTGACCAAAGCTGGGGAATGAAATGTCCAAAGAGAACTTTGAAAAGCCTTAACATGTTACTGAGAAGCCAGAAGACCAAGCATCTACAGGGTTGTGTCAATGACCGGGAAAGACCTGAAAGAGCACAAAGTCCTTCCTTCCAACTGATGTTGCGATTCTGTAAAATCAAGAAAGGAAGATTAAGGCACAGTTTTAATCTGCCTGTTGAAACTTGAAAATCATGAGGATAAAAATAATTTTAGCAGTATACCATGTTATGGATCAGAATACTTATTATATTTTGTATGTCAATTTTACTCTAAGTGATCTATAAATCCAACACGACTCCAGTCAACACTCTAGCCATCTTTGCTGATAAAACTAATAACCTGACTTTAAAATGTATAGGCAAAAGATTTCCAATATATGACACAATTTTATGTTTCGTAATCTTTGCTATTTTCAGAGTCCCTTTATTTATTGCCACATAAACTTTAAGGTTATGTTAAACAATTAATGCAGTCGCATATAAAATCCCATTTAAATTTAGATATTAATTTTAAGAGTACTTTGTTTCCTAATCAAAAATATTTATTCAGGTCTTGTTTTAAGTACATCTAATGATTTCTGTTAATTCATAAAGGTCATTCACTTTTTAAATTAAGTTTACTTATATGTATTGCCAAATTTTCCCTTTATTAAAATGAAATGTTTTTGTATTTCCAATTGTACCTATGGTGATGTGTTTAGAAGAAACCAAGTTTCCTATGTTTGTGCTTCTTAGAATAAATGTAATAATATTGCTAGGTGTTTATTTGGTGTTAGTAATCTATAATTTGCATAATATTGGAAAGGGAGAAAATCTTTAGTTTCAGTATTAGGAATGACTTAATGAAATTGCTGAAAATATTGTCCATGTCTTGTGATTTAAATGACTACCATCCCCAAGCTTGCTTAAACGTAATTAAAATGATACTAGGGTGTATCTGCCAGAAGTCTACTTTAAGGGATAAGGAGGCTCTTAGGAAATGACTCAGCCTGAAAGAAGAGAGAATGCTGGCACAGAAGCTTTTCTTTGTCATTTGTTTTAACAACAAAATGGAATAAAAATGAGTTCAGCCTGTATGGATTTTACTGAGCTTATCCAAAAGTTCAGCCACCAAAAATCTCCACCCTCATCTCTCCACTGAGTTCTATGATGAAAGGAGAGAACAATAACAAAATATTTATAAATGTAAATTAAAAGGTTGTAGTCTATTTTCCATGAGACAAGCAGCAATAATTTCAACAGTTTTGTAAATATAGAAAATTTTTCTAGTGCTATTGAATGTAATGAGAAACAGTGATCTTGGTGCTGATGCTAGCAACCTTGATGTCAGAGGGCTCCTTTTCGTAATAACAGTCCAACTCTTCTTCTTCCGTCTCACACTGACATTGTCACTACTTTCACCAGCAATGAATTATTGTTATCAGATATTCATTACAGAGCTGAATCAGCTAATGAAAATTAGTTGATTATTTTCAATTATTGCTGCTTTCCTTTTTACTTTAAAATCTATTGATAGTAAACAATTTTATTTCAGAAAACATTTTGAAAAATGCTTATAATGACTTATGTGAATACACTCATGATTTTCCTCTTGTAATTCTTTTATTTTCCTAGTGAATTCCTCATCCATTTATACATTTATTATGAAATTTTGAGGGAACCTACTAATTGAATTTGGGACTTTCTCATTTATTTCTATTCCTTACTGTTAAGAAGGCAACAGCTATGAATAGATGGCTTCTCTTTTTTTTTTTTTTTTTTTTGAGACAGAGTTTTACCCTGTCACCCAGGCTGGAGTGCAATGGTGTGATCTCGGCTCACTGCAACCTCTGCCTCCTGGGTTCAAGCGATTCTCCTGCCTCAGCCTCCCAAGTATCTGGGATTACAGGCACGCGTCTCCATGCCCAGCTAATTTTTGTATTGTTAGTAGAGACGCAGTTTCACCATGTTGGCCAGGCTGGTCTTGAACTCCTGACCTCATGATCCACCCACCTCGGCCTCCCAAAGTGCTGGGATTACAGGCATGATCCACCGTTCCTGGCCCAATAAATGGCTTCTCATACTAATGTTTAATTTATAATTTATTTTCAATTTCTTGGTAACATGCAACTCAACTCTCAGTTCCTTATAAAAGCAAAGGTTTACTTGTTGGTTGTATTCCATGTTAACCAAAGTTTTGTTGGAAATTGTGCTTATTAGAGTCACTCAAGAGACCCAGTGACCTCATCTTGACACCTACCTCCATGATCAACCACAGTAAGTGGTAAGAGAATATGTTCTCACACTGACTCTTAGAACTTTGGCCTGAAAGTGACACATATTTCTACTGCTTACATTTTGTTAGCCAACTGTCTCACAAGCACATGTAACTTCAAGGTTGAGAAGGCACAATATTACTATACCTAGAATAACTGTAATGTTTGTGGACAGCCTGAATGGCTACTATGTCTGGCATATTCAACTATTCTCCAAAAAGTAAGTAAAAAATAATTTTTCAACTATAAAAACATATGTAAAACCGTTCATTAAAAGTACAAGTGCTAACTTCGTGCCTATTTACACAGTTTTTACAAATATTCTAATTTGGGTGCTAATTATCAAATCAAATGTAAAACAAAGAAAAAATACCAAAAGTGAGATAAATGCCTAAGGAAACAATATAACAGAAGCAGAAATAACTAGATGAGTAAAAAAAGAAATCTAACATGGCTAGTATAAATTAGCATACAAAAAATTATTCATATAATTCATTATAGCCTCTGAGTGCATCATTTGTTTAGATCATGTAGAGCAATGTGGACCTGACTCATCAAGAAGTGATTAAGTGATGAGTTTAGGAACTGAAATGGTCTTGCTATTTCTCCAGCCAAAATCTTATCTTGAATTTAGTTCCCATAATCTCCATGTGTCATGGGAGAGAACCAATGAGAGGTGACAGAATCATGGGGACAGTTACCCCCATGCAGCTGCTCTCATGATAGTGACTGAGTTCTCGCAAGATCATATGGTTTTATAATGGGCTTTCCCCCTTTTTCTTGGGAGTTCTCCTTCCTGCTGCCGTGTGAAGGACGTGTTTGCTTCCCCTTCTGCCATGACTCTAAGTTTCCTGAGGCCTCCCCAGTAATGCTGAATGGTGAGTCAATTAGACTTCTTTTCTTTATAATTTGCCCAGTCTCAGGTATGTCTCTATTAGCAACATGGGAGTGCACTAATTCAGTAAATTGGTACTGTAGAGGGTGGGGTGCTGGTGTAAAGACACCCAAAAATGTGGAAGTGACTTTGGAACTGGGTAACAGGCAGAGGCTGGAACAGTTTGGAGGGCTCAGAAGAAGACAGGAAAATGTGGGAAAAAATGGAACTTCCTAGAGACTTATAGAACAGGAAAATGTAAAAGTTTGGAACTTTCTGGAGACCTGTTGAATGGCTTTGAGCACAATGCTGATAGTGATATGAACAATAAAGTTCAGGCTGAGGTGGTTTCAGATGGAGATGAGGAACTTTTTGGAAACAGGAGTAAAGGTTACTCTTGCTATGCAAAGGGACTGAGGGCGTTTTATCCCTGCTGTAGAGCTATGGAACTTTGAACTTGAGAAAGATTATTTAGGCTATCTGGTGGAAGAAATTTCTAAGCGGCAAAGTGTTCAAGAAGAAGAAGAGCATAAAAGTCTGCTGCAGCGGTGGGGTTCTCATGAAAAACCTCTGATAGGGCAGTATGGAGGGGAAATGTGGGGTCAGAGCCCCCACACAGAATCCCCTTTGGGGCTCTGCCTAGTGGAGCCGTGAGAAGAGGGCCACCATCCTCCATATCCCAGAATGGTAAATCCATTGGCTGCTTGCCCTGTATGCGTGAAAAAGCCACAGACACTCAGCAACAGCCCTTGAAAACAGCTGAGAGGGGGATGTAGTACCATGCAAAACCACAAGGGAAGAGCTGCCTAAGGCCATGAGAACGCACCTCTTCCATTAACATGCCCTGGATGTGAGACATGGAGTCAGAGAAGGTCATTTGGAACTTGAAGGTTTAATGACTGCCCCATCAGACTTGCATGAAGCCTGTAGCCGCTTTGTTTTGACCCTATTGCATATCACTCTTGCAGGGGCCTATAGCCCCTTTGTTTTGACCAATTTCTCCCTTTTGGGATGAGTGTATTTACCCAATGCCTATACCTCCACTTATCCTGGAAGTAAGTAACTTGCTTTTGATTTTACAGGCTCATAGGCAGAAGGGACTTGCCTTGTCCCAGATGAGACTTTGGATTTGCACTTTTGAGTTAATGCTGGAATGAGTTAAGAATTCAGGGGACTGTTGGAAGGACATGATTGTGTTTTGAAATGTGAGGACATGATATTTGGGAGGGGCAAGGGGAAGAACAATATGGTTTGGCTCACCCATAACTCATCTTGAATTGTGGCTCCCATAATCCCACATGTCATGGCAGGGACATGGTGGGAGGTAATTGAATTATTGAGGGAGTTCCCCTCATGCTGCTGTTCTTATGATAGTGACTGGAGTTCTCACGTGATCTGATGGTTTTATAAGGGGCTTTTCCCCTTTGCTTGGCACTTCTTTTGGCTGCTGCTATGCGAAGAAGGATGTTTTTGCTCCACCTTCCACCATGGTTGTAAATTTCCCGAGGCCTCCAACCATGCTGAACTTTGAATCAATTACTTCTCTTTCTTTTATAAATTACCCAGGCTCGGGTATGTCTTTATTAGTAGCATGAGAATGGAATACAGGAATACAGAAATACACTTTCTTTTGGAAAAATTGCTGAACGATAACATTTAGTTTTGAAATTTCTGCTATTTTCTGCCCTTGCACCACTCCCCAGCTACATACATATATATATATCTGATATATAATAATTGTCTGAGATTTCTTTATTAGATACAGTACAATATATTTATCTGAGATTTCTTTACTAAAAGAGTTCACTTCTAATAAGTTTGTATGGTGATGTAATGGCTAAGAACCAAGTAGTATCATTGAATAATCCATTAACAGTATAGTCATTAGTCATTATAAATAAGTCCTTCTTAGACACATTGACTCCTACAAATTTCCATGAAGAAAATGAACATTAATAAATATGCCTGGGGGGCTCCTGATAAGTTTTCTTTATAATATGTTTTACATAATCATAAAAGAGATGAAAACAAATTTTCCTTTCTTTCAGTGTATTTTAAAGATTTCATATACATACATTAACCGCATCACAAAAAAGGAACTTAAAATGCTATCTTTTAATTTAAAATGTATTTTTACATGACTAAAGAAAGACAAAAGAAGGAAACACTTTTGATTTGGCATTTTAAGTATGTCAACGAGAATGCTGCCTTCATAGAAGGTAAAAGAAAAGGAATAACAGCGCAGACATTTGTGCACCACTTCTCCTGTTCTGCCTTCCAGAGAAACCACTCAGCCTTCAACAACTGAAGAATCACTTCACTGTTAAATTGATTCACAAAGAATCTCAAAATTGTAAGATATATTTAGCTTCATGAAAAGGCTGTGTTGAATTGCTTGTGGTTTTAGCATGTATTGGTAACAGGAAATCACCAGGGAGTATATTTAGGAAAGATGTCATCTCTGGTTTGCACAAAGAGACTTTAGCAAACAAAACAGAAACATATGGACAGCATCCTCAGTGCCAAGTGTCATAGGAATTTTGCAGATCATCACTTTGTCACACACACACAGACACACACACGCATAGACACAAGTAATTCTCTCAGCATGACATTTTATTAAATGCTGGTAACTGTCTTGGTAGAAGAGAAACAAGAACCATAGTTGCTGTAAATTTGCAGAAGCATGATAAAGAAGCAAGGGAATAGTCAAATTGATGCATTCTTCATAATGATTTCTTTTGTACTTTCCACCGTTAGTCATTACTTTGATTATCCACGTTATCTAGAGATACACATGCACATATTTTCTGAGGTTTGAGAGAGAGTTACATTGTTTCTGATTTATATAGGTCAGGCTAGGAAAAACTTTGCGTGATCAAAACCAACATTTCAGAGTAGACGGACAACAGCAAATAAAGTATTTGTATGCATGGTCTGTGTAGAATCTTCAAGGTGTGACAAGATTTTCCAATTTCATAGCAACATCCTGGAAAATTCTACATAAGACAACTTCATAATTCTTTTCAGGGGAATGATAAAGGATGGGCAAGAAATATAACTTTTTTAAGAAATTAAAATAAAAACATAATTTGGTTCATAAAATACCCACTTGATCTCCCAACATTGGACTGAAGAGAGTGGCTGGTAAAATTAAAACTCCAAATCATTAACACCTAAAAGGAAACTTCAAATGGATCTTGCTGAATGATATGTTAGCATGTGGTGTTTCTCCCAAATGCTCAAATATGATTCACTAACTATGTTCAAGTCAGAGTATTTTGAAATGTCCATAGAGGATGCAATGGATTCAGAATTACGAGGTAGTTCTTAGGCTGTGCATCTATAAAATGAGCTGAAAATCAAATGTGAACTATCATAGCTTTGATGTGACTCAGTAACTATAGTTTTCTCCAACTTCAGATTGCAGGGAAAGGTGGCAGGATTTGGGCATTAAATCAAGAGTATGAACACTCCTAAAGAACATAGTGGAGTCTAATTTTTAAATAAAACAGTGGTGGTATTAACTGATGACTCTTAAAAATATGAGAGAAAAATATACATGTGAATACAATGAGCTTCCTCAGGGTTCAGAAGGTTTGGATGTAGTTATAGAAAACCAGGCAGAAAGTTCATTTTGGATTAGGGAATACAAGAAGTGTTTCAATCATTTCTATATGTTTTGAGACTGAGCATACAAGTTAAAATCTTCAAACCTGCTAAAGAGCCAAGTCTCTGTAATTTCACTATCTGAATACAACCACTTGCAGGAAAAAAAAAAAAAAAAATCATTTACTGGGTGAAGAATGAGGCTTCAACATAAATACTGTATCAACAACTCCTTAGGTGACATTGATGCTTAATCAGGTTGTAGGTAGGATAAAAGCTTTGCTGAGAAAAAAAAGAAAAAAAGTAGTTTCTCTTCCATTTCTGGTATAGTCTCTTATTCTTCTGAAATAGTCCTTAATAATGCCATCCCTGAAAATAGTCTGAAATTCAGGCATTAAGAGCTGAACGTGATGTTTAATACCTGCTCATCCCAATCTTTCTAGCCAATTTATTGTCTGTCTGCATAAATATTGGTTCCCAAAATAATGCATTCATATGAGGTAAATTGTGAATCTCCAGTGATACACAGGAAAATTATTTTGTCTGTATATCGATGACATTTTATTAAAATGTAAAGAGTAGCTTCATACACAAATTCATATATATCACCACAGGGTAAGCAATACACAATATCACATATACTTTAATAATATTGTATATTATTGTAACAATACCCAATATCACGTATACTTCAGAACTGCAGGGAAGTTTCCAATTAGCTATAAAGAAGTTTGCTTTTGTAATTTTCTTGGTATTGTTCTGAGTACTTAGAATTTTTAAAAAGAGAGAAATAATAGACATCTAGAATATATATATATATATATATATATATATATATATATATATATATTTGCAACTCCTGAACACATATAAGGAAGAAGGTCATTATATAGGGTCATAATAGAGAATGATGGAAAGACATCCAGGTGGTTCAGCCAGGTGAGGCAAGAGGGGTCATGATTTTTCCTGAGACCTCGAGTCAGTAGAGAGAGGCCTGTAGTAGAAGACAGGAACAACTTTGGTGATGTTTTCAAAAGTTTCATTTCTCATGTTAGGGAGATGCTTCTCATCCTTCTCACTGAATCTTCTGGTTTCTGTTAGAACAGCAAATCAGTCTAATTTTGGGACTCAGTTTTAGGAATCCTATTCCAATACCAGATTTATTTAGTAATAAAGTCAATATTTCTTTCTCCATCTGCCTACTCCCTTGTTTCTCTTCTGCTTCCAAACTTGGAAAGGAAAACAAACAAAAAGATTCACACTGCAAAATAGAATTTTACTAAAAATGTACTTTTTTTCTGAAAGTGTAAACAGAAAGCCAAGTATACAAGGTGGCAGAAAACACTTTGAAAAACAATAAACCTGTGCACAAATATGTAGCTTTCTTTACTCTTTCAAAAATATTCTTGCATAATCTGTTTACTGCTCAGTACTTAGCCTGATGCTTTAGTGAGTACAAATTAGTACTAGTTGTTATTCTCTGAAGAGGAACCTCAACTTACTTCTCCAAGACAGTTCTTTGTTTTATTTTTGTGTTTAGCACAGCCATTCTCCCAGCATCTAACCCATCTTTCATAACTTATATTAAATATCCTAATATTAGGCTGGGTCTGGTGGCTCACGCCTGTAATCCCAGCACTTTGGGAAAGCCGAGGTGGGTGGATCACAAGATCAGGAGTTCAAGACCAGCCTGGCCAACATAGTGAAACCCTGTCTCTACTAAAAATACAAAAATTCGCTGGGCATGGTGGTGAGTGCCTATAATCCCAGCTACTCGGGAGACTGAGGCAGGATAATTGCTTGAATCCGGGAGGTGGAGGTTGCAGTGAGCCAAGATAGTGCCGCTGCACTTCAGCCTGGGCCACAGAGGAAGACTTCGTCTCAAAAAAAAAAAAAAAAAAAAAAAAAAAAAAAATCCTAGTATTTGTAAGTACTTTTCTTATCCTCACCCTTCAGCTGAAAATGCATTTTTTTTTTCCGTAAAAATCTCATAGAACTTTGTTACTTTTCTCCTATTCAATTTTTGTATTTTTTTTATTTGTTTAAAAATATTTTTCTTATGAAAATATTAATGTCTTGAGGGAATAAACTGAACCCTATTTAGCTTTAAAATGTGGCTAGGTGCAGCTCATGTAGCTCATGCCTGTAATCCCAGCAGTTTGGGAAGCCGAGGCAAGAGGATCAGTTAAGACCAGAAGTTTGAAACTAGTCTGAGCAACACAGCAAGACCCAGTCTCTACAGTAAATAAAAACTAAAAAAAAATTAGCTGTACATGGTAGCATGCGCCTATGGTCCCAGCTCTTTGGGAGGCTGAGGCGAGGGGATTGTTTGAGCTGAGGAATTCAAGGCTGGAATGAACTGTGGAGACTTGCTGATGATGAGGACACAAATAAGGTTATTTTGGGGCCCAGAAACTGGGAAAGGGACACTCTCACTATTTCTGTATGGACCAAAGAGTATCTCCTGAGTTAGTGAGCGATGATGGTATCACAGCAATATGTGAAAAGTCAACATTTTTTAAACTTTGGGAAGAAATCAGAAAAGAACTTTAAGGGAGTGTAATGCTCCTCTAGAGAAAAGGCAGCTGTGAATAGTAAGGTGGATGCTCAGAACAGGACAGGGAAGAGCCGCAGCATCCAGCTGGAGCAGTCTTGTTTTGTGTAGGCACAAGGGTGGCACTCAATGAGTCATTCTTCTGATTCCAGTGCAAGAAAGGGAAAAGGAAGAAGAAACACCTTGAAACACTACTCCACAGCGTTATAGTTTTCAGTTTAATTTCTGTATTTGATTTCCATAACACACTAGAAGTCACTTTACAACACCTTGACTAGAGCAGGGTTTCTCAGTTTGTAGTCTGTGTGTGTGACCATGCACTGTGATTTACCACGATTTGCCTTATAAATGTTAATGCTTCCCCTTTGACTTTCAAAAATGACTCAGCTCAAACAATAAATTGTGTGGTCACTGCTCCATGAACCGTCGATATGATATTCTAGATGAACTAAATCAGAATACATGTGTCTGGTGCTAAGGGCCTGGGACCTGCATTCAACAAAACTGTGCAGTCAATCTCTTTGTAAAGAAAGAATTGTTTAGCTCTAGACTGTCTAAATTCAAAGCCCATATGAATTGTATTACAGAACATTAACTTTTTGAAAGATATTTGTGTTGGTACTGAATTTCAAAATCTGTAAGTTGATGTTTTTACATTGTTTACATTTATATTTTCAAACAGTAATCTAAAGCCTCGTATATAAGATTTGGCATGTTTCGGACTAAAGGCTACATGTCGTCCTACTGAGCAAATAAATAATTTTAAACAGTTTGGGCGTATAAATTTTTCTGCAATAACTCAAATGCATGTGTATAAAAGAGACCAAGTTATGACTATATAAACATGTGATTACTATTGGACAGATTTTAATTTCATTTTAATTGTATAAACAGAAAAAAACCAGAAGAATAGGGGTGAGATGTTGATCTTTTGTTCCTACATTAGCTGTATTATATCCCCAGTGAAATGAAATTCCTTTGAACTTTTAATTTCCTAAAATAGGATGCTGAAACAAATAAAAGCAAAATATTTTATCCAGCAGGTGTAACTTGTAAAATTAAAACCTAGTACAGTCTGTAAATGTAAAAAATATCCATCAAGAAAAGGCAAACATTCTCTCTTCAGAATAATTTTGCCTGGCCTTCCATCATTTAACTTTCTAGTGCTTTGCTAGCATATGTTTTCTGGTTTTGTTTCCTCTTGCCTCTCCCTTTTCTTGACATCATCCAAAATTTACAGGGCTTCAGATTTTTCAGTATCCAAGTTGGGCTAATTATCATGGTTCAGCATATGGTGTGTTCCAAATGGTATGTAACTGAAGCTGTGTTAATATTTTTTCAGACTACACAGGCCAACAGAGCAGGATTTCCTTCTGCTTTTCTATTGTGAGGTTTTATCTTAGGGGTGCTGGGTGGGAGGTATGGGACCAGTAGCAGATAAAAATTCTTTCCTTTCCTATGGGGTACAAATAGAGAATTCGTGGCTCTAAAGAGTGCAGATGGCAAGGGCTATTGAATTTGCCCAGAGAGAGGCTTCACCAGCTGTCTTGTAGTAGGAGGCACTTGGAAAACCTGCCTGACTGGCTAACGCTACTAGATCTGCAGGGAAACTGCTCGTATGAAATGCACTGGTCCTGTTACATGAGGTTAGGATGGGAATGCCTCTTCCCTCAGTATATCTAGAAACACCTAGAAAAGAGATGAAGTTTGTCCCTAATGACTTAGCAAAAGATTCACAGGTCCACTAAATGAACAATTAATTAATTCCCAAGAAAAACTAATAGACAAATATAACCATAACTGTAGCCTCCATTTTATGCCACAAGACATGACACTGAAGAGCCTCATCTCTATACCTGCTGATGAAATACATAACGAATAGTAGGTTTAAATATTACATAATCCTTCTAAGAAGCTTCAGCCACGTGAAGCATAAAGATCAAGGTGAATAACTGGGACAGGTCACGCCTATGGAGCTTAAACAATAAAAGTGAAAAACAAATTTTAACAACAACAACAACAAAATGCAAGGTCAAACACAAAAATTGATTTATAGATCTAAATATATGACTTTCAAATATAAACGTTTAAAAAATGAGGATAGAAAAAAAAACACTGCTGAGGACAAATTAAAATTCTAGCATATCACACGGAGAAAACACCTTATAGCAGAGATCTGAAAAAAGAAAATAATTTCACAAATGAAAAATTATGGATAAATCAAGGAAACCAGTAATGTAAATAATAAAAATTCCAGGCAGAAAGAAGGGAAAGATAGAGCAAAATAAATTATTAAAATTTTAGTGTTTATTATTATAGATAATATATTTTTAACTTAAAAAGTAATTTGAGGTTCAAACTTCAGTGTCGAAAGGGTTTACTGAATGTAAACAGTACTGAAAGTTGCTGAATCTAAATAGCACTGAAACTAAACAGTACTAGTCTCTATATCCTAGAGAAACTTTCAGGCCCCAAGAATAAAGAAAAAAAATTATATAAGATTGCTTAGAGAAAGAACACATCATTTGCAAAGAAGCGAGAATCCAGAAAAAAATTGCATTTCTCATGTGCAGCAATGCAAGCTAGAAAGTGATGAAATAATAAATAAAGACTGTTTAAAGAAAATAAATGAATTTTAAAATACTCTGTACAGGTTTAAAACGTGTCATTCTTTGTTGAGGGGAAATCATAGAAAACAAGAATGCACTGTAAATGTACTCTAAGAAAAGGTACACAAATTCATACCATAAGATATATTCTAATTGGTAGTCAGTAGTAAATATGCTCAATTTTCATTTGATTATACATAGTGAAATAGAAATGTATTATGAACATATGACTTGGAAATTTTTATTTCTTTATAAGATTATTTGAAACAGGTAAAACATTTTATAACTAGAACCAAATAACTCTAAACTGTATCAACTACACTCAGGGTTTGGAGTGGATGTACAGTTTTCTTAAGTTCTCATCTTGTAGGGAACTGGGTCTGGAAGTATAATGCCTTGCTTTAGAGTGAGAGTGGTATACAGTCATAACTTAATGTTGGTGCATTAATACAGAAATATAATTTAATTATAACTTTGAGTAAAAGGAGAAAATCATCAGTAGACTGAATAGACAGCTAAATTAACAAGAATTTGTAAGGAAACAAACATAATCATGATAGAGCCAAAAAAAATGACAAAACTGACAAATAAGAAGCAATAAATCTAAGTGATAAAGCCTCAATTTTAACCATAAATTAAAAGGAACAAATGTAGGTGTATGTCTTTTCACTAATTATTAGCTGCCTTAAATTTCACATCCTAAGAATGTCAGGATTGATTTAGAAGTAGACTCTGACTAGACCAGCTGTACTCAGACTTCACATAAGCCAGGTAATATGGCAGAAAATGTAGTGCAAAAAATGTGTAATGTTACCACGTTGCAGCAAAAGTATCTTCTAATCATATGAATCCTTAAATCCTTAAATAAGCCTACCCCACTACCTCAGATGAAAGGCTGTAAGCACGTGCTTCTGTGTGCCTCTAATTCCTTGAATCCCAGTTTCATGCAGTCAGCATAGACACTGAGCTTTGGCCATGACTTTGAGAGCAATAAAGGATGTACCAGGAAGATAATCCCATGTGCACCTCTGTCCAGGAATATTCTCATGTGTGCATGGTATTATGTTGTATTCTTGCTGGTTTGCAGGTAAACTTGGTCATATCCAATATTTTATTATTATTAATTTAAAACCAACTTTTGTGCCTTGGCCTACATAGAATTGCATTTCTATCCCCTTCTCGTATACACAAATAATATTGTTGTCAAATCATAAGAAATTATAAAAAATTATTTTCTTGTCTTATGAAGTTCATGTTTGTTTCAATTTTCTCAAATATTCACCAAATATTTGCTCACCATCATTTCGTCATCCCACTCCTTTTGTTGTGTTCGAGGTCCCTTTCCATCTTCCTGAAACACACTGTGTTTATCAGCAATTTCTCCAATAACCAGTGTCCTACAACAATATTTTCTAATTCCTGAACCTGGGTCAATCGGGGCATCCTTGCTTCAGAGTGTGAATGAGATGGACTTGACTCTGTGTTTCTGGTCAAGTATTTTCTACATGTATCATTACTGGGCCCAGGTTAAAGGAGCAGAAAACCTGGAGCTTATATTCCTCATGATGTTAGCAGGAGCATGAGAAGCAAGCCAAACTACACAAGAACATTTAAGAACATTTAAAACCTCTGCTTGCATTATGTCACTTGTCATTGGCCAAAGCTAGTCGCATGGGTAACCTCAAAGTTCCTGGGCAGGGAAGGATATCTCACCTGTAGTGGAGGAAACTGCAATATAATTTTATAACAGAGAGAGGTTGAAGCATTGATAATAATATGCTTACCATGCACATTTAGGATTGTAATAAAGTTTTGGGAGTAGGAAACTGACCTATGTCTAAAATTGTTTTTGGAGTTTTCAATATTGTATAGCTATAGACCTGCAGGATAACAGATACTTTTCTTCAGGATATTCATTTTATTTTATTCCCTTCTTTTTCTTTTCCTCTTCCCTCCCCCAACAAGCCCAGCTCTCCCCTCCTCTTCCCTTGCCTTCCTTTACATTTCTTCATCACTTGCGTCCTTCTTTCCTTCCTTCCTCCCTTCCTTCCTTCCTTCCTTCCTTCCTTCCTTCCTTCCTTCCTTCCTTCCTTCCTTCCTTCCTTCCTTCCTTCCTTCCGTTTCCTTTTTCTATTTCTTTCCAGGCTTCTGTGGTTTCTTTTGAGAAATTAAATGACATGCAATTTGTTCTTGTGTGAGTAAACATTCCCTTCTCTTTAATTGCTATGAGTCTTTTGTGTTTTTTTTTTAATTGTGTTATGCAGTTTTATTATAATGTATCCATGTGTGGATTTGTTTAAATTTAACTTCTTGACTCTCACTGTGTTTTTTGATTCTGAAGATTAGTGTCTTTATCACCTTTTGAAAAAAAATCACAGTCACTATGTTTTCAAATATTGCCTCTTTTATTTTTGGCTCCATCTATTATAACCACATAAACCCTTTTTAATTAAATATTTAGAACTTTTCATTTCTGAAATTTCCTCAGCTCTATCATCCTGTTTGCATAACAATTTTCTATTTGACTTACTCATTGCTATTTTTCAGAGTAAATCATATCACAAGATATGTGAGAAGCCTACTCGTGTTTCACAGTACCTGGTTTGATGTCTTATTTAATGTATTTAAATAATTTAACATACTCATTTAATGTGCTCTTTCATTTGTTAAGGATCAGTTCACGTTTGGGGGTTTCTGATTCTTCTACGTGTGTCTGTTTTATCTTGTTCCAGGTAGATTGCTCTTGGTGAAGGGGTTTGTAATTTTTAAAGTATACATTCAACTTTTGAGTGGCCTCTTATTTCTGTTTAATTCTCTGTGACTTGAGTGAGAAATGTGATCATCCAAAATAGCATGACATTTCCTTCTGCCAGAGTCCTTGGAGTTTACCACTCTAGACCGGACTTTTAAAGGTAAAATCTTGGAAGGGGAAGAACTTGACTATTCTTCCAGAGTAATGCAATCTCCGTATTAGTGTAGGACTTAGAACCTGATGTTTTAAATTGCACAGGATGATTTCATTCTTCTTCTTTGAGACGTGGAAGAAATGAAAAGAGTAGTACCTGCTTATCCGCAGTTTTGCTTTCTGTTTGACACCTGTAGTTAACCACAATCTAAAATTATTCATTGAAACATTCCGGAAACAGACCATATTCATAAGTTTTAAAATGTGTGCTATCCTGAGTAACATCATGAACTCTCATGCCTTCCTGCTTTGTCCTACCCGGGACGTGAATTCTCCCTTTGTCGACATATTCATGTTGTAGATATTACCCACTTCTTATGCATCAGCATTGTCTGCTCTTGACATCCAACCATTGACGTTGTCATTACTAGATGATCCAGAATAACCCAAAGCAGATGACCCTCTTTCCAACATATTATCAGAAGGTCAATAGTCATCTAACTCTGTGTCACAGTGCCTATGCAATTCACCTGACTTCATCTCATCCCATAGGCATTTTATCATCTCACATCATCATAAGAAGAAAGGAGATTATGGTACAATAGATACTTTAAGAGAGGGTGAGAGAACCAATTCACATAATTTGCATTACAGTATATTTTTATAATTGTTCTATTTTATTATTGGTTATCTTTGTTAATCTCTTACAGTGCCTAATTTATACATTAAACTTTATCATATATGTTTAGGAAAAACATAGTATGTATAGGGTTCAGTACCACCTACAGTTTTAGGCATCCACTGTGGGTGTTGAAATTCCCTGTGGTTAAGGAGAGTATACTATATATATAGTTTTTAGTCTACCTATTTACTGGGAGCTCAGACCTAATAGGGTCCCAAGGATGTTGTTTTTCTCTCAATTCCTTACTTAAAAGGACTGATTCCTCTAACACCCAGATCAGTTCCAGAGTGAATTTATGCATCCACTACTCTACTATTCAGTTCACATTGTTTCTAGTTAGGGTGATTGGGGATTTCTTACCTGCAAGCTCAGCAAGGTACTGAAATGATTATAGCTGGATAAATAATACTTTATCCATTATTTCTAAATGTCTGTGGCAGTTTGGTTTTAAGAATAATCTTAATATACCAAATATTCAGAATTGGAAAATAGAATATCTTCAACGTAAAGCTATTTATACTGGCAACAAATAACATATTTTCCCTCTTTCATCTACAAAATGGTATGCGTATGTATATGTGTGTGTGCACGTGTGCACATTCATATAGAAAATCTTAATATAAAATAAAAAACTATATTATATCCTACATTCTGATTGTATGTAATAAAAACAGAAATATTTAACTAAGCATTTGTTTTTTAAGATGGATTAGTAGGAACATTGGGTGACAATTCTCCTCAGAAAGAAGATTAAAGTTACTGATGAATGCACATGTTCCAAATGTAGAACTGAGGAAAGAGAGAGTCAGAGTTCCTATGGGAAGAAGCTGAACTGCAGAAAAAGAAAGCAAGAGTATGACGGAGATTGACCTCCAAGAAATGTGGAGCCCAAAAGGAAGGGAAGGTTGGGGGTGCTTCTCTGCTTCCCTTACCCCTTTGATTATCTGCTAACTGTCAAACTATTGGGGAGCCCCTCTGCCCTTGTGACCTGGGCAACACTGTTGTTAGCAATTTGGGAGTTCCTAGTGACAGAAAAATAGCTGGCCAGTACTTGTCAGTATGTCCACACTCCTCAGGCCTGCACTAAAATGGCAGGCACCCTATTGTTTGTGCACCACCTGTGGTGCATCTACTCTGCTTTGCCCTTGAGTTGTGGCATCATGAGACCCCCCCTTCACACACCCAAACATACGCCACAACCTGTTCTAACTTTGGCAATCACAGGGGATAGGCAGGTCCTTGAGAAACTGCAAGCCCCCAAACCTAACCCTTTATGTGGACCGCCCCTAAGACAGCTGGAAACACAGCCTGAAAAACCTTCCCTGGGGACAAAGGAGAGGCAACTGCAGTGCCAATCACTGAAGAAGGTGGCACCACCAGCCAAGAATGGATACAGAGGGGAGTCATCTCCCCCAAACAGTGCAGTGTTGTGAACACAGTAGAGGTTTTCCCTGCTGGAGGCCTATACATGGAGAAAGTGCTTTTCATGCTTTTTTGTGGTAGTTCCAACTCCATTGAAAGTGAGCCTGCGCTGCTTGGACTTGCACAAAGGGTGGAGTTCAACTGCCACTCCCTACACAGAGTAGCAGCCTCCCAGCAAAGATGGCGGGCAAACCACAGAGTTGTCCACCCTGAACTGGGGAAAGAGGCTCCAACCTGAGCCCACGTTGGAGGTAGCCAAGGAGAAAGGCGTGTCCATGGGCTGCAGCTACACTGTGGCCAGGAGCCGTAGGATAAAGTCTGTTTGAACTGAAGGTCATGGGCCCCGTGCCAAGGATGCAATTCGGTTCCTGCCTGCTCAGGATGAGGAACTGGTGCACAGTCACTAACTCTTTCCCCTGAAACCTCAGTGCACCCCAACATGATCCCGCTTGCAACCTTTTTCCCACTGTCAGGGAGGGTGTGACCAATGATCATCAATTTACACAAAGGAGAGCTGACTCTTACTCTTGAGTGCCAATTACTGGAGACTGAAGCCTGAATTGCAACACCAAATGAAAAAAAAAAAAAAAACCTGCTGCCAAAATGGCATAGTGTTAGTCCCCTTAAGAGAGAATAATAAAAAGTAAGCTACTTAGAAAACTTACTTGAGGAAATAATTCAGGAAGGTTTCCCTAATCTTGCTGGAGAAGTCAATATCTAGATGCAAGAGATTCACAGAACACACACAAAATGCTATACAAAACAACCATCACCAAGTTATATAGTCATCAGACTATCCAAGGTCAACACACACACTCACACACACACACACGCACAAATATTAAAGGCAGCTAGGTAGAGAAAAGAACCAAATTACCTTGCATATAAAGGTAATCCCATAGGACTAACAGCACACTTCTCAGCAGAAACCTTACAGGCTAGGAGAGATTGAGGCCTAATTTTAGCCTTCTTAACACAAAACAAAGTCAACCAAGACTATTAGATAAAACAGACTTTAAACCGACAACAGTAGAAAAAGGCAAAGAAGGGCATTATATAGTGATAAAGGGAAATAAACAAGATTTAATTTTCCTAAATACATAGGCACTGAACACCAGAGCACACATATTTATAAAACAAATAGTCCTAGACCTAAAAAAAGAGGTAGACAGCCATACAATAGCAATGGGGGACTTTGACAGCCCACTCACAGCGCTAGATGGATCATTAAGGCAGACAACCAACAAAGAAACTCAGGACTCAAATTCGACTCTTGATCTTTTTCCTACCTGTTCATGAAAAATTCTCCAAATTTTTCCATGAACTTGGCCATGAAGAAAATATCAGTAAATTCAAAATAATTGAAATCATATCAAGCATCTTCCCAGACCACAGTTAACTAAAATTAGATATCAATAACAAGAGGAGCTCTCAAAAACACAGAAGTCCCATAGAAACTAAAAAACTTTCTTCTAAATGACTTTTGGGTAAATAATAAATCAAAGCAGAAATTTAAAAATTGAAACAAATGAAAATAGAGACACAATATATCCATACTTCTGGAATACAGCAGAAGTGTGTTAAGAGGAAAGCCTATAATACTAAATGATTACATGAAAAGCATAGAAAGATCTAAAATTAATAACATGACATCACACCTAAAGGAAATAGAAAAATAAGAACAAACCCAAAGCCAACAGAAACAAGAGAAACAAAAATTACAGTATAAATAAATGAAATTGAGATTTTAAAAAAATCACACAAAGGATCAGTGAAAAAGTTGGTTCTTTGAATGGATAACCAAAATTGATAGACTGAGCTAGATTAACCAATAAATAAAAAAGATAAGATTCAGGCCAGGTGCGGTGACTCAAGCCTGTAATCCCAGCACTTTGGGAGGCCGAGACGGGTGGATCATGATCAGGAGATCGAGACCATCCTGGCTAACACGGTAAAACCCCGTCTCTACTAAAAATACAAAAACTAGCCGGGCAAGGTGGTAGGCGCCTGTAGTCCCAGCTACTCGGGAGGCTGAGGCAAGAGAATGGCGTAAACCCGGGAGGCGGAGCTTGCAGTGATCTGAGATCCGGCCACTGCACTCCAGTCCGGGCGACAGAGCGAGACTCTGTCTCAAAAAAAAAAAAAAAAAAAAGATTCAAACAAGTGCAATCAGTGGTATTTTTGATACCACAGAAATAAAAAAAAGGTCCTCAGGAGACTACAATGAACATCTCTATGCACACAAACTAGAAAATCTAGAGGAAATGGTTAAATTTCTAGAAACATACAGTCCCCCAAGATTGAACCAGGAGTAAGTTGAAATCCTGAAAAGACCAATGACGAGTTATGAAATTGAATCAGTAATTTTAAAAAAAGTATCAAGAACGACAGCAAAAAAGCCCAGGATCAGATGGATTTGCAGCCAGATACTACTAGATGTACACAGATCTGGTACCAATCTTACTTAAAACATTTTAAAAACTAAAGATAAGGGATTCCTCTCTAATTCATTGCATTGGAACAGTGTCATCCTGATATAAAAATCTGGCAAGAGGCCAGGCGCGGTGGCTCAAGCCTGTAATCCCAGCACTTTGGGAGGCTGAGACAGGTGGATCACGAGGTCAGAAGATCAAGACCATCCTGGCTAACACGGTGAAACCCCGTCTCTACTAAAAAATACAAAAAAACTAGCCGGGCGAGGTGGTGGGCGCCTGTAGTCCCAGCTACTCGGGAGGCTGAGGCAGGAGAATGGCATGAACCTGGGAGGCCGAGCTTGCAGTGAGCTGAGATCCGGCCACCGCACTGCAGCCTGGGCAACAGAGCGAGACTCCGTCTCAAAAAAAAAAAAAAAAAAAAAATCTGGCAAGAACACAACAAGAAACTACAGGCCAATACACCTGATGATCATAGATGCAAAAATGTTCAACAAAATAGTAGCAGACAGGATCCAGCAGCACATCAAAAATATAATCCATTCCAATCAATTGGAAGACTTCATTCCAGGGATGCAAGAATCATTCAATATATGGAAATAAATGTGATTTGCCACATAAAAATAATTAAAAACAAAAACCATATGATTACCTCAATAGATGAAGAAAACTCATTTGATAAAACCCAACATCCCATCATGATAAAAACCCTCAACAAACTAGGCATCAAAGAAACATACCTAAAAATAATAAGAGCTCTATATGTCAGACCCACAGCCGGCATCACACTTAATGGGGAAAAGTTGAAAGAATTCTTCCTAATAACTGGAATAAGACAAGAATGTCCACTCTCACCACTCCTATTCAACATAGTACTGAAAGCCCTAGCCAGGTCAGTTATGCAAAATAAAGAAATACAAGGCATCCAAATAGGAAAAGAAGAAGTCAAATTACCTCTGTTTGCTGATGACACAGCCAAACCCAAAGGTTCCTCCAAAAGACTTAAACCTGATAAATGGCTTCAGTCGAATTTCATGATCCAATATTAATGCACAAAAATCACTTGCATTTTTGTATACCGACAATGCTCAAGTTGATAGCCAAATTAAGAATTCATTCTCATTTATAATTGCCACACCCACAAATAAAATAGCTAGGAATATATTTAACCAAGGAGATGAAAGAGCTTTACAAGGAAAATTACAAAACACTAATTAAATAAGTTGCAGATGACACAAACAAATTGAAGTACATTCCATGTTCATGGATACGAAGCATCAATATCATTAAAACGACTATACTGTTGAAGCAATCTGAAGATTCAATGCAATTCTTACCAAATTCCTATGATCATTTTTCACAGAATTAGAAAAATTAATTCTAAAATTAATGTGGAATCAAAAAAGAACCCAAGTAGGCAAAGTAATTTTCAGCATAAAGAAGAGAGCTGGAGATATCATATTACCCAACCTGAAATCATACTACGAAGCTATAGGAATCAGAATAGCCTGATTCTGGTACAAAAATAGACACGTAGATCAGTGGAACAGAATTAAGAATCCAGAAATAATGCCGCACATTTACAACTAACTGGTTTTTGAAAAAGTCAACAAAAATAATGAGGAAAGGACACCCTTATCAATCAATGGTGTTAGGAAAACTGGCTAACTATATGCAGAAGAATGAAACTGGACCTCTGCCTCGCACCATGTACAAAAATTAACTGAAGATGAATTAAAGATTTAAATGTAAGACCTGTAGTTATAAAAATCCTAGAAGAAAACCTAGAAAAAGCTCTTCTGAATATTAGCCTGGACAAAGAATTTATTACTAAGGCCACAAAAGCAAAGACAACAAGACCAAAAGCGGACAAATGGGACTTAATTAAACTAAAGACCTTCTGCACAGCAAGAGAAACAATCAACATAATAAGCAGACAACATACAGAATGGGAGAACATTTTTGCAAATGCATTCAACAAAGAACTAATATCCAGAATCTAAAAGTATAGGCCTGAAAAAAATATTTCTAAGTAAAAAAACTAAAAGGTACATATTCTACTTGTATTAAAATTCTTCTAAGTATTTAAAAGAAACTTCCCAGTAGAAACTTAGCGAAAGGTATGAACAATCAAGACAATAAAGGGTGAAAATGAATCATCAATAAATACTTTATAATTTGCTCAGGGTTTTTAGCACTCAAGGAAATGAAAATAAACGCAACTAGCTACTATTTTTTTTTCTCATCAGTTCAAGTACAATTCAAAACAAAAATTAAGTTCACTACTGGTGTGCATACAAGCATTTTCATAGATTGTTGATGGTAGTAAGTACCTGAGGGAAACGAAAGTAATAGCAACTGATAATTTTAAAAATACACATATTCTTCGCCATGTACTCCTACTTTATTTAACCTATCCATGTTTAAAACACTAAGATATAATGCTTACAATGTAAGGTATTTGGGTGATGGATACCCTGAAAACCCAGACTTGACCATTATGCATGTATCAAAATTGCATTTGTACTCCATAAATTTAAATAAATAACGCACTAAGATAGAAGTACCCACATACAGGGGGTTATTTATTGCACCATTACTCATATTTGTTAAATCTGAAATAAACACTTCGTTAACGTGAACATAGTTATGCGATTAATGGTACACAACTGAATTTTTTGTCAATTAAAATAGTTATTTCTGGTAGAAACATTTTCTAAAAAAAGAAAATGGCTATTATTAGACTAGATGCAGAGAGAAAGAACAGTCTTGTTAAAAGTCTCTAGATCCTCACAATAGAAGTTTATGCAACTATTTAAAGGAGAATATATGCATCTTTTCCTAGAGGATGCTCATGACAAATCATTAAATTAAAACTTAGAATTATGTTGCCTTAAAACATGTTTATATTTGTGTGTGTGTGCAATGTGTGCACATACATACTTCCACATCCTCAAAGATTTTCTATATCTAATTTTTGCCATGTATTAATTATGTAAGCAATTAAGCTTCCAATTAGCTGGCCTAATATAGGGGGTAGATAGGAGCTATTGGAGAGGAATGTAAAATAGAGGATGAAGAAAAGCAATCTATGATAAAATAATGCCTAATCCCTCAATGTAAGGGCATTCTAATAGAGAAAATCATCAGGTAACTGAAAGACAGAACAGAGGGCTTCTGATGATCTAAGTTGTCTTGTTAATTACAGTTAATCTAAAACTCCCTTTGGCTGTTATAAAAAGGATTAAAATTCTTTTTTGTTTCTTTTTTTTTTTTTTTCTGAGATAGAGTCTCACTCTGTTGCCCAGGCTGGAGTGCAGTGGTGCGATCTCGGCTCACTGCAACCTCTGCCTCTCAGGTTCAGGTGATTCTCCTGCTTCAGCCTCCTGAGTGGCTGGATTACAGGTGTGCACCACAACACCTGGCTAATTTTTGTACTTTTAGTAAAGACAGGGTTTCACCATGTTGGTCAGACTAGTCTCGAACTCCTGACCTCATGATCTATCCGCCTCGGCCTCCCAAAGTGCTGGGATTACAGGCATGAGCCACCGCTCCCAGCCCACATTTCTTTTTCTAAGAAAGTATAATACAAAATCTATAATATTTGGTGAGTTTCTTATGATCTCATAATGATAGGGCTTATGTTTGTAAAGATCAATTTTTATAGGCTGTTACAGCTGTAGATATAAGTGTGAAGGAACTTGGATTAAATCCAACTTAACCCTATATGCCATAACTGAGGTTACCTTGGGTCTTGAATTTTTTGCAGAGTCCGGAGAGTTAAAGGCTCTCACAGTGTTGGATGGTTGTCAACAGAGTTACACATCACAATAACTGGAAAACTTAAAAAAAAAAAAAAAAGAACCTAAATATTCAGGCCTTGATCTCTTTGTACTGAATTAGATACAGTTAGATATGTGGAACTCTGGTGATATGTTTTTCCAAACTCTTCTGTGAGGTGTGCTTCATTTATTAAGAACAGCTAATCTCTTCAAGTACTTCCAATTTATAGAAAATTCAGTCTTAAATGTACTGAAAATGAGACAAAGACAGTTTTTTGAGCTCTAATATGTTTAATCTAATCTAATAATTTATTCTTGGCGTTTTGCTTTTATTTGAAGCTTTAGATACCTAGATTCTGAGTTTTATGAGTCAATAAGTCAGTGTTGTTTTCTAACTTGGTGCATTTTCAATGATGTGGCATTGCACTTCCAGGTGAAGTGTAAACGTTCCCATCCTACATCTTCAGCTTCAGCTTAAACAACCATTTCCCCTGTTTGAGGTTCCCACTATTACCTCTTAATCCCTTTCTCTTTCCCCTCTAAGGCATTGTATGGAATGCTGTATAATCCCTACCTCAATTCTCACACACTCCACTTTATATAACTAATTCCTGCTCATGCTTCAGATCTCTATTGAATGTTGCTTCCTTAAGGAGGTCTTCCATGTCCTCTAGGTCTAGGTATGTCCTCCGGCTTCCCATAGCAATTTCATTTTCTCTTCATCATATTACACTTCAGTGATACAGAAATACGTATATGTGAGTGTTTATTATACAGTGATTGATCAGACTGTTTTGTTATATACCAGTGGTTTCTACTTGTCAGTTAATAAAAATCAGTAAAATATTTATGAATACATTTCACTATTATTGTGATATCTTAGGATGCTCTCTCACCTTAACAGATTGTGTAACTTGACAAATATTTTAGTGACAGGTAGGTATATTTCTCTAGGAGAGAAAAATAAAAGTTAGTATGGATTTTTTTTTTTTTTTACTTGAAATCTAATACATGTTATATCCAGAGAGTTGATGATAATTCCTGGGATATAACAAAATCAGCAGCAGCGGCAGCAGACTTACCTGCATCATGTTCCCACACCCAGCTCATGGCCCTAATCTACCTTTCTAAAATTCTGTAGCAATATTTCACCATGTATTCTTTAGGCCCCTACTCATTTGGACTAATTTTTGCTGCCCAAACATACCTTTCACTTTTATCCTTTCAAACGTGCACTCATGCAAACCCATCTGGAATCTGTCTTCCCAGAACCCTCCTCAACACCTCCCACACCTAATTGCCTTCCTCTACCTAGGCTTATTTTGGTTGGTTAATGTCAAGGACAGTACCACACCCTCATTCAACTCTTTATATACCTCAGCACACAATAGATCAGTAGAAATGTAGAAAATCAAACCCTCTAAGTTACATTCCAGAAAAGTAGCATTCATAATGTGTTTTTTTTTTTTTCTGATTGTTTGCAATTTGCTAAATGAACAAAATACTTTGTATCTCTCCTTTTCCTCCTATGTGCTAAACTAGAATTTTCTTGACTTTTCTTTATTTCTCTAGAGCCTGGCATAGTCTATCCCAGTATCTTACACATAATAGTATTTCATTATGTAATTAAAGGCAAATATTTTGATAAAGAAAGATACTGATCTTTGGTAAATGATCCTCTCCTTGTGTGTGGAAGAAATTACTATATTTAAGGAAAGTGTGAGAACAATATGAATTCCATTTAGAAAGCCATGATTTCTTCCAGAGTACCAAAGCCTACTGGGGCCTAGAGAGTTAATGTTTCCAATAAGAATCAGTTTCCTAGTTTATTAAAGAGAGGTGCAAGAAAAAATATTTTCAGGTCTGTACAGTGACAGACCTGAGTGGAAAAATCTAAAGTAAGTATAATTCAGTTTAAACAGTTATTTTTGTGCCTAAAGTTTTTTAAAAGTCAAGAATTGCCTGGAGGTTCTTTAAAAACATAGGTAGTACCCACACACTTTTTTTTTAGTTCTAGATTGTGACTGGGTACAGTGGCTCATACCTGTAATCCCAATGCTTTGGGAGGCTGAAGCAGGAAGATCAGTTGAGGCCAGGAGTCCAAGACAAGCCTGGGTCACATAGCAAGACCCGATCTCTACAAAAGAAAACACACACATACACACACACACAAACACGCACACACACACACACTCACAGTAGATACTTGTATTTACATCTTAACAAAGACTTTTAAAACATCTCAGAAAATTATCCTACTAGCCAGTATATCCTTTTTGTGAAGAAGAGATAAGTAAAAATTATGCCAGTAATTAAATGATCTTAAGAAAATGAACATAAATGGCACCCAGAAATATTAAAGATTAAACAAACCTTCCAATTGCAGAGGCTGAGTCTACATGAAACCAAAAATACCTGTTTAAATGTGAAAAAAATTCAACAGATTATCTAAGTATGTTGTTCTCAAGATGCTGTAAGACTGGTTTAGTTTTGGTTGAAATTACCTTATTTGATATTATGTAAACAGGCTAAATGCCATACAAATACACATACAAAATTTTTTTCAAGTTAAAATTAAAGGTGGGAAGGCATATAGTGTCAGATGATGATGCTTGATATTCAGAGATAAAAATATTATACTATACTAGGCAAATAGGAAGAAACATAAAATGAGTAGTGTATGGTAAATGCAGGGTACACTGACAACAAAGGAAGAGGCAGACAATTTCACAGATTGGTACATGAAAGAACATATAAGAACATATGAAGTTGTAATGACTTGTCAAAGCAAATTTTATAAACAATATAGTTATTTAATTTCCCTAAGTCTTGAAATGTTTAGCATTATAACCTGTGTTTCCTCTGCACAATGGTCTATTATTTAGGAGCTTATATTGACCCAAATGGATTTTCTTTTTTTTTGTTTGTTTGTTTTTTGGTTTTGTTTTTGTTTTTGTTTGAGATGGAGTCTTGCCCTGTCTCCCAGGTTGGAGTGCAATGGTGTGATCTCAGCTCACTGCAACCTCCGCCTCCTGGGTTCAAGAGATTCTCCTGCCTCAGCCTCCCTTGTGGCTGGGATTACAGGCGTGCACCACCATGCCCAGCGATTTTTTTTTTTTTTTAAATCTTTAGTAGAGACAGGGTTTCACCATGTTGGCCAGGCTGATCTCAAACTCCTGACCTCATGATCCAGCCGCCTCAGCCTTCCAAAGTGCTGGAATTATAGGCATGACCCACCGCACCTGGCCCCAAATGGATTTTCCGATATTTTATTTTCACGCCTTCTCTGAGTGGTATTCTAAATCTTCTGGGTCTAATGGTCTGAAATTCTTTTTACTACTTCATTTTTTAAAGATTAGAAAAGAATACCTACAACATGGTTACAAATTAGTATGTCCTTGGGAATGAACAAAAATTGATAAGCAGAAGTCTGAAGTAAACAACACTGCTCTTAGACATTCTACATTCTCTTTGTTTATGACCTTTATGGAAAATGGCCACTGATTCTACTGTCAGTGCTTTCAACTATATTAAGTTGGTTGGTAGAGAAAGAAATCCTGGTTTTTGAATTTTCAAAAAAAATTCTTATTGGTGATATGATTTTTTTTTTTTTTTTTTTTTGAGACGGAGTCTCGCTCTGTCGCCCAGGCTGGAGTGCAGTGGCCCAATCTCAGCTCACTGCAAGTTCCGCCTCCCGGGTTCACGCCATTCTCCTGCCTCAGCCTCCCGAGTAGCTGGGACTACAGGCACCCGCCACCTCGCCCGGCTAGTTTTTTGTTTTTTTTTTTTAATAGAGACGAGGTTTCACCATGTTAGCCAGGATGGTCTCGATCTCCTGACCTCATGATCCGCCCGTCTCGGCCTCCTAAAGTGCTGGGATTACAGGCTTGAGCCACCGCGCCCGGCCATAATATGATATTTTTAACCAAAGTGCTAGGAAGTAGGTATAAAATGAAATCAAGGCTCAGCAGCAAAGAAACCTGAGGTCAGGGCTCATATTAACATTTTACTAGCTTCATGACTGGGAAAATTAATAACTTCCTAATCTTCAGTTTTATTTTTGATAAAATATCACTAACCTTGCTTTATAGTGATATTATGATTAAGATAATGCATAATAGATAATAGAATTGTGCCTGACACATGGTAGCTAATTAAAAAACAGTGTTTTTTAGTAATGTTAATAATAGATACTATTTCAAGAAGTGTTTAGTGAGTTTTATCTTATCCCAGGTAGAGGCTACCTGGGATCTTGCATTCAAAACAATGCTGACATTATGTCTACCCTCAGAGATTCACCAGGGTCCATAAAGGGTACAGCAACACGCAAATATGTTTCATTTTTGTTAAAAAAGTTGTTTGGCTTGCCCAAAGTGACACAGCACCATCATAAATTAGAATTTAGTTCTCCTGGCTTTGGATTTTGTAGAAGTTTAGGATGGAATGTTATTTTTGTTGAGACAAACAGTTTATCAATGTAAGTGGAAATGATGGACATATAAGAAGCAATTGGTATTGTATATCTGAAGATAGATGAGTGCATGTGACTATCAGACCTAAAATAAGACAATGTATCTATTACAGATGGAGTTTAAAGTCCATTAGAGCAAATAACATTGCTATAAATCCTTGTAAAAACAAGACATTGTTATAGTCATGTATTTCTACAGATACCAATTGCAGAAAATATTTGAAGCAATGTGTTTAAGTCAAGGAAACTGGCCAGACCCTGAAATGATTTCACATACTATAATTGAACTTTGATGTGAATAAGAGTAAAATAAATACATTATCCTGTTTTTTTCTTCTAACTTTTGTTTTACAATTGGACTGGTTCATTCTTAGCATCTGTAGGCTAACTTAGAATTTTTGCAAAAGCATCAATTTGATTCATAAAGGCTTATAGTTATATCTCTAATCATCCATGGAATGTCACACCATTAGAGGCATGAGGCAATGCAATATTAATTCAGCAAACATTTATTTTGTGTCCTCCTGTGTGCCAGGCACAGTTCTGTGTACATGGAATATAGTAATGAAAAGAATTGAGAAAGAACTTCACTGTGGAGCTCATATTTTGGAGTAAAGGCAGATAATGAAATTAAACATAATAGAGAAGTTTAATGTAATATATTAAATATAATAATTTATATATAATTAAACAGAGAATTTAATGAAATTGAGTATAATAGAGAAGTAAATTACCCAATATTTTAGAAGGTGGTTAAGTGTTATTTTAAAAATAAAAAAAAAACAGAATAAGGGGAAGGAGGGTTGAATAAGGGCAAGTAAGTTTCAGCATTAAATAAAGTGGTCATTGGGTAGAGAGATTTGAAGGAAAATTTTATAGATATGAGGAATTAGCCATTGTATATATCTTGACAAACTTTCCCTCTTGGAAGAAACAGAACAAGAAGCTTAATAAAACTGTAACAAACATGGCATGGTTGAGGGGTCCAGTGTGACTGGAGCAGAATGATAAGGTCAGAGAGGCCAGGAGGCCAGGTCTTGCAGGGCCTCGCATGGACTTTGACAATGGCAAGGTTTTGAGCAGGGTAGTGCCGTGCTATGGCATGATATTATAAGGGTCATTTGGTCTTCTGTGTTTAAAATGGATACAAAGGTCAAGAGCGAAAAGTTAGAGAATATTTCAGAGGCTATTTTAGGATCCAAGCAAGAGATCATGGTAGCTTAAGTTACTAGCAGTGAAGAGGGCAAGGAACAGATGGGCTCTGAAAATATTTTAACATCAAAATCTACAGGATTTAGTAAAAAATGTAAAGTGAGATATGAGAGAAAAACAAAAATTATAGAGAACAATTTAATGGTTTTGACCTAACCTGATCCATGTGAAAATTGAATCTTCCCCCCCCCCCCCCGCCCCAAAACTTGTACAAGGATGGCTCTAACTGGAGCATGCTTTTTGGCAGGTAAGAAGTTCAGTTTTGGACAGGTTTTTAATTACATATTCCAAAGGACGTGTTGAGGAGATGCCAGATACCTAAGCCTGGAATTTTGGAAAGGGGCCTAAACTGAAAATGTAATTCACAATTAGTTGTCATATAGAGGATATTGAAGCTGTGAGTTTGCATGACATTACCGGGAGTGTGAGTACAAATAGAAAAGACTTGAGGAGTGATCCCTAGAGTATTCCAAATGTAAGAACTGAGGTATTCCAATACTTGACTCAGAGATCTTATGAAGTGGAAAAAAATATTTTGGTAGGCTTATAATAATATTTACTATTTGTCTATTGTGTATAAAGTAAAATCTCTTAATGCAGCTATGAGGTAACTAACTCTCCTTCCAGGAAGGACTGTCTTGCTTGTGCTCAGGTTTACCTTTTTTTTGTTTTTCCTGTTGAAAATAATTTTTGAAATCCAAGTATCTTTAACTTACTATGCTACCCCCTTCACTGTTCAGTACTCAAATGCAAAAACATTTATGTAATACTATTGGGGTGAGTAACACACAGAGGAGTTGGAAAGGAATATTTAACAGGGAAAATGGGTATTAAAGGCAAATTAACTGAATATAAATATATATTCTGCTGAGTTACCTTATACAACTTACTTAGATTTCTTATATAAAAATAAGGGTAATAGTTATTCTTCAGATTTGTCATGAATATTGATATTAGCAAATGCAAAGTTATTGGGAACTTTTTTTTTTTTTTTTTTTTTTTACCATGTTCATTGTTTGATTATTCTGTAATCCAAGTTTATGTGGTTTGGTGTTTGGTGACTGGAGCTCTAATTTTGCCAGGTTTTTTTTTTTTTTTTAATATACCTACATGGTTTAAGATCTTTTTTGAAAGTTTTTAATTTTAATATAGAATGTTTTCCCTGCTCAACTGGGCATAAGCAGTGAAATATAGCACCTTCTGCAGTTATTTTCAATGTCAGTAGTGATAATCCTTGCAAACTTTTTTCCAAAACTTACTCCATATTTCCCTCAAATATGCACATTCCCTCATGTCCCGACCCGCGGGACAGTCGAACGGGCCCTGGAAGGGGGAGTGGGAATGGAGGAGACAAGAAAACACGAGAAACGGAGACAAGACAAATAGCCTGATCAAGTCTCGTTTAATAATGGTGGTGCGATGCCTTATATAGGCTGGCAGGGGAAGAGGTTGGGCCAGGGCGGTGACAGGGTCCGGGTCTTCTCAAATTACAATTGCGCATGCACCCTGGGTTTGTAATTTTCCCGGGCACAGGATCGCACCTGCGCCCTAGGCTGCATATCTTTCTGGGCGCGAAAAGGTCGGCGCGCGCCGGAAAGGTTTGGGCGCGCGCGGGAAAGGTTTAGGCGCGCGCCGGAACAGTTTATAATGAAGAACCCGGAAATGTGCCATTTTGTCTCCGCTTTGCGGAGATCAAGCAACAGAGGTCGGCTAACTCCAGGCCTCATGGCTCCGGACACCCTCAAATATGCACACCTAAAGCCCTCATCTCTATGATAATTTTCTGTATCATAGATTTAAAAGTATCATAATAATGTCATGAGGAAAAACATTTAAAATCCTTGAGAAAATTAGGCAATTCTGAAGTATAGACTATTGGCTGATGCAAAAAAAAAAAAAAAGGCAAAAAACGTCTCATGTGACTTTAACTGTTGGAGAGTCATTAGACAATTAGTAGTGAGACAGTTGCTTGGCTGCATTAATGTTCCTCTCCATGAAGTTCAGGAAGAAAATAAGAGAAGGTGGGTTCCTCCTTCTGTCTGGATTCAGTGTACCCTATCATCTTCATAGTGGGGATGTCAACCACTGCATATCACAGCAAACTCATCTGAGGATGGGTATTGGGGAAAAAGGCTTGTCAGGCAGGGACTACACAAGCAAGCATCTCCCAAGTAACTCACTTTGCTTCAAACTTCTCACTTCTTTCTGAAAAAAGAGGTTTCTTTGCAGCATTCTTCCCTTCTAAAAAGATTTCCCTGAGATAAGAAAAAATATGGCTGGGAGGGGTGCCTCACACCTATAATCCCAGCACTTTGAGAGGCCAAGGCAGGTGGATCACTTGAGCCCAGGAGTTCGAGACCAGTCTGGGCAACATGGTGAGACCTCATCTCTACAAAAAATTTTAAAAACTAGCCAGGCGTGGTGATACGCACCTGTAGTGCCAGCTCCTAGGGAAGCTGAGGTGAGAGGATTGCTTGAGCCTGGGAGGAAGAGGCTTCAGTGAGCCGAGATCACACCAATGTGCTCCAGTCTGGGCAACAGAATGAGACCTTCTATCAAAAAGAGAGAGAGAGAAAAAAAAAATACAACTACCCGATTACTATCTACAGTGTTTAATCATCACCAGGAACTCATTGTGTATCAGGGGCTTTGCCAATGGTGAGGGAGACAGACAACAAATAGGATGTGGACTTTGCTCTATGGTTGTTTATTCCGGATCAGGCAACTTAGAAGAATCTGAGACCAGAGGAAGAATAAATAAGAATCATCAAATTAAGTGGGGCGTCATTTCAGGAGACATCATCTAAGCTGAATCCCGGTGGTTGAAAAGAAGTTGGCCAGGTTAAAGGTTAAGGAAGATGAGAAACTATGTTAGGCACAAAAACCAAAGACACTAAGATAGAAAGATCATGGTACATTCATAGACCATGGGGCTTGGCTAATAATACTGGCATTCTTCCCAGTACCTAAGACTACAGGAAATCTATTTAAAAAACAAAACATAAATGCTACAGCTATCAGGGCAGTCTTTGTTTTCATTTGTGGTTTGTGTCCATATCCTCTGTTTTAAACATGCTGCCTTATTTGTAATCCCTGTTTTCCATCTCACTACTTATAAGCAAATCCCTTCACTGTCTTGCATCTTCAGAGAGATGACTTTTTTTTTTTTTTGAGATGGAGTCTTGCTCTGTCGCCCGGGCTGGAGTGCAGTGGCCGGATCTCAGCTCACTGCAAGCTCCGCCTCCCGGGTTCACGCCATTCTCCTCCCTCAGCCTCCCGAGTAGCTGGGACCACAGGTGTCCGCCACCTCGCCCGGCTAGTTTTTTTTTTTTTTTTTTTTGTATTT